>NC_060067.1:125957857-126264642 GCF_922984935.1 Meles meles | reverse complement strand
TGTACAAACTATGGTGTAAAAGTCATATATTCTCAGTATAGCATGGGGGTTGAAGGTGAATGTCTTGTTATCTCAGAAATAAAAGCTATATAGAACACTAGAAATAATAAAATCTGAAAGTTTCTAAAATGTCAGGAACATATTGGGTAGAAAGGTAAAGCACATTACAGAATAATGGGAACAATGGGAGGAAGGGAAAACAAAGATTTGCATTTATTTTTAAACATTTTCTAGGCTTGACAGGTATTGGGAATTAAAATATTAAATAATTTAAATAAATATTAAAATAATTTATAATGTAATATATAAAATATACCATGATATATAATGTATGATAAAATCATATAATAAATGAGTGAGTTGATTTCAAAAATAAAGGGTCCAAAATTAAAAGGTGCTGTTCTCCGTGTAAGTTCCCTGAAGGCAGAGTCCATACCCATTTGATTCGCCGCTGTCTTTTGGGAAAATAGCTCTGTGCTTGACATTTGATTTTGGTCACCAGATATTGGAGGAACAGGAAAATAGATGTAAGATGGTACTGTTACCATTTTCCTAAGGTACAAAGAGATGAACAGGAATAACAAATTGAACCTGGAATTTTTAGAATTGTTGTCTTGTCTATAGAACAGAGTATGTGACCATTGAGACCAAAGTAATCACTATGATTATTAAATAATTACTAATGGAATAACATACCTAATGTCTACTGATAAAACGGTAAGTTTTTGGTGACCTCTGACCACACCATATCAAATATATTGATTGTATCTTAATAGACTTTCTTTTCTCTTAAAGTCCTTAAAATGCCTTCAAACTATATTACATATCCTTTCCCGTTCAAGGGCACAGTAAGACATCTAAGTATTCTTACATAAAACTAGACTTATATACCACTCTCTCCAGCACTCAGTCCTATATTGTATCCAGTAAACAGTGGAATGAAAAATTTTAAGACTAGCAAGATGTAATTTGTAATTGACATCTTTTTACTGTTGTTGTCGAGGCTAAAAAATAGTATTGCATCTTCTATTGAAGTGTAAAATCATTTACTCTAAGTACCATGTCTAGTGACAGATTCTTGTCAGTTAGAAAAGAAGATAGGGAAATAATTGAATTGTGTAAGGTGCAAAATAAGCAACAATGACATGGGATAAACTCATTAAATTAATGGTATGAATGATATTCATAAGCAGTGATGGAAATGATATGGTGCTTCTCTCAGGGAAGAAGTGAAACCACAAAAAAAAAAAAAAAGGGAAGCATTGTTTTCAAAATGTACGCCAACGTAGTACCACATTTCTCACTCCAGATAGGAGACTGAATACTAAGTAGAAAATAAAACAAAAATATGCATATAAGCAAGTTTATGTGCTTGCCTCCTGCGATGGAGAATAAACAGAATACCGTAAGTGAACACAAGCTTTTAAATAGAGGGTTGATCTAAAGAAACTGTCATTTGCCCCGTAAGCTTACAATTATGTCATTAAATCACAGTCAGGGGTGTTAGAAGGAGTAATTAGGAATATATTGGAGGATTGCACACTCATAAGAAATTTTTTATGAGAGGGAAAAAATCCAAAGCATTCACTATGGGAAAGTCTCCTAAGACTTTTGAAAATCAAGCATTTTAGCCCATGAGGCTTTTAGTTAGCAAGAACAGTCAAAAGAGGGGTGTGTGTGTGTGTGTATAAGTGTGTGTGTGTGTGTTTTACCTTAATTTGAAGGTTGTTTAAGTATCCTGGCTTTTTCATCTCTGGCCTAACGTGTTCATTGGAAAAAGAAAAGGAAAACAGAAGAATAGTTTCCAAAGGGATAATTACTAACTTTTTCTTTATATTTTTCTTAAGGAGTCAATTCCAAGTTTCAGTTTGAGATCATGGCAGGTGCTTCATCTAGGTTGTTCAAGATAAATCCTGACACTGGAGAAATAGTGACCACCACCACACTTGACAGGGAAGTTTGGGAAGTTTTCACCCTTCGAGGTAAGGGATGCCTGACTATGCTAACAAACAAAAGTAGTGATCAGGAGGTTAGGAGTTTTACATGTCTGTAGCATGTCTTTATGTAAACTGTTATTGACCCAGTGCTACCCAGTTAGTGTGTGGTCTGATGCGGTCTAGTTGGGGTGATATATTTTCGGCATCAATTCATGGCCACAGTCCTTGCCATCTTTCATTTCACATTAGTTCTCGTACGAGATGGAGGAGTCCCTTCGTTATCTGGCACCACGACAGTTCTCTGTACTGTAGAAGATGAGAATGATCACGCACCACAGATTATGATTCCCGGTCATGACATTAAGGTTCTGGAAAACCAGGAGTCAGGGGTTGTCTACACTGTTTTGGCTTCTGATATGGATGCTGGCAATAATGGAGCTGTCAGGTATCATATAATTGGTAAGTATTTTCGCCACTAAAATTCTCCTCAGGACACTGAGTTGACACACTGATACTCATTCTGTATTTGGTGTCTATTGCAGTGGGTACAAAATACACACTCTGTAAGAGCTATTGGGGGCCGCGTGTGTCCTTTCCACAGATAGCCTGAGACACTGGCTTCCAATTTTTTTTTCCCCTGGCTTCCAAATTCTTAAATCTCCCCTCAGCAACTCTTGTGAATTTTCGTGTGGTAACATTAGTGGGTATGCAGATGGAACATAAACAACTTTTTTCTTATGTGTCTTTTATATGATCACTAATATTTTTATTATTTTGAGCCAGCAAGACTTCTGTTAGTCTTAAGTGGAACCTAGAGAACAGATCGACAGTTCCCAGATCTGAATACCAGTAAAACACTTAAAAATTACAACCAGGGTCACCTGGGTGGCTCAGTGGGTTAAGCCTCTGCCTTCGGCTCAGGTCATGATCTCAGGATCCTGGGATTGAGTCCCACATCGGGTTCCCTACTGAGCGGAGAGCCTGCTTCACCCTCTCCCTCTGTTGCTCCCCCTGATTGTGCTCTCTTTCCTTCTCTCACTCTCTGTCAAATAAATAAATTCTTAAAAAAAAATTACAACCATACCCCACCCCTGACCAGAATCTATAGGAACTTCTACCCAGAAGATAATTTTGTGATATGACTCCCCTTGGATCAGAGGCATAAAAATTTCTGGCAAAGTAATGTTAGCATTTGTATGGAGAGAGCCACATCTTTTTTTTTTTAAGATTTTATTTTTTTATTTGACAGACAGCAATCACAAGGAGGCAGAGAGGCAGGCACAGAGAGGGAGAGGAGGAAGCAGGCTCCCCGCTGAGCAGAGAGCCCGATGTGGGGCTTGATCCCAGGACCCTGGGATCATGACCTGAGCCGAAGGCAGAGGCTTAACCTACTGAGCCACCCAGGCGCCCCATAATCTTCTTATTCATCTAAAAGAAAAAGTGATTTTTTTGGTATATGTCAGTGTGCATGTAGAATGTTAGGAGTTGAGAGAGTAATGCTTCAGAGACTGCGTCTGATGGGGAGAAGTTGCTTTTAGATCTTATAAGAATGGCTTTGGGACTAGCTTCTGAAAGCTATCACTTTCTATATGCTAAAAATTCTATGACCAGTGGCATTTTCTATGTGCCATCCATTTTACTCCAAAATGAGAACAGCTTTATTGCTTTTTTGACTGATTATAAAAATGATATACAATTGGTTTAGAATATATATACAGATTTATGAAAAACAACAGTAGTAACATAAAATATTTGTATCTTATGGGGGTAACTCATTTATTATTTTGAGCAACGCTTCTCCATGAACCTGGGTAAATGGAGACATCAATTTTACATATATTAGATAATTTATATATGCTATTTTATTACCTCATTTTTTAAACTCATTTTTAATATGCTATGTGAACCTTTCATATTGGTAAGCATACATATATGTTAGCATTTCTAACGATGTCTCTTCTTACTGCATACGTAAAATATCACAATTTCATCCATCCCCTTTTATGGTCTTTTAGATATTGACCATTACAGTAGTCTTATTATTATAAAAATGCTGCAGTTGAACACTTATCCAATTATTTCCTTATGATAAATGTAAGTGAAGTTATCATGTCCAAGGGCATATATATTTTAAATGTTTATGTGTATTGTCATACTTTCATCCAGAAGAACGCTACCCTTTCAAACTAACTTGTATAGATAAGCCCAGTTACCTCTCTTCTGACTGTTGCATGGGGTACTTTCCGTTGTAAACTCTTGTTTTCTAGAACTTTCCAAACAATCTGTGATGAAGGACCAGGGTTTGAATTTTTTTTTTAAATTTTTGATCTGTTGTGCACTGAAATTTTTGTAAAGTACAATGAATATGAATTACTGTGAGGAAAAAAACACAAAGGCGTACAAAAGGCAAGCCCCAGTTTTTTAAATCTATTACGGTATTTTGCAGACATAAAATTATTCTGTCAGGCCTCTACAAGATTTTCTAAATGCTTTCTCCCAAATTCTGTGTGTATCTTGTTGAGCACCATTTACCAAAAATCTGCAGAGTGCCACCCATCCCCTTTCACTGCATAAGGGTTTGTTTGCTGATTCACTTCTTTTTCCCATACTGTCAAAGTTTCCCCTTCTGCTGGTTTTACCCATCAATATTTACCAATCCTTCCCATCTTGAAAAAAATCTTCCCTCAGATGCATCCCTTCACTGTCTCTTTACCTCCATAATCAAGCTTCTTAAAAATCGTTGTGTACACTCTGGTTTCTATGTCTTTACCTTACTTTCATTTCTTAGCCTGCTACAATATGTATTCCACTGAAACCGCCCTTGCAAAAAGACACTTAGGGTCTTGATGCTAAATCCAGTGGATCCAGGTTTTTTCTTAATTTAATTGTACTGCTTTATGCCTTTGTGAACAATGCCCTGGTCACTTGGTCCCAACTTGACTTCAGAAAGTCACTTTCGGCATGTATTGCATGGAGCACCGGATGTGGTGCAAAAACAATGAGTACTGTTACGCTGAAAATAAATAAATAAATTTAATAAAAAAAAAAAAAAAAGAAAGTCACTTTCTCCTGATCTTTTGTCTGCCTTTGAGACAAGCCTTCCCAGTGTCCTTGTCTGTGGGTGGTCCTCTGACTTACTGGAATTTCCAGGGGTGTTTTGTGCTTATTCTTTTACTTTGCTCATTGACACATTCTTACTGCATCATTTCATCTGGTCCTCATCTTCAGCGACCACTGGCACCCCTACATCTACCTATCTTTATCTGCATCTGAGATCTACGCCCCATTAAAGGACGTTTTTAAAAAAGTAAAATAGTGACTTTCATACAAATATAAAATTAACACTTCCTGAAGATTTTTTCTTTAAGTCATTGATTAATGAGCAAAGTGAAAAGATGTTAAAATTGGTCCAAGGAGAATTCCAACACACACACACACACACACACATACACACACACACAAACACAGGCACAGAGGAAATAAGGAGTTCTGAAATGCAGATGAGGTCTATCTGCAGGACAATAACCAATGATACTCCACTAGACACAATTAATTTGCATTTCTAGGACAAGATTCACTATTATCAGTTTTCAATAATTTACAGAGTGATAAAATATATGGAACAAAGCTAATTCAAATAGCAAGGCCAGACCTGATATTCACTAAATTTTTTTTTTCTTCACTCTAGCACACCCAGTTATCTTTTCCTCCCATTTCAAATTGTTTCACCTCCAGGACCCAGTTGTTATTCCTAACAACATTGCATTACCAATGCGTCCCCAACTGCATCCAGCATCACTTCCTTCCCACCATCCCCCATCACAGTCCAGCTTCTAAAGTCTCTGCTCATCCCTCGCTCAACTTACCCTTAGTTGAAAACCCATGTACTTAGTCTTGAAAACCCATGTACTCTCAACGCACATATTTTTAAGTAATTAACTAAAAATTTTTATTAAAAGTTTAATTAGTGTCTCTCAGAATATCATAAATATTGACACATTATAATAAAGGCTATATCACCTTTTAAAAATATCAAATAGAATAAAAAGTATTTTTTAAAAAATATATGCAAACAACTTCCCAGGCAAGGGAAAGCTCCCCTTCAAGGCCAAGCTAAGCTCCTTACCTGCCCTCAGTCCCATGGGCCCTGCCCAAGCCAAGGTCACCTGCAGGATCAGGCTCACAGCTGGGAGTCCTGTGCCCTCAGATACTGAGAGATTCAGAAATCTTTCCAGAAGCACTCTGGAACTGCAAAGCCACCTGCCAAGGCATCATCCTTAAGAGACAGACCAGAGAGGATGCTAAAGGTAACAACGTTAAGGAATGTGGAGGGGTGCCTGGGTGGTTCAGTCAGTTAAGCGTTTGCCTTCCACTTCAGTCATGATCCCAGGGTCTTGGGATTGAGTCTCTGAATGGGGATCTCTGCCCAGCAGGGAGTTTGTTTTTCCCTCTCTTTCTGCCTGTTGCTCTCCCTGATTTTGTTCCTTCTCTCTTTCTCTCTCTCAAATAAATAAAATCTTTAAAAAGATTTATTAAAAAGAAAAAAGGAATGTGGAAAGACAAACTCACATCATTTTAGGTGATTTCTCAGGCAGAACAATTTTAGGAATAAGATTATGTAAACTGAGCTTCTGGAAATTACCTTAAAACTACCAGTTTTCAAATACTCCTTAGAAAACTTCATATAACCCCAGGGGTACTCTGACCTCATTTTAAACACAACTGGTCTAAACGCCCTTCACTCTTTCACCTAAGACCCATCATGATTCCTTTACCCTGCCTCCTTACTTTTCTCTTTAATATCTTTGGGATGTGTCCGCTTCCTCTATACATGTATTCATTTAGAACCTCCCTCAAGCTGATTACTGTAATAGTCTCTTAACTTTTCCTGTATTCTAACCAAGCTTTGACATTGTCACCCAGCCCTCTTCCTAAAATAGAAATGTGATTCATGATCCTTTCCCTTCTAAAATCCTTCAGGAGCTCTCTTTGGATGTTAAGGCTGACTCTTCGCCAGTATACACAGGATGCTTCGTGGTTTAATGCCCTAAATTTATGTCTTCCCAGGTGCCAACCCTCTCCCTGCCCTCTCCATGCAGACACCCAGGGAACCCTGTGCTCTAGTTACACTAAAACATTTGCAGGCTTTAAGTCTTCATATTTCTAAAGCTCCCCTTAGGCTCCCCCTCTGCCTAGAACACACTTTCCAAAACTTTTAGCCTGGTGCCCTCTGCTTTAGGAACCAGTTCTGATGCCACTCTTTCTAATAAGCATTCCTGCCCATCCTAACACAAGACTGCATGTCCTTCGTGGTGCTTCTGGGCACCCTGTGTGTATGATTTTCACACCACACTTTAATATGCCAATACTGACCCAAATTCCTCATGGACTGTAAATGTTTGGAGACAGGGATCATGCCCTACTGTCCTCACATTCTCAGCATCCGACACACACATGGCATGTTCTCCTTAAATGTCTGCCGAGTGAATGAACCATTTTATCAATGACAAATGCCACAGAATTGTAGGTTTGTCTGATCACCCCTATATTTGGTATACATTAGTCATGTTTTATGAACAAAATACAAATGCAAGTACTTCTCGGTCCCCAACACTACTTATGGCTGTTGTTTTCTTGAATGCTGTCCTACTTCTTCCCCACATGCCACTGGCAGACTCCAGTAAATTCCCACTTTTTAAGTTTTATTTATTTATTTGACAGAGAGAGAGAGAGAGAGAGAGAGTGTGTGTGTGAACAAGCAGGGGGAGTGGCAGAGGGAGAGGGAGAAACAGGCTCCCTGCTGAGCAGAGAGCCTGATACGGGGCTCAATCCCAGGACCCTGGGATCATGACTTGAGCCAAAGGTAGACACTTAAGCAACTGAGCCACCCAGGTGCCCAGATCCCACTCTATTTGGAACAGTGTGCTTGATCCAAGAATATGTCCCTCATCCAAGATATGGCCAACATCATTGAACTATATTTTTTCCTGACTAATTTTTAAAATGACTTTAAAATATCTTTGAAGGCTTTTTGTCTCTGTGCTCAGGTTTAACTTTTATTCTGCTTGGTACCATGGACAAGAGTAAAGGGAAGATTTTTCTGGAGGCTACAAAGAAGAATAAAACATTGTCATTCCTTATGTTAGGGCAGAAACAGACAAGTGTTCCCCTATCTCTTACAGAAGTGTTATGATTTATGCACAAGGCACACAGGAGAGTGGAAGAGAATCTCACTTCATCCACAATACTAGTATCAACATGTTGATTTTTTTATTGCTATCTAAAAATGGATGTTATATCCTGTTTCTTATCCCTGCCTGGTATTGTTTTATTGCAAATAAAACATACATTTTAATCATCTCAAGAGGAAAAATATATGAATATAAAAAGTTGTAAATGCATACACAAAAATCCATACTGCTGCAAATCAGTCAAAGCAAGTGTTCTAGTTATTTCAATTAAGAGAAAAAGTGAATTGTATTATTTTGTTTATCCCCTGATAATAGAGGCTTCATGAGCCTAAAGGGCAGGACTTTATCATGTTCACTGTTATATCCTCAATACTTACAAAAGTGTTAGAATATAATAATCATGAAATAAATATTTGTTGAAAGAATGAATCCTATGCATATATATGATATATGATACATATCATATATATGTATACATACTGTATATCATATATATAGGATATATACATATATATGATGATGTATATATATACATGATATATATACAATCATATATATGACTGATACATATGACATATATATGAATCATATATATATGTATAGCTAGCTAGCAAAAGGCTGCTACTTCTTCAATTCGAATGAATGTTGAATTTGAATGTGTTTTCTTTAACAGAAGGAAATACAGATGAATACTTTGCTATCAATGAGACATCAGGGGAACTCTCAACCACTCGTGCTTTGGACCGGGAGCAAGTCAGCCATTTCACCCTGGTCATCCTGTGCTCTGATCTGGGGGATCCACCGAGGAGCTCTCTAGGGCAGTTGCAGGTGAGGGTTTTGGATGAAAATGACAATGGCCCGTCCTTCCCCATGCTGCATTACCAGGCCTCTGTGAGAGAAGATGCCCAAGTGGGAACAGAGGTTCTCGTGCTGTCTGCCGTGGACAGGGATGAAGGTCTGAATGGACAAACTGAGTATTTACTGGTGGACGAGGCTTCGGGTGCATTCACCATTGATGCCGTGGCAGGCACATTGAGAACCCGCTGCACCCTGGACCGAGAAGCCAGATCTCAGCATACGTTTAGGGCTGTGGCCAGAGACTGTAGTGTCCAGGGATCAAGAAGCACCACCGTTATTATACAAGTACATGTCACCGATGTAAATGACAATGACCCAGTTTGGGAGCAGAACCCCTTGGAGATTTTTCTTTCCCCCCAGTTACCTACTAACCAGACAATTGCTATTCTGACAGCCAGTGACCCCGACTTGGGACCCAATGGAACTGTCATTTTTAGTTTTGCAGAGACCCAGTCAGTGTTTTCTATTGATAAGTATACAGGAACAGTTCAACTTCAGCACCACCCATCTTCGGAATGTTTCCCAATCTGGCTGCTTTTACAAGTTAGGGACCAGGGGGTCCCAGCTAGGATAACCACTGGCCTCTTAGTCGTTCACATGGAAGGAGAAGATGTAAAGATTTCCTTCAGCCACTATCTGTATAAAGGGAATGTGACTGAAAATTGTGATGCAGGTGAGTGTTCCTTCAAGTTTTTATATATTGTACCAGTTTGGGCAAAGTGATTAAAACTAAGGATTATACAACAAGATTGAGATTGTGGGTTCAGTCACAAATTTCTGAGTTCAGCAAACTTTTGGTATGCCAATGTTCATCCATAGTATAGTATTAGAATAGTACCTTCAAATATAGTAAAACACACACACACACACGCAAAAACCTTTAAAGACAACAGAGAGTAAAAATACTGAAAAATAAATCATCTAGGACTTTTGACCTTTCAGTTAACATCAGTTTACAACTTAAAAAAAACCCTTTATTTAAATGTATCTCAATTCCTTAACAAGTGTACATTTCCTAAAATACTTTCTTAGAAGTACAATAAAAAAGGAGGTATGTTGTGATTAAAGGCTTGGGCTCTGCCTGAGTTTAAATTCGAAGCAAGCCATTGTGCCTCATTGGGTAACCAAGCTGTCTGAGGCTCAGTTTCCTAATCCATAAATTGGGGATAAGAATCATGCCTACCTCATTAGGTTCTGAGGGATGAATAAGCCAGTTCACATAAAGCACTTAAGACAGTGTCAGACACACAGTAAACATGTAGTAAATAGAAACTACTAATATGAGTATCATTATTCATTTTGATAACGCTCAGCAGTGGCTTTTGAACAGTGCAGTAATACTTGATCCTCAAAGAATTCAGCACAGTTGAGACCAGGCTTTTGTGAACAGAAACTATTTTACCTAATAACGCTCGATTCTTTTTCAATTACTTCCCTACATTTATCCTGTAATGGGAAATGTACATAAAAAATCAGTTTTAATTATCTTTCTAACCCCAAAGTGAAAAAACTTCCTGTAGATACTTGTAAATTAAAAGACACTTGACCTGGGTAATTATATCTAACTAGAGAGTGGAGAGATGAATCTACTGATTCTTTCCACCCACCAGGCAAAGCACATGGACTCAAAGAGGAGGAGCTTGATTGCTAAAGGTGTGCAGTGTGCTGTGCACATGCTCTTGGCACTTTTTGTTTGAGTTTTGTCATTTCATCATTATTCAATTTCACTTTCTCCATACCTGCAGAAGGCATTTTTAAAAAATTTCTTTTCAGTGTTCCAGAATTCACTGTTTATGCACCATACCCAGTGCTCTATGCAATATGTGCCCTCCTTAATTCCCACCACCAGGCTCACCCAACTCCCCAACCCCTCCCCTCCAACCATTAGTTTGTTTCTCAGAGTCCACAGTCTCTCATGGTTCGTCTCCCCCTCTGATTTCCCCCAACTTACTTCTCCTCTCCATCTCCCCATGTCCTCTGTGTTATTCCTTATGCTCCATAAGTAAGTGAAACCATATGATAATTGACTCTCTCTGCTTGACTTATTTCACTTAGCATGATCTCCTCCAGTCCCATTCATGTAGATACAAAAGTTGGGTATTCTCCTTTCTGATGGAGGCATAATACTCCATAGTATATATGGACCATATCTTCTTTATCCATTCATCTGTTGAAGGGCATCTTGGCTCTTTCCACAGTTTGGTGACTGTGCCCATTGCTGCTATGAGCATTGCGGTACAGATGACCTTTCTGTTCACTACATCTGTATCTTTGGGGTAAATACCCAGTAGTGCAATTACAGGTTATAGGGTAGCTCTATTTTTTTTTTTAAGATTTATTTATTTATTTATTTCACAGAAGAGAGAGAGAGACACAGCGAGAGAGGGAACACAAGTGGGGGAGTGGGAGAGAGAGAAGCAGGTTTCCAGCTGAGCAGGGAGCCCGATGCGGGGCTCGATCCTAGGACCCTGGGATCATGACCTGAGCTGAAGTCAGACACTTAATGACTGAGCCACCCAGGTGCCCCTCTATTTTTAACTTCTTTAGGAATCTCCACACTGTTTTCCAAAGTGACTGCACCAACTTGCATTCCCACCAACAGTGTTAAGAGGGGTCCCCTTTCTCCACATCTTCTCTAACACAGGTTGTTTACTGTCCTGTTAATTTTGGCCATTCTAACTGGTGTTAGGTGGTATCTCAATGTGGTTTTGATTTGAATCTCTCTGATGGCTAATGATGATGAATATTTTTTCACGTGTCTGTTGGCCATTTGTATGTCTTCTTTGGAGAAGTGTCTGTTCATGTCTTCTGCCCATTTTTTGACGTGATTATCTGTTTTGTGTGTGTTGAGTTTGAGGAGTTCTTTATAGATCTTGGATATCAGCCCTTTTTCTGTACTGTAATTTGCAAATATCTTCTTTCATTCCGTGGGTTGCCTCTTTGTTTTGTTGACTGTTTCCTTTGCTGTGCAGAAGCTTTTAATCTTGATGAAGTCCCAAAAGTTCATTTTCACTTTTGTTCCCTTTGCCTTTGGAGACATATCTTGAAAGAAGTTGCTGTGGCCGATGTCGAAGAGGTTACTGCCTATGTTCTCCTCTAGGATTTTGATGGATTCCTGCCTCACATTGAGGTCTTTTATCCATTTTGAGTTTATCTTTGTGTACGGTGTAAGAGAATGGTTGAGTTTCATTTTTCTACACATAGCTGTCCAATTTTCCCAGCACCATTTATTGAAGAGACTGTCTTATTTCCATTGTATATTTTTTCCTGCTTTGTCAAAGATTATTTGACCATAGAGTTGAGGGTCCATATCTGGGCTCTCTACTCTGTTCCACTGGTCTGTGTGTCTGTTTTTGTGCCAGTACCATGCTGTCCTGGTGATCACAGCTTTGTAGAAAAGCTTGAAATCAGGCAACGTGACATTTTTCTGAAATTGATTTATTTATGTCAGAGTGAAAATATCTATGTTACACATGTTATACTGCCTTCTCTATGAAAAGAGAATATTCAGTTTAACACTGAATATTAAATTAGGGTTATTTTCAATTGCAGGTTATTAACTTGACTTTGATCCTTTTTGGAATTATGGTAATTCCATAGGTTGCTTTCCTCAGAAGACCTTTCATTTCTAAATTATCCTAATTTAGAATTCTAATTCTAAACATAATCAAAAGTCAACTGCAGTTATCTGAATTAAAGGAAATAATAGTAACTTCCAAACTAAGTCAGAAATTTCCAACTTATGTTCTTTTTTTTTTTTAAGATTTTATTTGTTTATTTGAAAGAGAAAGTGAGAGACAGAGCATGAGTGAAGCGGGGAGGAGCAGAAGGAGAGGGAGAAGCAGATCACAGTAGTAAGCCCTATGTGGGGCTTGATCCCAGGACCCCGGGATCATGACCTGAGCCAAAGGCAGATGCTTAACAGACTGAGTCACCCAGGCATCCCACCAACTTATATTCTTATGTGTAATGAAACTTCCATAAAAGCGTTACATGTTAAACAAATGAGATACTCCCTAGAGCTATATTTCTATTACTCTTAAGAGGCATACACTCCAACACTGGAGCAGAGCCTGATGGAAAGTAAAGTTAACATTTTCTAAATAGTATAGCGCAAAATACAGTACATTAATCAATCTTGAAATTGATCTGATAAAATTGTAGAATTTTGGGGTGCTGGGGTGGCTCAGTCAGTCAAGTGTCTGCCTTCAGCTCAAGTCCTGGAATTGAATCCCACATCAGGCTCCTTGCTCAGGCTACTTCTCTTGCTTCCTCTGCTTCTTCCCCTGCTTCTCCTCTCTCTCCCACTCACGTCAAATAAATAAATAAAATCTTAATAAAATTACAGAATTTTTCCATCTCTCCTTGAATATTTGGTGTCTGAGAGTTTAGAAGGGTGGTTCTTGAAATTGGGTGTGAAACAAATGATTTGTAACTCTCTCATGAAGGTTCTGTGTCATTAGGTCTGAAGTCCAAGAATTGTTTCTAACAAGCTCTGCAGGTGATTTGACTTCAGGGCAAAGTTGGAAAATCTCTTCATTTGGGAAGTCATTCATATGTTGAACCTCGTTCTGCATCCTTTCTGTCTCTCCATAAATCTAGTTCTGCCCTCTGGAACACTCCACTGCTCTACACAGTCACTTTTCAGATATTTTATTTGCTCTTTCCATGAAGCATTTTTTTTTAAATGAGTATCCAGTACCAGGTACTTTTCTACTGGGATATATTGGTGAACTTGTCCTTGGGTGGCTTACATTCTAGCAGGGATAAATGGACAGTGTCGATGAACCTGATAAATAACTATAGTGTATTTAGATGGTGACAGGAGCCATTGGGTAAAGAAAAAGCTGAGCAAGGGAAGAAGGAATTGAGACGTCTGGAGTGAGGGGCAAATTGCAGTTTTAAAAAGTAGGTAAGGGCGGGAATCATGGAGCAGGCACATTTGGGCAAAGACCTCAAGAGAAGAGAGAGTATATTTGGGGGTAGAGTACTTAAAAAAAAAAAAAAAAAAGGAAAAGGTAGTGGTAGCTTTCCTGGTTTGTTCAATAAAGAGCAAAGAGGACTGTGTGATGGGACCAGAGTAAGCAAGGGCAAGAATAATAGGAAAGGAGGTCCAAGGACTAAGAGACCACCTGGGGGACTTTGACTTAATGTAGTTTCCCCTTCTTTAAGTCACTCAGTTGTCCTTCACACAATATGGTTTCCAACCACTACCAGTGAATGTTCACATCCAGTATAAATTCAGCAGAGTAATGGGCATTAAGTATATTATTCCTCAAAAGAATGAGTCTGGATGTCATCATTGTTATCACACTTTGTGACGTTAGTGAATGATATTTCTAAATATCAAGTAATGTGCCTGGGCTTTCCCTAAGTGCTAGAAGATTCTTTCTCAACTCACCCAGAATCAACTTGTTTGCAGAATTAAACCTAAATAAGAGTCAATATCTAAAGCACCCCAAAGAAAACATTTCAATATGAAATTAAGTTATGGATTAGCAAGTATAACATTTGTGGTTGAATTAAGGAGTGAATTAAAATCACACTAATAAAAAGTGCTGTTGGGAGTGCAAGATTTGCACCTGTTTTCATTTTTGCCATGTGCTGTTCATTGGTATGTCACAGGTTCACTCTGTTGATAGGAGGCGACCCTTATGGCAGGAAATGACCTTGATTTTAGCATCTTGCCCCTCACTCAGGCAGCGTCTCATCAAATCTGCACACCTTCAGTGTACTTGCAACCATCACAACTGGATTAATCAATATCGTTAAGAGTAACCTAGTCTGAGATAAAAAGTGAGCGCAGACGACAGTAAAGAACAAATTACTTTCTTACCTCTGAAGGTGTGCCTCCTGTTTGAGCTTCAGTCAGGAAAGCTAATGAATTAATGGATGGGAAGCCTTCATCCTGCTGTCCACTTCACTGTTTTCTTTCACCCCCAATCAGAGCTATCCTTCTCAATCCTCTTGTATTTAGAATTACTGAATTAAATTTAACTGTTACTTTTTAATAGCACTTAAGGCTCTAAAAATCTATATATTAAATCTTACACATCAAGACAACTAGAAATACTTGTGGTTGTATTATGAGCATATGGAATCCATAAACATTCAGGTAGGTATATTTCAAGACATCTGAAGCAACGGGTTGGGACCTTGCTGTGAAGAGTTAGCTTTGACGTGCGAAGGGCATAAAGTCTGCACTGAGAGAAAAGCTCAACTTTGCATTGAACAGGAAGGAGAAAGAGAAGGAAAAGATGACAGTTAAGTCGGCCATTGGATTTGATTAGATGCCACTTACCTACATCTGGTTCAGCAAGGTTTCCTAACCTTCTGTAAAAAACACTGACAAGGTGTGTAACATATTGATGGACATTTCAAGCTAGGTGAAGCCAAAGCTTCACCTAGACCCAAATTCAGTTCAGACTGCCAGATCGTATAGACATCAAAAGGTGTTTTGTTTTGTTATGCTTTTAAATTCCAGTGGTTTTAAAAGACTGTAAATCCATTGGTTAGTGCTTGAATGGCCTTGATATAAATTATTTAATAGTTTTATAGCTTCCAAGATTATTTGCTCTCACAGATGTCTTCAGTTTTAAACTTTTTTCTTTTTTTTTTCTTTAAAGATTTATTTATTAGAGAGAGAGAGAGAGTAAGAGAGAGAGAGAGAGTGCATGCAGTAGGGAGAGGGGAGAGGGAGAAGCAAACTCCCCACTAATCAGGGAGCCAGACATGGGGCTTGATCCCAGGACCTTGGGATCATGACCTGAGCCAAAGTCAGACACTTAACCGATTGAGCCACCCAGGCACCCCCAAATTTATTTTCAAATGAAAAAATATGTGCTTATTGGAAGTTTAAATTTTTTGTGGGTTACTCAAATATCTTACCACCAGATATCACTTGACATCATGAATGAATTATTTTTTGTATTATCATACATTTTCATCACCCCAAACTAATTTTAACATTTAAATATTCTCTTAAGAAAATGAAAAGTTGAAACAAGTAACTCGGATGTATTTATATTTGTTTAACATTTCTTGGAAAGGTCACAGGTTTGAGTCTTGATTAACATTGCATTCATCTGGGGCGCCTGGGGCACTCAGTTAATTAAGCCTCTGCCTTCAGATCAGGTCATGATCCTGGGGTCCTGGGATCAAGCCACATGTCTGGCTCCCTGTTTAGTGGGGAGTTTGCTTCGCCCTCTCCCTCTGCCTGGCACTCTGCTTGCGCACTGTCTTTCTCTCTCTGACAAATAAGTAAACAAAAGTCTTTCAAAAAGAACAAACATTGTATTCATCAACTGACAACGCTAAACTTAACATCAACTGTTAAAATGATAACTAGCTCAGTGTATATAGTTCCTGTTTGAAAAGCAGCTCTTTGATAGGTAAAATCTCTTTAAGAATTGGTCATGATGTGTTCACTTACTCACCCAAAGAGTCACTCTCCTGGATACCATTTGCCTCCAAGAGAGAGGCTGCCTCTACAGCAACATGGAAGACAGTTGAAAGCCAAGTGATTCCCTTCTCTTTACTCTTGGTCTGTTCTTCTTCGACCCAGGTGAGAGGAAATCGAACTGCCTGAATTTTTTTGAAGGGAAAAATAAACCACTTCATTGTCTGTGGTGTTTCAATCCATTAAACAATTTAAATGAACCTCCTAGAAGCCAACATTTATTTCTTGTTTCACTTCCAGTGCTCTGATGATGAGGCTGAATCAGCAGTCACAGTCTCCGGTGAGGACTGTTCACAACTTCATGTATTTCTTTTAGTTCTCATGAGGGAGGAAAATGACATTATTAATGGTGTGGGTACTGTAGTTGAAAGTAAATGCTCAGACCTTAAAAATCTTGAAATAAAATTAAAACACTCTGACCCATGGGGGCATTCTAACTAGTCAATTATGTTTATTTAATTTTGTATCATATACAAATCTAATCTTGGTGGTTCAGCAGACAACCCCATCTTCTGGCCCTCTTGTAACATCCAGTAAATTTGGGCTCTTACTCTTCGTAAGCCAGGCACATGGATGTGGCAGATTGTGTGAGAGAAGTTAGTATAGCTGAGTGGCTCACGCTCCCAGTGAACAAGCTCTCTTTCTCCTATAAAGTAGACAGGATAATGATTTCCTCCCAGGGCTTCTATAAGGATTAAATGAGGCCATACCGTGTGCTGGTCATTGTTTTTATTGTTCTTATTGCTCTCCTCCTCTGTCTCAATCCTTCATTGAATTCTCTCAGGTTCACTGGGTACAAATTCCTACCAGAGCAATTGGTTATTACATAGCTATTCTATAAATCAGTGAAATACTTGCAACGTTTAAAACCCCATTATTTCCTTCTGCTCTGTTCTGACTCCAAACAAGATAATAATTATACCTTTTAAGGTGACAAAGTTCCTGTAACTGTGGACGTTGTGGGAAGAATTCCTATAATTTATGTCATCCAGAACTCTGGAACAGGGGCCAACATCATTTTTATGATTATGAAAAAAGAGACGCAAATATTACCTGTCATCCCTTTTTCATTATTTTATGTAAGGCCAGTCTCATATTTGGAATGAAACTGGTTGGTGCGAGTGCTATCTAGCCAGCTCTTTACAAACAGAATGGAATTTCCTCACCTGTCCTCCCACAAAGAGCTCTGGAGGAGACAGAAAAGAATGCCTTAGAAGGGGTCAGCCTATCTCAGACGGAGATAAACATCCTGGGGTACCTGCATGACTCAGTTGGTTAAGACTAGACTCTTGGTTTCGGCTCAGGTCATGATCTCAGGTTCCTGAGCTTGAGCCCTGCATTGGGCTCCATGCTCAGCTGGGAGTCTGCTTGAGACTCTCTCCCTCTCCCTCTGCCCCTTCTCTCATGCTCTCTCTATTTGTCTCTCTCTAAAATAAATAAAACAAATAAAAAAAAAAGATAAATGCTTTGTAAGGCAGCTTTCATCTTTGCAAATTAACCTGTCTTACACCTGGGCCTCAGCCATTATAGGTTCAAGACCTCATTTATTAACAAGCCAGGGAGTTCTTCCCCCAGGGTCAGAACTTACTAACAAATAAGAAAGAGTCTGATACGTAGGTCAGAATGTCAGTTTTTATGTATATGAAGAACTGTGATTGCCAAGTGTATTACAACAGTCATACCAGGATGATCCGGTCTTTCTTTCTAGAAGAAAGGACACAGGAAGCCAAGCTCATAATCAGACAGTTGCTTGTTAATTGTAAACAGTTGTAGAGGCTCTCGTGAGCTTTCCAGTGTGATGTTGATGGCCTTTAAATTACCAAAAGAATGACAAAACAGCTTTTATATCTAGCTGACTTTGGAGGTCTGGTGAAGGCTTGGGGAGAGATCTGAGTTAGGAGGGTGCTGTGGTAATCCACGTGGTAAATCACCGTAGAGACACCTGGGGAGCTTTTAAAAATTCCTACTACCCAGACATCCACAACCAATTAAATGAGATTTTTGAAGATATACCAGACATTGTGAATTGGTGGAAACTTCCACATAATTATGCACACAGGCCAAGGGAAGAAGGGTAGAAGGATGGAGGGAAAGGGAGGGAATCTCGAGCAGACTCCACACTGAGGGTGGAGCCCAAGTCCCTGAGATCCTGACCTGAACCGAAATCAAGAGCTGGTCGTTCAATCAACTGAGGCACCCAGGTGCCCCAGGATTTCCTTCTTTTTAAAGGCTGAATAATACTTTACTGTATGTGTATTATACATTCTTTATCCACTCCTCCACTAAAGGACATTTAGGTTTTTTCTATCTCTTGGGTATTGTAAATAAGGTTGCAGTGAACATGGGTGTGCAGACATCTTTTGAGATCCTGTTTTCAGTTCTCTGGATATATATCCAGTGGGATTTCTGGATCATAGGACAGCTCTACTTTTAATTTTTAGAGAAGCATTTATACTGTGTTCCATAGTGGCTACACCATTTTGTAAAACCACCAAGAGTGTCCAGGGATTCCAGTTTCCTCATTTCTTCACCAACACTTGTTATTTTCTGGTTTTTGTTTTTGTTCTATAGCAGCCATCCTAACTGGTGTGAGGTGATACTCATTGTGATTCTGATTTGCATTTCCCTGATGATCAGTGATGTTGAGCATCTTTTGAAAAACCTGTTGGTAATTTTTATGTTACCTTTGGGGAAATGTCTACTCAAGTCCTTTGTTCATTAAAGAAATTTTTTTTGCTTATGAGTTGAAGAAGTGCCTTATATATTTTGGAGATTAACTCACTACCACTTAGGGGGTTTGCAGATATTTTCTCCCTTTCCAAGGTTGCCTTTTCACTCTGTTGATTGTTTCTTTTGTTATGTAGTAGCTTTTCATTTTGATGTAGTCCCATTCATCTATTTTTGTTTTGGTTGCCTGTATTTTTACTCTCATATCCAAGAAATCATTGCCAAATCCAATGGCAGGAAGCATTCCCCCTAAGTCTTCTAGAAGATTTACAGTTTCATGTGTTACACTTCGGTTTTTAATCCATTTTGACCTAATTTTTGCGTATGTGTTAAGGTAGAGGTCCAAATACATTCTTTTGAATGTGGATATCCGATACCATTTGTTAAAGAGACAACCTGTCCCATTGTGTAGTTTTTGTCCCATTGTGTAGTTTGGGCACCTTTGCCAAGATCATTTGAAAATACACATGAGGGTTTTTTTCCTGGGATCTCTGTTCTCTTCCATTGGTCTCTATGCCTCGGTCTTTATATCAGTGCCACACTGTTTTGATTACCATATCTCCGTACTGTTGAAGTTAGTAAATGTGAAACCTGTAGCTTTTTTTTTTCCCCCTCAAGAGTGTTTTGGCTATTTGGAATAATTTAAGATTCCATACATATTTTAAAATTCTTGTTTTCTATTTCTGTAAAAAATACTGTTGGGATTTTGATATGGATTACATTGATTCTGTAGATTGTTTTGTTTATAGTAAGTCTTGTATTCCATGAACAATAGTAAGTCTTACGCTCCATGAACACAGAATATTTTTCCCTTTATTTTTGTCTTCTATAATTTATTTTAGCAATATTTTGTAGCTTTTAGTGAACAAGACTTTTGCCTCCTTGGTTAAGTTTATCCTATTTGTTTTCATGCTACTATAAATGGGATTGTTTTCCTGATTTCTTTTTCAGATCATGCACTGTTAGTGCATAGAAACACAGCTGATTTTTGTGTGGTGATTTTGTATTCTACAACTTTGCTGAATTCATTCATCAATTCTGTGTGTGTGCATGCACGCATAATCTATAGGGTTTTCTATATATAAGATCGTGTCACTAACCATTTTATTCTTTTTTTTCCCAATTTTGATGCTTTTAATTTCAAACCCTGATTTCTCTGGCTAGGACTTTCAGTACTATGTTGCTTAGAAGTGGTGAGAGTGGGTATTCTTGCCTTACTCCTGGTTGAAAAGCTTTTTGATTTCACTATTGAATAGGATGTTAGAGTTATGGGTTTTTCATCTATGGCCTTTATTACGTATGGTAATTTCCTTATGTTCCTAGTTTATTGAGTGTGTTTATCATGAGTGTGGTGAACTTTGCCAAATGCGTTTCTGCATGTATTCAGATGACCATGTGATTTTTATTCTTTATTCTGTTAAGGTGGTGTATCACATTGATTTTCATACATTGAACCACCGTCACTTCCCAGGGATAAATCCCATATTGTTATGATATACGATCCTTTTAATGTGCTGTTGCATCCAGTTTGCTGAATTGTATTGAAGATCTTGGCTTCTAGATTCATCGGGGATATTACTCTGTAGTTGCCTCATGGTATTTCTGTTTGGTATCAGAATCATGCTGTTCTCATGAAATATGTTTGCAAGGGTTGTCTTCAATTTTTTGGGAGAGTTTGAGAAAGACTTGTGTTAATTTTTCTTTAAATGGTTTGTAGAATTCACCAGTGAAGCCATCTGGTTCTCTTTATAGAGAGGTATTTGATTATTGATTCAATTTCCTTACTAGTTATACATCTCTTCAGAATTTTTTTCTTTCTTCAGACTCAATTTTGATAGCATGTGTGTTTCTAGAAATGTATTCTTTTCTCCCAGGCTATCTTATTTGTTGGTGTATCATTGTTCATAGTAGTCTCTTATGATACTTTTTGTTTCTGGGGCATCATTTGTAATATCTCCTTTTCCATTTCTGATTTTTATTATTTGAGGCTTCTTACTTTTTTTGTCCAGGCTAAGGATTTGTCAATTTTGCTGACTTTTAGTTTCAGGGCACCTGAGTGTGTCAGTCAGTTAAGCATCTGCCTTTGGCTCAGGTCATGACCTCAGGGTCCTGGGATGGAGCCCCATGTCAGGCTCCCTGCTCAGGGGGGAGTCTGCTTCTCCCTCTCCCGCTCCTTATGCCCCTCCCCTCTCTTTGTGCTCAAGGGTGAGCACACACATGTGATATCTCTCTGTCTCAAATCAATAAAGTCTTTAAAAAAAAAACCTCTAAGTTTGTTTTTTTTTAATTTTTGTCTTGTTCTTTACTCTCTATTCCACTTATTTCTTATTTATTTGACAGAGAGAGACACGGGGAGAGGGGGAACACAGTTAGAGGGAGTGGGAAAGGAAGAAGCAGGTTTCTTGCCCAGCAGGGAGCCTGATGTGGGGCTCCATCCCAGGACCCTGGATTCATGACCTGAGTCAAAGCCAGTCGCTAAACTATTCCAGGTGCCCCTATTCCACTTATTTCTGTTCTAATATTCATTTTGCTTTTAGTTTGCTCCTTTTTCTAGTTCCTTGAGTTGTAAAGTTAGGTTGTTTATTTGCAGTATCTCTTCTTCTTCTTCTCCTCCTCCTCCTCCTCCTCCTTCTTCTTCTTTTTAAAATTTATTTAAGGGTGGGGAGGAAGAAAGGGGCAGAGGGGAGAGGAAGAGATAGAGAATTCTTAGTCAGACTCCCCGCTGAGCACAGAGCCTGATGCCAGCGGATCCCAGGACCCTGAGATCATGACCTGACCAGAAATCAAGAGTTGGCTGCTTACCTGACTGAGCCACACAGGTGCCCCTCTTTCTTCTTTTTGTAATGTAGACATTTATTGCTATAAAATACCCTCTTGGTCTTGCTTTTGCTACAGCCCACGTTTGGTATGTTGTGCTTTTGTTTCATTTGTCTCAAAATATTATCTAATTACCCTTTAGCTTTCTTTCTTGACCTACTAGTTGTTCAAGAGTATGTTATTTAATTTCCTTATATTTATGAATGGTCCAGTTTTCCTTTCTACTTTCATTCCATCATAATGTTTCTTGGTACGATTTTAATATTCTTAAAGTTGTTAAAACTAGTGCTGAGCCCTAACATGTGATCTGTCCTGGAGAATGTTCCATGTGCTTTTGAGTGTACATATGGGAATGTGTAATACTTGGTAATGATTATTCTGCTGTTGTTGGCTGGAGGGTTCTGTCTATGTCTCTTAGGTCCAGTTAGTCTATGATGTTATTCAAGTCCTCCGTTTCCTTATTGATCTATCTGGTTGCTCTATCCATTATTCAAAGTGAAGTATTGAAATCTTCTACTATTATTGTGTTACTGTTTGTTTCTCCCTTCAATTCTGTCAGAGTTTTCTTCATATATTTAGGTACTGTGCTGTTAGGCACATATATATTTGTAATTGCTTTATCTTCCTGGTGAATAGAACTTTTTATGTAACATCCTTCTGTTTAGTCTGATGTAAGTATAACCACCCTTCTTGCCTTTGGATACTATTTGCATGGACTATCTCCTTCAGTCTTTCCTCCTGCAGCCTATATCTGTCTGTATATCTAGAGTGAGTTTCTAGGTAGGCGTATATACTTGGATCTTGTTTTTTATTAATCCATTCAGCTATTCCATGTTTCTTGATTGGAGAGTTTCATCCATTTACATTTTTAAAAATTACTGATAGGGAATGACTTGGTACTGCCATTTAAAAAGTATTTTCTGTATGTTTTTCATTTTGTTATTCTTCTCTTGCTGCCTTCCCTTGTGTTTCAATGGTCTTTTTGTAGTGACACATTTTGAGTCCCTTATTTCCTTTTGTGCTTCTTCCACAGATATTTTCTTTGTGGTTACCATGGGGATTATATAATACATCTTACAGTTTTAACAGTGTTTTAAACTGGTAGCAACTTAAATTCAAACATCTCTTTATATTTGTATCCATTCACATAGTTTTGTAGTTACAGTTTTTTTATGCTTTTATCTCTTAAATTTTATACCAGAATTAAAAGTGATACATGCACCACTATTACAGTGTTATGAGATTTGGTATTTGTCTATATATTTACCTTTATCAGAGAGCTTCACATGTTCATATGCTTTCACCTTGCTGTCTAGTATCCATTCATCTCAACTGGAAGTGTTTAATTAATATTTCTAGTCAGGCAGCTTTAGTAGTGGTGAACTCTCTCAGCTTTTGTTTATCTGAGAAGATCTTTCTCTCCCATCTCTGAAGGGCAGTTTTGCCAGATATAGTATTCTTGGTGAGTTTTTTTTTCTTTCAGCACTTGGAATATATCATACCATACCCTTCTGGCTTGGAGTTTTCATAAAAGCTTTTTGGACCATACGCTGTTGTTGTTCATTCAGTTTCTCTATAGGGGATGAGGTCTTGGGCTTCATTCAGCCATCTTGCTGATCTCACTTCCAGCTTTCTTAAAGGTCTGAAATATGTTCAGCATATCAGTGGCTGGATGATTAAAAGAATGGACAATTCAAAATCATCCAAACGTTTAAAAAAAATCTCAAGTCAGTCATCAATAAGAAAATTCTTACATTGCTTAGAAGTGACAAAAGTAAAACTCTAGAAGTACTTACTATGAACAGCTCTGAATAAAATGTTTGTATTATTATTTTACCTAAATACATCCATGACTATTGATTATTCTAGTCACAGAACATTAACCATTACATAATTCTGTTAAATAGATTGTTCATTGTTGCTGTAGATGGTATTAGTTTTTTAACTGATTGTAAAGAAGAAAAAAACAAGAACATTGAATATATTATACTTTCTGGTGCAATATTAGACTTACAGTGAAATTCATAAAAGCTGAAAATGCAATTTTTTTGGTATATTTCACTTGCCTCATGGGAATTAAAGGTACAGTGTTGGTTTTCATTTTATCATTTCTACCTTGGTATGAAATGACCAGTAATTTTAAATCTTCTCTAGATGCCCAGAGACAGACTTTCATTTAAAATGTGCATGGGGCACTTGGGTGGCACAGTTGGTTGAGCATCTGACTCTTGATTTTAGCTCAGGTCCTAATCTCAGGGTTGTGAATTCAAGCCCCATGACAGACTCCATGCTCCATGCTCCATGCTCAGATCAAGTCCCATGACAGGCTGCTTGAAATTCTCTCTGTCCCTCTTCTTCTTCCCCTCCCCAAGCTAGCATGCTTTCTCTCTCTCTCTCTTTCTCTCAAATACATACATACATACATAAAATGTACACAATAAGCTGGTGTGTTTGGTTGTCTCAGTCAGTGGAGCCTGCAACTCTTGATCTTGTGGGTTCCAGTCCCATGTTGGGTACAGAGATTACTTAAAAAATAAATTAAGTAAAATTAGCATGGATAAGCCAAGATGTAGAAGGATTCAAGGTTCTTTAGTTATTTCCTCTTTTGGAGGGCAGTCTTAATTTTAAACATCATCTGAGGAAGAACATATATAAATATTTGCAGCTCTTTGCTGACTTTAGTATATGAAGTATTTTGAATGAAATTCTTTCTGCACTAAAATTTCATTTGATATCATTAACATTTTATTTGTAGTAAAAATAAGATTGCTCCTTTTATGAGGGAGTCCATATGTGATTCTTTTTTTTACAATTCTGTGCTCATCCTTTTTTTTTTTTATATGCAGGAGCCCCATGTATTGTTTTGTAATCAGGTGTATAATTAAAACATCCTAAGCTTTGGAGGAAAGGCCATCAGCAAGATGGTACATCTTGCCTGCATAGCTGTTTCTCTTCTTACTGCCATTCTTGAGAACATTTGACAAGCCAGTGGAAATAAAATTTCCTGTGTTTAAAAACAAAATTGTATCAGGAAGCACAGAATTGTGATTGAGCACTAAAGATAAAATATCCTGCATACTGTAAAGGCATATTCCTGTTGAAAATGGAAGGCATTTTTGTATCAACAATATGTCTCCTAAAATATAACAAAATAAGCCATAGATTATAATGGAACTTGAAAGATTCTGATCATGTGCAGCAACCTGATTCCACCACGATTAATTAAAATTCTTCATGTTGTCACTAAATGACTTTGAAAATGGCTTGAAAAGAACCACCATTTGGAAGCTTCAATAAATGATTTTAAAACTTTGTCACAGTTTGTGTTGAACAAACGTTTTTTAGAGAGTGTCATATATTCAGTTTGGGTTTTCTGGTTCTTTCTCCATAATGAATTTTATTTTATGCCTTTTTGATTTTGTGAACAATACCACATACTTGTTTCTTTTCATATGTGATCGTTGCATTTGTTTTTGAATGTTGTGTTGAAAAGGCTCCTAGGGAAAATAGCCTTTATTCCAGGGCCTTTTCTTTCTTCTCTTCTTTTTAGTGAAACCCTTTTAAGTATCCAGGAAAAATAATGTATCTATTGATTTGGCCTGCTTAGGGATTTTTTTTTTTTACTGTAACCTGTACAAGATGGCTTTCAAGCTTGTTCCTTGGGGCCTGCGCAGTAGAAGTCAATGTGGAAGCCCAGCAGGGGTCTTGAATAGGTGTTATGATTTTTTTTTTAATTGCTGCAAATGCCACTCTCAGTGTATTATAGCAGTGATTTTTAAATTTATTTAACTTTTTAAAGAGTTATTTATTTATTTCAGTGAGAGAGAAAGAGAAAGAGAGAGCACAGTGAGGATGGGCAGAGGAAGAGGGAGAGAGAAATTCAAGCAGACCCTGAGCTAAGCATGGATCCCTGTATGGGGCTTGATCTCACCACCCTAACAGACCTGAGCTGAAATCAAGAGTCAGAGGCTTAACCGACTGCACCACCCAGGCACTCCAGATTTTTTTTTTTTAATAATTGCTGTCAGTTTAGAAGGGCTGTGTAGGTAGAGAGGTGTTCTTTGAGCCTTTAAGGCTAGAACACTTCAGTGAGTATCTCCATCCCTTACTTCCTCCCTCCCCTCTGTTACCTCTTTCTTCTCACACTTATTGAGCACCCACTATGCACAAAGGAATAAACTTTTGATATAAAGAACAATGTGACTGATTCTCAAAAAGGCATATAAGCATAAGAAGACAGCTACCTTGTGGTTTTTCAAGCATATGAAATTTTAGAAGCAAAACTAATCTAGAGTTGCACAAATATATAGAACAGATAGATAGGAAACCTTCTGTGTTTTCACTGAATTTAGTCCAATTTAGTGGAAAGATAGACTGGTCTATGAATATGTTCAGTACAAGTCCATGGATGACAAATAAGTACCATAATCTAGAAACTAGAAAGGCTGATAACAAAAAGGAGAGATTCGTCTTCTTTTTCAGAGATGGTAAATGAGCAGACTCAGGCCACAGCTGTGTTTTGTTTGACCCATATGATGGCTTAATTTTTCCCCTAAGTTAAATTATTTTCTGACATTTACAAATAGGGAGATTTCATGTGAAAATAAATATGAATTGTTGAGTTTCTCTTAAAAAGGCCAGAATTTCAAGCATCCTGAAGCCTGTTTCCCTCCCCTACTGGCAGTGATGAGCTGAAGCTGAGACTTCTCCAACCAACTGGCTCTTTTTTTTGTCCAAACTTCTTACTTTTACCCAAAGGCACTGAGTTAATGATCCCTGCTCTGTTCTCATCTCTGACGTCATGAAACATTTGTGTTCTTATCAAATGCTTCCTTTTACTTTTCCTCTTGTGCCTTGCTGACACCATCCTAAATCAGGCTCCCATTGCTACACACTTAGCTGTCCGAGGGCCTCTTGAAGAGTACTTAGTACAACATGCTACCTTGGCCAAGGATGCCAGATGACATCCTTCCAGGGAGCATGAAAGTAAGAGGAGAGGCAAGGGAACTGCCAGAGTGGGTGTCCAAAGTAGATGCTGTAAGTTATAGGCCAAGAATAAGACAATTAGGACCAGTAAAGAACTATGAAAAAGTTTCCCGAAGTCGAGGGTGAGAACAAGAACCAAAGAACAAAGATGAATCTTAAGAAAGAGTGAAAATGACCAACAAACACATGAAAAGATTCACAACATCATCAGACATCAGGGAAATTAAAATTAAAACCACAGTGAGGTAACTACCACATCCACTAGAATGACCAATATTAAAAAGACTGACAATACCAGTGAATATGGAGCAACCAGAATTCTCATATGTTGCTAGCAGGAATGTAACATGGCATAGCAGCGCTTTGGAAAATAGCTTGGCAGTTTTTTATAAAGTTAAACACACACTCACGCTAGGTGTTTACCCGACAGGAAGGAAAACATATGTCCACACAAAACTATTACATGGATGCTCATAGCAGCTTTATTCATAATAGCCCCAAACTGAAAACCATCCAAATGTCCATCTGTGGAAAAGTGGATCAACACACTATGGTATGTCCATTCAGTAGAATACACTCTACAATAAAAATGTAATGCTCTTAAAATACAGAATAACATGTTTGATTCCTAAAAGATAATGCTGACCAAAAGAGAGATACTGTAAAATTTTTATGTGTATAAAATTTTAGAGGCAAAACAAAGAAACAGAAAGTAAATTAGTAATTTCCCAGGACCAGAAGTAAGAGAAAACTGACTGCAAAAAGTCAAGAGGGAATTTTTTGGAGTGATGGAAATATTCTACATCTTGATTCTGATGGTGGTTACACAGGTGTATATAGCTGTTAAAACTGTATACACATATAACTGTATACTTAAAATATGTGTATATTATTGTGTGTAAATATTACCTCGATAAAGTTGATTAAATAAAAAAAATAATTTAAAAGGACAGGCAGTTAAAGGAGGAGGACAAATGGGAACCAGGATAGGGAGTAAAACAGAGGTGAACAGCAAATGGCATGAGATATTACATGAGGACAACAAAGAGCTAACTTGAGGCTGGAATGGATTCTTGAGAACCTTCCAATGAAATCCCAGCTCTCATCACACCAATAATGTCATTGCCTCTATCAGTGCTTGCTAATTCTTCTTTCATGCGGGTAATCCGTTTGTTCCCCATAACTTGAAATGTTATATGTCTGCCCTCCCTCCATAAAAGTGTGTTTTCTATCACATTACATTTTTTTTCTTCCAGGGAACTTAGCACATATGAGATCTACTTTGATTATATATTTGCTTAATGGTTTATTAACTGTCTGCTTCCTTTAGTTAATAATCACTGTAAGATAGAGATCTCTCCTAACTTATTTGTCACTCTGTCTCCTGTACTTAGCATGGGATCTCGCTTATTGAAGACACTCAATGACTTATCACTGAATGAATGAACAAATGAAAGTGTAGTAAGCAAATAATAAATACACAGTGTTTGCTCTTGCTTTTCCCTGAAATTTTCTTTTCCTAAAGTTCTTTCTTTCTTTTTTTTACCTAATTTTTATAGGTACTTCTATTGTGACTGTAAAAGCTGTTGCTCCTGACCCAATACATGACAGCATTAAATATTCCATTCTTAGTGGAAATGAAGATGGAGTTTTTTCCCTGTGCTCCAACTCAGGTGATCCTTTTCTCTCCTGTAATAGCCTTTTTTCCTGCTCCATTTAATGTCACTAGTAAGAAATACTTCTGCAAAGGAAACTCAAAATTTGAAAGATAGAAAAATTAGAGGTAAATAATTTGAAAGGTAAATAAGAAACAATTTTTTTTTTTATGCTAGATGTGGTGAAAGTGTGGGAAATTAAGACTACTTATTTGTTTACATGTACTCGCTAAGAATCCTGTTCTTCACATTTCCAAATTAGGTAGTACCTAGCCTACCCTTTGAATTTTTGAAGATAAACTGGTTTCTACTTATAATTTACTCATCTATTTGGGAAAATGGGAGATATAGGAGGGAGACCATCAATACTGAGTTTGAATTGAAAATAACCACACATGTCTAGCCATAGGGCATTTTCATCATGAGATTTTTCTAATTCGCCACTGAATGTCAACAATGCAACAAAAAAGGACAGCTGGAGAGGCTTCTATGTGGTGGTAAAGAAATTACTTCCAAATACAGCATGTATTAAATTTAACTTTAATAAGACCATTATTGTGTTTTAAATGAATACCAATTGATTATTTGAAACATACTTTTTTGACTAACAACTATGTAGTAGATACATATCTACTGTTGCATTGTCAAACCTCAAGAAGAATGTTTTTAATAATTTCTGTATTACCATACAACTGCCTTATGTAATCTGTACTACATGCACATGGGAAAAATTGAGAGGGAGTTGTTTCTTAAGCAAAGGCTGCCTCATCCTGGGTAGTGTTACGACTCTTTGGTCCATGCCATCTTTGGTCAGCAGCCTTTCTGAGGTAGCCTGCTAGCTCTTCATCTCTTTGCCCCATCGTTTGGTTAGAGGGTGGCGCAGGAAGCTTGTTGACAAGAGAGTCATTTGTGAATATTACCCAGCCTTAAGCTTCTCACAGTCTACCTGTCCGAAGGTCCTGGGAAAGGAAATGAGATAAGAACATTTAGAAAGAAGGAGAGTAGCAGTTTGTACAATTTTCCAGGCTACACCCATCCTTCTGCCACCTGACCCTTAACATGGCCCGGCTTGGTTTTATTTTTTCTGGAGTCTCTAAATGAAAATTCAGGTAAAATATGCCTAGGATTAGTCCAAAGAGACTCTCCACTTTACAATTAAATACTTCTTTATGTTGAAATCTATTTCACAAGTTTGTTGTGAAACAGCTGCAAGATGATATGCTAAAATGTAGAAAACTGTTTAATGGACATGTACGTGCCATCCATCTCCAGACATGAGACATTTCTAGAATCTCAGGAATTCCCTGTGTATCCCTCCCCATCATGTCTCTCTTCTTTAACCCAAGGCAATCCATAACCATTCGTCTGAATTTGGCTTCAATCGCTGCCTTTCTTTCTTGGTAATTTTCCAACTGTGTCTGAATCTCTAAATGATGTGTTATGTCCTTGACTTAAAGATCATGATAGAATCCTGCTAATGTCCTCTCGTCTATGACTTGATTCTTTTGCTCAACACTTTGACTGGGGTTTGTAGTTCTTAAGCCTAGGCATGCATTAAAGAGGAATACAAAAGGTACGTACCTGCTGCCAAGGTTATAAACCAGAACACAGTCATTATCACCCATGTTCCCTTTAAGCCCTTTTCCGATCACTTCCTTTCTGTCCACTGCTGCAGGCTGACTCATATCCCCACTTCAGGGATAATCATTCCCTTGTGACTTATCGTAAATGCATTTCTATAGAATAAAACTGTTTAATTTGGTTTATTTCTGAATTGTATGTAAATGGATTCATAGTCTGTGTTATTTTATTGGGATTCAATTCTTTTTATTCAAAATTAGATTCTTTCATGTTAATGCGTGCAGATGGGTCTCTTTCATTGTCAGTTCTTTATGGCCTTCTGTTTTAAGTCTATGTCACAACTTATTTATCCATTCTGCCATTGATGGACAGTGAGGTTTTCCTGTCTGGGGATATAATAACAAGCGCTGTGAGGAACAACCTCATACATGTCTTCTGGTGCATATGTGAGGAGTTCTCCAGGCCCCAGAGTCTAGGCTGGGCATATACATCAGAGGATACATATGTTCAGCATTACAGATAGTGCCAAATTGTTTTATGAAGTGGTTTGTCCCACTTTACATTCCACCAGCCCTGAATGAGAGCTATCAAGGTTGTTTACGCCCTATTTTCTATTGCCAATCTGGTGGGTGTGAAATGGTATCTCCCTGTGGTTGTAATTTGCATTTCTTTATTACTGATGAATGTTAGTATTTTTTCACAGTGTATTGGCCATTCTAGTTTTCTCCCATGTGAAATGCATATTGATACACTTTGTCTATTTTTTCTACTGGTTGTTTGGGTTGTTCGTGTTTCTCTTTCTGAAGTATAAGGATTTTTAATGTACTTCACTAGCATTTCTCCTTTGTTTTTTGTTGCAAATATTGTTTAGTTTGTGACTTGTCTTTCACTCTTTTACTAGTACATTTTTATTTTGAGGAGTCAGAATTAATCAGTCTTTTACTTTATGATTTTCCCATCTTAAAAGTGAAGAAACTCTTCCCTATCCTGAGATCAAGAAAATACTCTTACATTGTCTTTTAAAAGTTTTCTCTCTCTCTCTCACACACACACACACACACACACACACACACACCATGAAATACTAAGCAGCCATCAAAAGAAATGAAATCTTGCCATTTGCAATGATTTGGTTGGAACTAGAGGGTATTGTGCTGAGCAAAAGAAGTCAACCAGAGAAAGACAATTATCATAAAATCTCACTTATATGTGGGACTTAAGAAACAAAACAGAGAATCACAGGGGAAGAGAGGAAAAAATAAAACAAGACAAAACAGAGAAGAAGACAAATCATAAGAGACTGTTAATCATAGAAAAAGAAACTGAGGGTTGTTGGAGGGGAGGGGGTTGAAGGGAAGGGGGTACCTGGGTTATGGACATTAAGGAGGGCACATAATGTAATGATGTAATGAGCATTGGGTATTACATAAGACTGAGGAATGATAGACCACTACCTCTGAAAGCAATAACACATTATATTTTAATGAATTGGATTTAAATTTAAAAAAAAAGTTTTAATAGGGGGCGCCTGGGTGGCTCAGTGGGTGAAAGCCTCTGCCTTCAGCTCAGGTCATGATCCCAGGGTCCTGGGATCGAGCCCCACATCAGACTCTCTGCTCCGCAGGGAGCCTGCTTCCTCCTCTCTCTCCCTGCCTGCCTCTCTGACTAGTTGTAATCTCTGTCTATCAAATAAATAAATAAAAATTAAAAGTTTTAATAGTTTTCTTTTGTTTCACATTTACATCTACAGTGCATCTAGAATTTATTTTCCTGTTTTAGATGAGTAAAACATTCTCTTTTTCTTCTTCTTCTTCTTTTTTTTTTTTAAAGAAGATCGCCAGTAATTCCAGTGGCAATAACCTTCACCTGTGACTTGAAATACCCCCACTGTCATATGTTGTTTCCATAACTCTACAGGATCCTTGACTCCTTTGCATTCACCTCTTTGTCTATACGCACACCAATACCATACTTCTTCAGTCACGTAGACTTTATAATCAGTCTTCATGCCAAGGAAGCAACCCCATTCTCATATTCTTCATGAGTATATTAGCTGTTATTGACTCCTTGCACTCATATGAAGCATTGAACCCACTTGCCATGTTTTCACCCACACATGTACACACATATGCACACACACTTATGCACATACATACGTACACACACACACGCACGCACACATGCCTATTGGGATTTTTTACCCCAAGGAAAGGAGATTTATTCATAAGTCTTTGAGTGGTATAAGAGCTATTCACACCTTGCATGCATGAAACCAAGCTCATCATGAATGCACATTTGATTTCAGGTGAAACCTCACTCGAATTAGCAAAGAAAATGTTCAAAACAATTGCATGGCCTCAATCTAGAATTAAGTAATTAAGTCATCAGGTCAAATTATCATCCTCACAAAGCCCTGTAGAGCAGTGCATTGTAACTAATACTCATCTACAAAACTTTTCTTTTCTTTTTTTAAAATTTTTTTCTTCTTTTTATTTTCAATTTTTTTTAATTTGTTTATTTTCAGTGTAACAGTGTTCATTGTTTTTGCACCACACCCAGTGCTCCATGCAGTACGTGCCCTCCCTATTACCCACCACCTGGTCCCTCAACCTCCCACTCCCCCCCACCCCTTCAAAACCCTCTGGTTGTTTTTCAGAGTCCATAGTCTCTCATGGTTCATCTCCCCTTCCAGTTTCCCTCAACTCCTATCCTCTCCATCTCCCCATGTCCACCGTGTTCTTTGTTATGCTCCACAAATAAGTGAGACCATATGATACTTGACTCTCTCTGCTTGACTTATTTCGCTCAGCATAATTTCTTCCAGTCCCGTCCATGTTGCTACAAAAGTTGAGTATTCATCCTTTCTGATGGAGGCATAATACTCCATTGTGTATATGGACCACATCTTCCTTATCCATTCATCTGTTGAAGGGCATCTTGGTTCTTTCCACAGTTTGGCAACCGTGGCCGTTGCTGCTATAAACATTGAGGAACAGATGGCTCTTCTTTTCACTACATCTGTATCTTTGGGGTAAATACCCAGCAGTGCAATTGCAGGGTCATAGGGAAGCTCTATTCTTAATTTCTTGAGGAATCTCCACACTGTTCTCCAAAGTGGCTGCACTAACTTGCATTCCCACCAACAGTGTAAGAGGGTTCCCCTTTTTCCACATCCTCTCCAACACACGTTGTTTCCTGTCTTGCTAATTTTGGCCATTCTAACTGGTGTCAGGTGGTATCTCAATGTGGTTTTAATTTGAATCTCCCTGATGGCTAGTGATGATGAACATTTTTTCATGTGTCTGATAGCCATTTGTATGTCTTCGTTGGAGAAGTGTCTGTTCATATCTTCTGCCCATTTTTTGATATGATTATCTGTTTTGTGTGTGTTGAGTTTGAGGAGTTCTTTATAGATCCTGGATATCAACCTTTTGTCTGTACTGTCATTTGCAAATATCTTCTCCCATTCCGTGGGTTGCCTCTTTGTTTTGTTGACAGTTTCCTTTGCTGTGCAGAAGCTTTTGATCTTGATGAAGTCCCAAAAGTTCATTTTCGCTTTTGTTTCCTTGGCCTTTGGAGACATTATCTTGAAAGAAGTTGCTGTGGCTGACATTGAAGAGGTTACTGCCTATGTTCTCCTCTAGGATTCTGATGGATTCCTGTCTCACATTGAGGTCTTTTATCCATTTCGATTGCAAATATCTTCTCCCATTCTGTCAGCTGTCTTTTGGTTTTGTTAACTGTTTCCTTTGCTGTGCAAAAGCTTTTGATCTTGATGAAATCCCAATAGTTCATTTTCGCCCTTGCTTCCCTTGCCTTTGCCGTTGTTCCTAGGAAGATGTTGCTGCGGCTGAGGTCGAAGAGGTTGCTGCCTGCGTTCTCCTCAAGAATTTTGATGGATTCCTTTCTCACATTGAGGTCCTTCATCCATTTTGAGTCTATTTTCGTGTGTGGTGTAAGGAAGTGGTCCAATTTCATTTTTCTGCATGTGGCTGTCCAATTTTCCCAGCACCATTTATTCAAGAGGCTGTCTTTTTTCCATTGGACATTCTTTCCTGCTTTGTCGAAGATTAGTTGACCATAGAGTTGAGGGTCGATTTCTGGGCTCTCTATTCTGTTCCACTGGTCTATGTGTCTGTTTTTGTGCCAGTACCATGCTGTCTTGATGATGACAGCTTTGTAATAGAGCTTGAAGTCCGGAATTGTGATGCCACCAACTTTGGCTTTGTTCTTCAATATTCCTTTGGCTATTCGAGGTCTTTTCTGGTTCCATATAAATTTTAGGATTATTTGTTCCATTTCTTTGAAAAAAATGGATGGTATTTTGATAGGGATTGCATTAAATGTGTAGATTGCTTTAGGTAGCATAGACATTTTCACAATATTTATTCTTCCAATCCAGGAGCATGGAACATTTTTCCATTTTTTTGTGTCTTCCTCAATTTCTTTCATGAGTACTTTATAATTTTCTGTGTATAGATTCTTAGTCTCTTTGGTTAGGTTTATTCCTAGGTATCTTATAGTTTTGGGTACAATTGTGAATGGGATTGACTCCTTAATTTCTCTTTCTTCAGTCTTGTTGTTGGTGTACAGAAATGCAACTGATTTCTGTGCATTTCGAGTTTATCTTTGTGTACGGTGTAAGAGAATGGTCGAGTTTCATTCTTCTACATATCGCTGTCCAGTTTTCCCAGCACCATTTATTGAAGAGACTGTCTTTTCTCCATTGTATATTTTTTCCTGTTTTGTTGAAGATTATTCGACCATAGAGTTGAGGGTCCATATCTGGGCTCTCCACTCTGTTCCACTGGTCTATGTGTCTGTTTTTATGCCAGTACCACGCTGTCTTGGTGATCACAGCTTTGTAGTAAAGCTTGAAATCGGGTGATGTGATGCCGCCAGTTTTGTTTTTGTTTTTCAACATTTCCTTAGCAATTCGGGATCTCTTCTGATTCCATACAAATTTTAGGATTATTTGCTCCAGCTCTTTGAAAAATACCGGTGGAATTTTGATCAGAATGGCATTAAAAGTATAGATTGCTCTAGGCAGTATAGACATTTTAACAATGTTTATTCTTCCAATCTAAGAGCATGGAACGGTCTTCCATCTTTTTGTGTCTTCTTCAGTTTCTTTCATGAGTGTTCTGTAGTTCATCGAGTACAGGTCCTTTACCTCTTTGGTTAGGTTTATTCCCAGGTATCTTATGGTTCTTGGTGTTATAGTAAATGGAATCGATTCTCTAATTTCCCTTTCTGTATTTTCATTGTTAGTGTATAGGAAAGCCACTGATTTCTGTACACTGACTTTGTATCTTGCCACGTTACTGAATTGCTGTATGAGTTCTAGTAGTTTGGGGGTGGAGTCTTTGGGGTTTTCCATATAAAGAATCGTGTCATCTGCGAAGAGAGTGAGTTTGACTTCTTCCTTGCCAATTTGGATACCTTTTATTTCTCTTTGTTGTCGGATTGCTGTTGCTAGGACTTCTAGTACTATGTTAAACAAGAGTGGTGAGAGTGGGCATCCTTGTCGTGTTCCTGATCTCAACGGGAAGGCTGCAAGCTTTTTCCCATTGAGGATGATATTTGCTGTGGGTCTTTCATTGATAGATTTTATGAAGTTCAGGAATGTTCCCTCTATCCCTATACTTTGAAGCATTTTCATCAGGAACGGATGCTGGATTTTGTCAAATGCGTTTTCTGCATCAATTGAGAGGACCATGTGGTTCTTCTCTCTTCTCTTATTGATTTGTTCTATCACATTGATTGATTTGTGAATGTTGAACCAACCTTGTGACCCAGGGATGAATCCCACCTGGTCATGGTGGATAATCTTTTTAATGTGCTGCTGGATCCTGTTTGCTAGGATCTTGTTGAGAATCTTTGCATCCATATTCATCAGTGATATTGGTCTGAAATTCTCCTTTTTGGTAGGGTCTTTGCCTGGTTTGGGGATCAGGGTAATGCTGGCTTCATAAAAAGAGTCTGGAAGTTTTCCTTCTGCTTCAATTTTTTGGAATAGCTTCAAGAGAATTGGTGTTATTTTTTCTTTGAAAGTTTGGTAGAATTCCCCAGGGAATCCGTCAGGTCCTGGGCTCTTGCTTTTTGGGAGGTTTTTGATCACTGCTTCAATCTCATTACTAGATATCAGTCTAATCAGGTTGTCAATTTCTTTCTGGTTCAATTTTGGGAGTTTATAGTTTTCCAGGAATGCATCCATTTCATCTAGGTTGCTTAGCTTATTGTCATATAACTGTTGGTAATAATTTCTGATGATTGTTTCTATTTCCTTGGTGTTAGTTGTGATCTCTCCCTTTTCATTCATAATTTTATTAATTTGGGCTTTCTCTCTTTTCTTTTGGATTAGTGTGGCTAATGGTTTATCGATCTTATTGATTCTTTCAAAAAACCAGCTTCTAGTTTCATTGATACTTTCTACTGTATCTCTGGTTTCTACCTCATTGATCTCTGCTCTAATCTTGATTATTTCCCTTCTTGCATGTGGAGTTGATTTGATTTATTGTTGATTCTCCAGTTCTTTAAGGTGTAGAGACAGCTGGTGTATTCTGGATTTTTCAATTTTTTTGAGGGAGGCTTTGATGGCTATGTATTTCGCCCTTAGAACCGTCTTTGCTGTATCCCATATGTTTTGGACTGAAGTGTCTTCATTATCATTGGTTTCCATGAATTGTTTAAGTTCATCTTTGATCTCCTGGTTGATCCAAGCATTCTTTTTTTTTTTTTTTTTTTTTTAAGATTTTATTTATTTATTTGACAGAGAGAGATCACAAGTAGGCAAAGAGGCAGGCAGAGAGAGAGAGGGAAGCAGGCTCCCCGCTGAGCAGAGAGCCCGATGTGGGACTCGATCCCAGGACCCTGAGATCATGACCTGAGCCGAAGGCAGCGGCTTAATCCACTGAGCCACCCAGGCGCCCCGATCCAAGCATTCTTAAGCAAGGTGGTCTTTAGCTTCCAGGTGTTTGAGTTCCTTCTGAACTTTTCCTTGTGATTGAGTTCCAGTTTCAAAGCATTGTGATCGGAGAATATGCAGGGAATAATGTCAGTCTTTTGGTATCGGTTGAGTCCTGCTTTGTGACCCAGTATGTGGTCTATTCTGGAGAAGGTTCCATGTGCACTTGAGAAGAATGAGTATTCTGTTGTTTTAGGGTGGAATGTTCTGTATATGTCTATGAGGTCCATCTGGTCCAATCTTTCATTCAATGTTCTTATTTCTTTATTAATTTTCTGCTTCGATGATCTGTCTATTTCTGAGATAGGCGTATTAAGATCTCCTACTATTATTGTATTCATATCAATATGACTCTTTATCTTGATTAATAGTTTTCTTATGTAATTGGGTGCTCCCATATTGGGCGCATAGATATTTACAATTGTTAGATCATCTTGGCGGATAGTCCCTTTAAGAATTATGTAGTGTCCTTCTGTATCTCTGACTACAGTCTTTAGTTTAAAATCTAATTTATCTGATATGAGAATCTCTACCCCGGCCTTCTTTTGAGGCCCACTGGCGTGAAAGATGCTTCTCCATCCCTTCACTTTCAGTCTGGGTGTACCCTTAGGTTCAAAATGGGTCTCTTGTAGACAGCATATGGATGGGTCCTGTCGTTTTATCCAATCTGCAACCCTGTGTCGTTTTATGGGTGCATTTAGGCCATTCACATTGAGAGTGATTATTGAGAGATAGGTTTTTATTGACATCGTGTTACCTTTGAAGTCTTTCTGTCTGTAGATTATTTCTATATTTCTGTTCAATGATATTCTTAGGATTTTTTCTCTTTTATAGGACCCCCCTTAATATTTCCTGCAGTGTCGGCTTGGTGGTTGTATAGTCTTTTAAGCCTTGCTGGTCTTGGAAACTCTTTATCTCTCCATCCATTTTAAATGTCAGTCTTGCTGGATAGAGTATTCTTGTCTTCTTTTCTTTTTAACTGTTGTAAGAACATTTCACATGAGATCTACACTTTCAGCAAAATTAGAAGTGTGTACAATACAGTACTGCCAACTCTAGACACAGTGTTTTCCAGCAGGTTTCTAGAACTGAGGCATCTTGACTAACTGAAACTTCATACCCACTGAACAGCACCTCCATAGGCATCACCCCTCCCCCATGGCACCTGGCAACCACCATTCTATTCCCTGCCTCTAGGAGTTTGACTGTTTTAGATACATCATGTAAGTGGAAGCATGCCATATTTATGTTTCTGTGACTGGCTTATTCCGCTCAACTTAAGTGTCCTCAGGGTTCATCTATGTTTTCACATATGGTGGGATTCTCTCTGTAGAGACTGAATAATTTGCCACTGTATGCAAACATGACACTTTCTTTGTCTGTTTATCCATCAACAGACATTTAGGTTACTAGAATTTTTTGTTAGAATTGTATTAATTCTAAATATCAGTCTGAGGAAAGCCTGTATCTTTTTAGTATTGTCTTCTAATTCAGGATGATATAGAAAATCACATCCATTATTTCCTTAAGTATATTTTAATAAAGTTTTAATTTTTTAATAGCCGATTTGCACAGTTTTTGTTAGATGTGGTCTAAATCCTTTACACTTTTTCTTGCTAAAGCAGTGAAAACATGCTTTTTCTGACAGTGCTATTAAGTAGACTTGAAATTGGCTTTTATAGTTTGATTTCATATCTGCAAACCTATAAACTCCTGTTGATTCTAATAGTTTTCTGAGCATTCAGCATATATGATCATTACCTAAAGATGACCATTTTCCCCTGTGTTTGCTGTAATTGTATAGCTATTTATCTTCTTTTAGTGGTTAGCCTAGCTATTTTAACATATATCATTGAAGTCTAACCTTAATCAATAGCCTACTCCTGAATAATACATGAGACTTAGAATTCTATATCTCCAGATATCCCTTTTTCAACCTATTTTTTAAAGATTTATTTATTTATTTATTTGACAGAGAGAAAGAAAGAGATCACAAGTAGGCAGAGAGGCAGGCAGAGAGAGAGAGGGGGAAGCAGGCTCCCTGCTGAGCGGAAAGCCTGACACAGGGCTTGATCCCAGGACCCTGAGATCATGACCTGAGCCTGAGGCAGAGGTTTAACTCACTAAGCCACCCAGGTGCCCCCTTTTTTCAATTTATAAGCTCTGGGTCACAGTTATATTTCTTTTCAATTAGACATTACTAATGTTTTTAAATAGTTTTCTGTGCTTCTTTGCTAACTGTTCTATCTTACATATTAGACTTGCTTCTTGTGTCATTTTCCTTCTACCTGAAGTATATCCTGTAGTGAGGGTCTTTAAGTAAAACTTGTTCAGGATTTGATTGTCTAAAAATGACTTTATTTAGTTCTTGTGTTTAAAAAATATGTTTGCTGGTCTTAGAATTCTAAGTTTAAAGTTTTTTTCTCTCATCACATTTAAGGTATTATCCCACTGCTTTCTGGTTTCCAATTGTTGCATTAAGAAGTCAGCTGTTGGGGCACCTGGGTGGCTCAGTCGTTAAGCATCTGCCTGCAGCTCAGTCATGGTCCCAGCATCCTGAGATCAAGTCCCACATAGGGCTCCCTGCTGGAGGGAAACCTGCTTTTCCTTCTCCCACTACCCCTGCTCGTGTTCCATCTCTCACCGTGTGTCTCTCTGTCAAATAAATAGAATCTTTTTTTTTAAAGGAAGTTAGCTGTTGATCTAAATACCGTTTATTTGTATCGTTTTGGCAATTCCACTTAGACAGGTATTGAGCCAGACACTCTTTCCTACAGCTCTTTTGCGCATTTTTCATCTCCTTGTCCCATTCTCTTCAATCTAGGAAAATATATTTTTTATTTCCAGAAGTTCTCTTCGGTTCTTTGTCAATAATTCCTGGTCTTATAAAAAAAAATAATCTTTTTTAAAAAGTTGAGGTACAGGGCGCCTGGGTGGCTCAGTGGGTTAAAGCCTTTGCCTTCGGCTCAGGTCATGATCCCAGGGTCCTGGGATCGAGCCCTGCATCGGGCTCTCTGCTCAGCAGGGAGCCTGCTTCCTCCTCTCTCTCTGCCTGCCTCTCTGCCTAGTTGTGATTTCTCTCTGTCAAATAAATAAAATAAAAAAAATTTTTAAAAAAGTTGAGGTACAGTTGACACACAATGTTACATTAGTTTCAGGGTTAACATAGTGATTCAACAAGTTTATGTGTAATCCTACTCTTACCACAAGTGTAGCTACCATCTGTCATTGTACAAATTTATTATACCATCAGTGACTATATTCCCTATGTTGCACCTTGTAACCGCCTGATTTATTCATTCCATAACTAGATGCCTATAAAATGTAAACTCTTCTTCCTTGCTCATGTTTCTAAGCTTCCTTTTCATGCATTTAAACATATGCAATAATTATACATCCTCTGTCCAATAATCCAGCATTTTAAGTCTTTGAAGATTTATTCAGCTTTCCATAGGTTTGCCAGCTCTCATCCATGGGTGCCTTGTTTCTTCTGTGATTTTTATGCTTGTTACTTATGAGCTGCTCATTATCTTTAAAACTTTTTTGCTGAGGGTTCTTTGAAGACTGGATTGAATTTGTGCCCTTTAGAGAGGATTTGTTTTCCTTCTGCAGATCACCTGGGTATATCATCAAGCAAAGACTAGCCTAAATGTAATAACTGAGAGTTTCAAAGACATATAACTGGTAGTATGGATACCATAAATTCAGGCTTAAGTTAATGAATTCAGAGCAGTGATTTTTTTCCCTTCCAACCAACACCAAGGTCAAGAAAAGCAGGTTTCTGTGCATCCATTTTGAACTTGTTTTTGTTTTTTAAATATTGACCACTCATTTGGAGTATATGTAGTCTTTGGGTTTATAGCTTTGTTCTGGTTTTCCTATTAGACTCTTCAACCTTTTGTGGGTTCAGGCTTCTTCCCTTGTTTCTCATGCTCTATGCAGCTCTATGCTCTATGCTCACTTGCTGTATGCAGCTATCTCAAGGAAGAAGGTTGTGTTAGAGACCCTTGGAACAAAAGTGAGCTTTTAGTGCTTGCTTACCTCCCTGGATTACTGTTTTCAGTTCTTTTTGGTTCTCTGAGGAGTCCTTACTAGTATACCAGTTCAATCGTGCATTTCAACACACACATAATTTATCAAGCATTTTAGTTGTTTTTGTTATGAGGTTTTCCATACTGCTGTCAAGAAACGTTTTTAAAAACTTTTAATTATGATACTAAATTCATCATTCATGTCACCTTTGGCACATAATCTTCAAGCTTGTGTGTAAAGCTACCTAACATAGGTTTTATGAGTATATGTATTTTAAGCCATATACCAGTTAAAATAGAAAACTGGTGTGTATGATAAATCAGTACAGATCTTTAAGGTTGTGGTTACTCTTCTTCAGGGTAAAAATCTGAGAAAGCCATTTTATTAGTTACTGAATAAGTAAATTCTGATAAGTAGGATCTCTGAGGAGAACCGTATTTTCTGCCCATTTGTGCCAGTGTTTGTTCTGACCCACAGTCCCAAACCAAAGGTTTACTTTTGTGTTCAAACATCTTGTCACATCAGCCTAAAAGAATCTACTACTCACTGTCTACACCAGCAAGAATGTTGGAGTTTTTCTCGTATCGTATAAGTAGATAATAAATAGTAGCATTCATCCCACGAATTTGGTAGGTTGACATAAAACAAAAATGATCGAACTTGCCAATGTGTCAAGGAAGTGGTTCTAGCAGGAGATAGTTTCAAAATTTTGGATAACATAAATATTTATCTCATTCTGCTTTGGGTATATTTCTATGCATGTGCTGAGTTTGTATTGGATTGAAATTACCTGATTATGCTACCAAGCAGTTGAGCATTTGAAGAATCTTAATCTCATTTCGATGTTTATTTTGTTACTGGAGCCAAAGCTACACGTGTACACATATGAGAAAGAAAAGAGCAGCGCAACTTAATTCTCAGGTTATTCTAGAACTGGTGCGCTAATGCGTAAGAATGATCATGAAGTCGGTGCCCATGAGGCTTGTCCTGAAAGGAAAACGTGGACTTCTGCCCAGACAGAGAGCCCAGTAGTTCTTGCACTCACCGGTGACAGTCCTTGATATCGCTGAGAAAAAATATGCGTAGATCATCCCAGGCGAATGTGGGTCTGGTCGGTGTGCCAGCCTTGAGTCATCTCACAGACGGCTTATTGTCTTTCCTACTTACCCAACTTTCTTAGCATATGCCAGTTATTATGCCAAAAATAAAAGCCAAGCAAGGAAAGCATTAAAACTGCAGAGCCATTCCAAGTGCAGAATTCCAATTATCAAAGCCTGAACACAAGCCTTTTATTAAAAAATCCACTTTGATCTGCACTGTAATTGGCACACTTTCTACTAAGTGACACTGGCAATTTATGGTTGTGTTTCTAGGTTGTTTTTCTTTGGCTAGTAGTAACAGAACATGATAGCAAGTGGAGCACTCTGGTTGGTGGAGACGGAATGCTGGATGAGAGCTTGGACCTACCTCAGGCTGGGGCTCCTCTGTCATTTGGGTGTGCTGGCTTAGTCCTTGTTTCGCAGAGGTTTCTGGAGACTAGCTTGTTTCAGTACCAGCTCATCAAAATGCATCTCAAAGATTTTTCCAGCTACCAGTGGTCGTATCTATGCTAAATTTTCTGCCAGGGGTGTCAGTCACATCAGACTGTGGCCCGTAAATATAACCTGGGTTTCTGGATTGATAACTGATGACAGTACGTGAAAGTGAGCTTATGGAAATTTTACATTTTGCAGTATAGTGAGTTCCTTATATAGAATATATTTAGTTTGTTCTTAATAACAGAAGAGAAGGTATAAAAATCTTCCCCAAACCCTCAGTACTGAAGTTTGAACACTAGGGCAATGCATGATTCCCATTAACATCCAGGTGTGTACATAGGAACCCGACATTTTCTTGGATCAGAATGGTGGTCTGAGGAAACTGGTTCAGATAGAACAGTAAGAAATGTAGCTTCCAGGCCATATTTCCAGAAACAGCACAGGTTCTTTCACTGGAAGATCAAACTTTGATTAGCAACATGGCTATTAAAATGTTTTCTTTCCAAACGCAGAGATTTTGTAGATATTAAATCCATACATGATGGTGGAAGGACTGAGAAACATGGGTAGGACCCTGGAGTCTATATCGTGTTCCCGCAGAGGAACATTCTAAATATGCACTAGACTACTTGTCCCACAAGCCTACAAAGTCGTTATTAATATCCCCATTTTCCAGAAGAGGAGGCTCACCTCCATAGAACCTGAATGACTTACCCTGGGTAACATTCGTCGTGGAGGCGGAGCCAAGTAATTTACCTAAACTGAGGGGCCATGGCTAGGATTTTTACTTGGTTTCAGGTCTCAAACTCCCAACCAGTGTTCATTCAGTGAATCTCTATTTGATGGAATTTCTGACAGTGAGAGTGACATACGTGATAAAATAATAATAATAAATTCAGTAAGAAGTTTGTCAGTAAAAGGGAGAACATAAAGAACAGAAAATTGAGAAGGAAATGAAGTCAGGGGAGGAATTTTCTTAATTTGGGGGAGAAACTCTTGCAAGGCATAAACCCCAAGAGTCAGTTTCCCTAACCTGTTTATACTTTGTATATGAGGGTATAACATGTATTAACAGATGCCTTCTGTAGGCCAGCCCCTGAGCTAGGCACTGAGGATGTGTGAGTTGGTGTAAGAGACAGGAACCCATCCTCACCTTGTAAGCTTCTAACCCAAGAGGAAGAACCAGTCGGAAACGGGTGAGCACAGTACGTGCTGGGGCTCTGTGGCTTTGTTGTGGGCTGGCCACAGAGACAGTAGGGCTGACGGGTCTGGAAAGATCCCTGAGGAAGCACAGAAGTAGGGGCCCTGTCAGACAGATAGAAAAGCATGCGTGGCGACTCTGACATGAGCATCTGAGGAAAAGAACATTCATGAGTGTCCTGAGCACAGCAGGGAGCAACTCGGGGAATGGCTGGAATGAGACTCCTGAGGCAGGAGAGGCCCAAGCACGTCGGACCTATGGAGGTTAAAAAATGCCAAATTTTGTCATAATCACTGTGGAAAGCCATGAAAAGGGTTTCTGTGGGACAGTGACAAGTGTCCATTTTTATGATTCAGTTCAGAATGGGAACTGGATTACTAGGGAGACCAGAAGAGTGATGCCATGAGACCCTCCATGCAGGGGACAAGGTGGGAAAAGCCAGTGGCTTGGAGCAGGGCAGCTGCAGTGATGATGGAGGGCAGAATCAAGAGATGTTTGAAAGGTAGACTTCGCAGACATGGGGATGGACTAAATATGGAGAGAGAAGGGTGATTTCAGAGAGAGCTCCCACATTTCGGTTATTTCATAGTTTCTTTCTTCCTACGTGTTGGAACCTTGCAAAGACCCCCACATTCTCAACTTTTCTCTTAATGAGCCCAGTTGGGAGGGAAGGGTGGCCAGCCAATGGGAGACTTTGAGGGACAGGTGAGCATGCGAGCATAGAAGTGAAAGGTGATTTGGAGCTTTTTAAACAATGAGTACAGCATCATTTTCTTTTATTTTTTTCCCCCCTCGGAATTAAAATAGGAGAACTCACTGTGAAAGAACCCAAGTTTCTCGATTTTGAAGTCAGAGAAGAAGTACGACTCATCGTTTTAGCAGAAAGTAGGGGGCACAGAGCCTATAGCAAAGTAGCAGTCTTGATACAAGATGTGAACGATAATGTCCCCTCCTTTGAGCAAAGCATTTACCAAGTGTCCGTGTCTGAAGGCCAGTTCCACGATGCTCACATCATACAGGTAACAGAAATGAATTTTTGTGTATGTGTATGTGTGAGTGTATGGGAATTGTCATCAGTCTGCTTCAAAATTTCTAGAGCGTTTTTCTAGGAAGTAACTGTGTCTAGGGCATGTAAATGTTTGGAGAACTGGATGAAACCTTTGTTCGAAGGAAGTCTGGAGTTTCTGAGTTCACTCTTCCTCTCATCATCCCGTGCTGTTGGTGCCCACCTCCTTTCTCTAGGGACTCTGCCCAGCACTACCAGGGAATCCACAGGGGCACAAAAATCAGATCAGCTTATCATAAGTACAACTTAGAGGGGAAGTCAGGAAAGTAAGCACAAAATTTAAATGCATATTAGTCATGTTAAATAGAAGTGCCCATTTGATGACATGAGGGAAAAGAGGAGACACAGACTCTTCCTGGAGGAAAAGCATAAAACTTCACAGAAGAACAGTATTTACACTTGGACATTGAGGGCGAGCAGGCACTAGCCCAATGGAGCTACAGCGGGACAAGTATGGATGGAGGCATGGACCCTTGGAAGAGCTCCCTGGGTTCAAAATGTGCAGATATTTCATGTGAAAGACACGGATCTACTGTTCCTGGGCCTCACCCCTTCTCAGCAAAGAGGCCTAAGCCAGGAAAAAGAAGATCTGTTCTTAAGGCAGTCTTATTCAGGTTCTACGACCCACTCACCCTTCATAGCCTCTCTTATCTGCTTCGGGACTGGGACCCAGTTCTACCTTTCCCTTCACAGTTGCTGCTTTGTCCTCAAGAACCTGGGCATTAGAAAACGTGCAACCTCTTGGGAATCTGCCCAGGAAATCCATACAAAAACCCCTTCCTGCGCAACTCAACAGCACACCAGAACATTCCCTCTGGCCTCTCTAACCCACTCCTGTGATCCTGTCCCTGAGGATTACCCCAGTTCCTATCCAGGTCAGTGGGGTCCAGGGGCCAGATGACGTGTTAGAATACCTCCTGGACGAGACCTCCCACAATGCTCTACTGGGCGACTACCTCCACCTGCCTCTGGAGAGACACGTCCTTTGACCTTCAGCCCAGTTCCAGATGCACAAGTTCCCCTCTGTTGGTGCCAACAAGACCCGTGCACTCTCAGCCATCTTGGAGTTTTGGCTCTGTGCCCCCTGCACAGTCCAGGATACTTAGGATTTCCTCCACTGTTTTTGCAGACTCGGATTGTATGACATGCCCCTAATTGCTCCAGTTGCCAGTTTGTTCCCGCAATGCTGTGCCTTGCTTTTGGTTTCAGCTGCTACTGAGAAAGGGAGGGCATTCACTTGCCCCATCTGTATCACTCTGCGCAGTGATACCTGTTTAGGTGGGTGTGGCGGGGGGAGGGATGACAGGCCTCCAGGGCCGCTTTGGGGCCTGCTTTGTGAAGAGGACCCCGGCACCCTGGTCTTGTGCGTTGCACCTCTTCATCATTCATGCTCACCTGGATAGAGCTAGAATGCTCCCTGTGGAACGCAAGACACAGAAGACACCATTAAAGCCCAGGTACAACAAATGGGCAGGAGCCTGGCCCACCAGTGCCTCAAATTAGGTCAGACTTCAAGAAGGCTGTGTCAGGGGCAGATACAATGAACTTTGTTCTTCACATTTTTAGATTATTTAATTTTTTTTCTGGGAAACCAGAACTGCCATTTTCCTGTGTTCTCATCAGATAAACAGGAATGGGGAAAGTTCTGGGGTTCTAGCGCTTATGGTAGTTCTTGTTTTTGCCATCACACTGTCCGTTGTCCCACTTTTGGTTACAACCCCACCAACTTCTTTCAGGAACTGCCCATCCTCTGTCAGTGGCAGTCTTGCTGACATTGTCAGTCAAGGTAGTGACGTGCCCTCTGTCCCCTGGCAGATGTCATCTGCCTCAGGCTCCTGTAGGCTTTCTCTCCCCAGGATTTGAGACTCGATGGTAAGACACCAGCACAGAAGTGCATTAGAGAAGACTCATCTTGGTGGTCACAACTCAAAAGAAACTCTGCCCCTGGGTGGCCCAGGTCACCCAGACACTATCTTTCTGATACATTTTTCTTGGTTAAGTTAGCCATATTGGATATGTGCTGCTGGCACCCTAAAACCCCGACAGTCTACACCTCTTGGGAGACCTATTCTCAGTGACACTTTGAAGCATATGGCCCGGGGGACATGATGGATTTTATTCTACCCAGATGCACATGAGTAGCTTTCCCTAGTGACCTCAGAGGAACTGTGTCTTGCCGCCTTTCTTTACTAAGTAGCTGGTTTGTGTGCCCTTCTGATGAGGTCCTCGATGTCCCACTTGGGCCACTCAGGATCCCCTGAGATCTGGCAACAGCATGAGGGATAGATTGAGAGTGGAGGGAGTTCGAGGCAAACACCCATAAGGACATCAGTACAGTCATCCAGGAGAGAGATGAGGGGAAGGTGAGGTCAAGCCAAAGCTGAGGGGCACAAAGGATAAAAATAAGTAGAAAAAAATTTTTAATCGGTCAACTTATTCTTAAGCCAGACCTTGAAACCACAAATAGAATTAATTTTTTAAAAGATTTTATAAATGATTTTATTTATTGGGACACCTGGGTAGCTCGGTGAGTTAAACCTCTGCCTTCAGCTCACGTCATGATCTCAGGGTCCTGGGATCAAGCCCAGCATCAGGCTCTCTGTTCAACAGGGAGCCTGCTTCCCCATCCCCCTCTGCCTGCCTCTCTGCCTACTTGTGATCTCTCTCTCTCTCTCAGTCTGACAAATAAATAAATAAATAAAATTAAACAAAAATTTTATTTACTTATTTGACAGAGAGGGACACAGCGAGAGAGAGAACACAAGCAGGGGGGAGGGAGAAGGAGAAGCAGGATTTACAGAGCTGGGAGCCCAATACGGGACTTGATCCCATGACCCTGGGATCATGACCTGAGCCAAAACAAAGGCAGATGCTTAACAACTGAACCACCCACGTGTCCCTAATAGAGTTAATTTTGGATTAAAATGTAATGCAGACTAAATAATACATCTCCATGGAGAGTGATGCAAAACTTTTGTCTCATTCTCAACACTACTTTGATAATTTACTAAATAAGTTACCAGGGTCTAAATTTGTTAATGCTTAATCTAGGCTGTTTCATTAATTTAAAAATCCTTCTAAAATGAGACTTTCAATAAGATATGAAAAAAATCCACATATGGCCTATTTTACAGGCAATACTTTAAGCAGGGAAAAACAATAAATTAAAGACTATCATTCACTATACAGAGATTTCTTTTCTTTTCTGGTACTGGCAGAACTGTATCTAAATACAGTTGGAAATCTATTCAAGCAAATTAGAATTTTTTTCAAGTCTAGTACCTCATTTTATTGTACTTTATGTTATTGTGCTTCACAGATATTGCGTTCTTTTTTACAAATCAAAGGTCTGTGGCGAGAATGCATCCAGCAAGTCTATTGTCACCATTTCTCCAACAGCATTTGCTCACTTTGTATCTGTGGCATAGTTTGGTAATTCCTGCAGTATTCACACTTTTTCGTTATTATTCTATTTTTGATGGTGATGGTGATGGTGATCAGTGGTGAGATGGAATCTATACCGGGTGAAGATGTTGCTCTCTGAAAATCTTTGAAATGAGAGCAAAGGATCTAGAATATTCCATAAACTTAGTTGATAAAGCAGCAGCAGCAGGGTGTGAGAGGACTGGCTCCAATTTTGAAAGAAGTTCTCCTGTGGGTAAAATGATACCAAACAGCAACATACGCTACAGACAAATCGTTCGTGAAAGGAACAGGCAATCAGTGTGGCAAACTTCACTGCTGTCTTATTTTGAAAAATTGCCACAGCCAACCCAACCTTCAGCAGCCACCTCTGTGGTCTTCAGGAGCCACCAACATCAAGGCAAGACCCTCAGGTCACGACTCGCTGAAAGCTCAGATGATGGTTAGCCCTTTTTAGCAATCGAGTGTTTTTAAATTAAGGTATGTACTTTTTTTTTAGATATAAGGTGATGCCGTTGCATACTTAATAGACGACAGTATAGTGTAAAAACTTTTATATGCACTGGGAAACAAAAAAAAATTCATTCGACTTGCTATATTACAGTATTTGTTTGATTTTGGTGGTCTGCTACTGAATCCGCAGTATCTCTGAGGTATTTCTGTATTTTTGCCTCTTGCTTAAAACTGAAGTTCAAAACATGCGTGATACCTACGGAAAGTTATTTGGAAGTCCTTTCCATGAGCCTGCAGAACACTTTGTGCACCTATTACCTGCTGTGTTATAAATGTAAGCCTCAGTCATTTGTTGCCATTCCTCTGATCATTGTTTCTAAAGCGTGTTTGGCAAAATCCTTGATTCTTTCACCATGTATTTGTCTGAAAAAGAGTCTTAACCCATCTCACAGAGCCAGTCCTTATCTAACAGAAGAGCGGCTTCCTCACAGGTATTTGCTACAGACCTGGACAGTGGGATGAATGGCCTGACTGAATACTCCATTGTCTCCGGCAACCAAGGGGAAGTGTTCCACATGGACGCGCAGAGCGGTGTGGTCACAGCAAATGCAGTTCTAGATTACGAGCTCACCAGCTCCTACAGGTCTGTCCCAGATTCAGATCCATTCGCTCTGTATTCTGCTTGTTTTGGACAAAATTGTTATAAACTATTTCTTTGGCCAAGACTTTCTGCTGTGTAAGCTTTGTTGTAAAATGTGTTGCCCTTTGATCCAGCCTATGGTCACTCTTTCCATACACTGAAGGAGTCTTAGGAAGTATTTGCTATTTGGAAAAGGTGACTACACTAGAACATTAGGGACCCTTGTAGTTCTTAGCTTTTATGAGTTTTTGATGCTATTAAGTACTAAATGAGAGACATAAAAAAGGACAGTATTTGCGAAATGCCTACTGAACAACAGACCACTCTGCAACAGTTTGTTGTTCTTGTTTTTAAAAATCGTGAAGTCTGAGTGACATTTCTCTTTTTAATTCTTTACTCAGTTTTGCGGACGAAAGTACAGCCTTGTCTCAGGTCATTATTGCACTACCATGTTCTGACAGGAATGATCTATTGAAGCACACATTCAACACTAAATATATTTTGTCTAGAGTTTAAGGTGTCTGGAATTATGTGGAATTCTATAAGACAGAGAACAGCAGTGTGCAGGTCTTCCAGTTATTTTAAAAAGTCAGCACTACAAAAGTCTAGCTATACATACAGATATATTTATGGCATCATGGTCTGTAAAAGAAAGAGGAAAAGACTCTAAGGAATGAAAAATGTCCAGGAGTGGGGATTACCTCAAACATGGTGGCCCAGTCTTCCATGGACTACCACCACCCTTTGACAAAAGAAGGTGGTTTCTCTGTGAGGGCTCCTGAGGAGAAAGCCCTAGTGTAGGGGCAAGGTGGGGAAACAACAAAGGTCCACGCACTATGGGGTTTATTTTTCAGGCCTGTCAGAATCAAGGCCACACATACACTGGGATGACTTTGGGAAGAAAACCTAAGCAACTCTACCTGTCTGTCTCTGGAGAAGTGGTTGCGAGGGAACTTGGGGTCAGAGGCTTGGCTTTCTCATTTTGCATTTCCATATATTTGTGTCATGTTTTTGTATGTTCTTCCAAAAGGCCTTGCACATTCAGTGGCTCCTTTAATCCTTCGGGTCATCTTCTGAGGAAGCCGAGTTAGGCATTCCCTCCTGCTCTGCTAAGACAACCGACACAGGACCCAGATCCATTTAGTGACCCAGCAGAGTCTCAGGCCCCAGTGTTCTGATGTGGACTCACCCTGTTTCCACTGTACGAGCTACAGAGTAGAGCTTCTACATAGGGGAAAGCAGGCAGGCAAGAGATGTAGATGCGTGGGGCTGAGCGGCAAGAGTCAATTGCAGTGGGATCTGTGACAGGGCGGACTGGATTAATTAACCTCTGAAAACATTCCCAGCTCTACAAAGTGTTTTGTTTCGTTCTTTTTGTTTAATATATTTCAAAATATGACTTCAAAAGCATTTTAAAAGTTTAAGACCTTACCCTGTATTAACGAGTAGGATTTTTTTGGGTAATATTTTAATGTAATCAATGGTTATGATGCTTATTGTATGAATATATTAAAACCGGTTGCCTAAATATGTTGAAACCCATTGTAGCTACATTGTTATTCCAGCCTCCTTAAGCAGAAAGCCCTTTTTCTCGTAGATGACTGCACGTCAGTCTCAGCCTAGTCCCACCTGAGTGGTTACAAATTCAGAGGTTATCAGAGGTCTTGCTACATTCCAGGAACTAAGCACTTCCGGATTATAATGGCTCTCTGTCCTAATGTTCTTCTTACTCAATGGAGCCCAATTATCAATTAAGCTGGACTCTTTTAAGCTTTTTCCTATTTGCGTCACTGTTTTCAGTGTTCCCAACATCTGAATTGGTCCCCATATTTAAAAGCGCCTCTTTCCAATACCCCGTGAGGAAGAGAAGCAGGAGCTGAAAGAATTTTAACTCTACACACACTGCCACAGAGAGATACAGACACACACACACACACACACACACACACACAGAGTCTCCACCAGCACCAAGACAAGGAAATATTTTAAATGTCCCGCCTATTCACGTTCTCCCCTTCCTCCACTCCCTTGTGGTTTCTCTTTTTCTTTAGTGTTTTCCTAATATTTCAAGCAGTGGGAAATACAGTATGATTGTCTCCTAGTCCCCTTCATCATTGGGGACGTTGGGAAATGGTATCATTCTGCTTTTAACTTTACTTTTGAAGGATTGCTGTTTTGTCCAATTGAAGAAAATATTCCCAATTCTAACCCTCTGTTTTACAATATAAAATGAGGGGGGTAAAGATATTCTAAGTTCTGATTATAGTCAATACACTAGAAATAAAAATTCAATAATCTTTAGATCACATTTTAAAGCCGCAAGTAAGAAAACTTAGTGGGGAGGTGATAACCAACTCTAAAATAGACCTTAAGTTCTATCTGACTGACATTTCTGAATTTTAAAAACTGTTTACTAAGTGTGAGGCCAGGATGTAGAGACTCATGCAAGTGTTGTTGTGTTTAGGGAACTCAAAAATCAAGAGCCATTATAACCCATGGCAGGCGGCATATTAATAATCACAGTAGTTGCCATTTATAGACCTGCTTTATATGTCGAATTCTCATAACAGATTAAGATTTACAGAAAGAGGAAATTAAAGTTCAGAGGCTAAAGCTGTTTGCCAAGAACACACAGCTAGTAAATGGGAGAAATGATGGGACTCTTGCCCATGTGAGTGGTCCTAGTAGGGCTTCCTGTTGTATATTGTGAATGTATCTGCCAAGGGCGTATCTGTGTCTTTATGAAACATGAAACAGGGAAGAAAACCTTTAGGCAATTAAGAGTTAAGTTAAAGCTTTAAATATTCAATTTCTGTAACATAAATATTCAAGTTCAAAGAGCAGTTGTTGCCAGGAGCAACGCTAAACTCAGACTCTCTACTGATAGCTCATTATGACCATGAGAGAAATATTGAGAAACAGTTCTGTACACAAGGTAGAAAGTTGGCTGAGATGTTCCTTCTCTTTTCCAAAATACATGACTCATCAATATCAGAGCTGGAATTGCAGCCCCATTCTGTTGACTCTACATGAAAAGAATAAAAAACTTTTGGGCTCAAAGCAGGAAAGTCCTGGATACTCAGAAGTATTTATTTATAAGGTGCGTTTGGAAGTAACAAGTGGTACAGTGAACCTGAGAAGGACCTGAGTGTGGGATAATGAAAAAGAGGCTGGGGTTGCAGAGGAATAGGAGGAACATGGCCAAAGATACAAAGTTTCAGTTATAAGATAAATAAATGCTGGAGATGTAATCTACAACACGATGACGTCATTAACACTGCAGTGTGGTATAATTGAGATTTGGTAAGAGAGTAGTTTTAAGGGCTACCTGGGTGGCTCAGTGTGTTAAGCATCTGCCTTCAGCTCGGGTCACTACCCCAGAATCCTGGGATTGAGCCCCACATCAGGCTCCCTGCTCACCAGGGAGTCTGCTTCTTCCTCTCCCTCTGTTCCCCTGCTCGTATGCTCTCTCACTCTCTCTCTATTTCAAATAAATACATAAAATCTTTTTTAAAAAGAGTAGTTTTAAGAGCTTTCATCACAAGAAAAAATCATTTCTCTCTTTGTATCTGTATGAAATGATAGATGTCAACTTATTGTGATGATAATTTCACAATATATGTAAGTCCAATCATTGTTATACACCTTAAAGTTACACAGTGGTGTATGTCAATCATACCTTAGTAAAACTGGAAGCAAACTTATGATAATCTGCAAAACAAAACAAACCAACAACAACAAAAAAAGAGTCTGGTAGGTCGCAGGCAAGTTTTGAAGGACTTTCTATGCCATAAAATGGAAATTGCACTTGATTTGGTAAGCCATATAAAAGTTGAAGCAATTGAGTGCATGTTAAGATCTTTATTTTTAAAAGACATCTGGTAACAGATGCATTGCTAAACAGAGGACCAGAGTCAGACAGATTAGTTAAACTAGATGAAGGCTGTGAAAGGTCTGCTAATGAAGATAAAGCAGTGGGGGATGGGAGGAGGGAACATAGTTATTAATTGATTTGGGTATGGAGTCCATAGGAACATGGTCAATAGTCAGATTTATCCAACAAGGAAAGATATAGAAAATTTTTTCATAGGAAAGGCAGGAATTGGAATTGCTGTTGGAATGGGGATTGGGATTGAGATTTTTTTCTGGGCACTTTGAGCTTCAAAGGCAAGTGCAAGAACAGAAGTTCAGACATTCCTTAGGCAATTAAAATACTGATCTGGAGCCCAGGAAAGAGGTCTTCATCCAAGATTTAGATTTCAGATTCATCCAGGGAAAATATGTAAAATGGAATTACCTAGGGAAAGTCCACAAAGTGAGAACTGAGGGGATTATCACTACTTGAGGATCAACTGGATAAGTAGAAGCCAATGGAATATGTTGGGGGAATAAAAGGAATAGAACCTGGAAGAGATGGTCATGGAAACCACAGGGAGAGGTTGGACTACATAAAAGAAAAAGGTTTCAAAGTGTGTTTGGATTAGAATCCACTAGAAGTGTTCCTTATTTTAAGGAGCTGAGGAGATCTTGTATTTCCACAAGCTCTTTCTTGATCTTTCTGCTTTTCCATAGCATCTCGTTTTTGTCTCGTGCCTGCATTGCCTTCTGATAGCTCTCTGAGGACAGTAATTAGAAGTGTTTTTATATTTTCTTTTGCTGTTTTAAGATCTCCGTTTCTCTCGGATTTTTTTTTCCTTGTCGGTTCTGCACTCCTTTTTCATGTTGGAGGCTTTCTGTAAGTAACTAATGATCTTTGGTTCTGAGTGAGGCGATAGCAAAGTCATCAGAATCCCTGATGGGCTTGCAGAGCTGTTGACCAGAGAGGAAGTTGACTACTCTGCAGAACGACAGACAAATGGCAGGATAGAGAGTTCTTCTTTTTTTTTTTTTTCCTTTGGGAGGCGCTTTCATTTCTCCAGGGGCAGACCTTCAATATTATTTACTCTAAGGATTAAAATCAGACAGGCTTTTGCCTGGGAGTGAAGCGCAATGGGCAAGGGGAATTGATTGTTCTGTGTTTTGAGTTTAAAATAATTGTCACGCTATTTTTAGTTCAATATTTCACCTCACCCCTTGTCATGTCTTATGTCTGTCTGTGGTTACGTGGGGGCAAATTCGTTCCCCACTCATCCTTATCCAAATGTATTTCAGTCTGTGGTTTCCTGTTACCCACTTATCTGTAACCACTCCCAAATCTGCTTGCATTTTCCAGAAATTTGTTGAAACTTCTCACCACCTCTACCCACCAAAATCTTCTCCCATTTTCTGTTAGCCTTATGTACATATACCTTATTTTAAATTCTTCTGCTCTCATTATTGTAGGATCTCAGGAGGAAGAAGAGATAAAACCTGTATAGTTTTAACCAGAAGTCATAGCTCTTCATAGGTGTTTCTGATGTTAGATGATATTTTTGTTTGTCTTAGAAATTCAGAAAGAACATGTAATTCTGGGTAGACATTTCAGATATTGTTGAGAGGAAGTTTTGAAAAATCCCCTTCTACCTTTGGTATTTATTAAGGCAATCAGAAAGGATACTGCCTGGTCAAGGTCCCATCTAAAGTTTAAGGTGATAAAAGAAGTTTCCTGTGGTTGGTTGAATAGGAGAAATATGCTCTGAATTAGAACGGGCCCGTTCTAAATCTGGTCAGTTTCATTTATAATCTCCACTGATGTACTAATCAGGGCAGCCGTTCTGAAACTTGGAGCCAGTTGGACTGGTTACAACCAATAGTTTTACAAAGACTGCCAAGGAGCCATCATAGAAAACTTGAGGTCTTACAGAAGTTATATGTAGAATCTTGGTGGATCTGCCTTCCTAATTTTTCATCTCTTCCTCAAGCTATTGAGGAACTGTTTACTTGTCTTTTTATTTTGAAACTGAATTGTACATTTTCCTCTGTATTAAAGATTCTCAATTTTTTAAATAAATTTATTTTTTTCAGCGTAACAGTATTCATTGTTTTTGTACAACACCCAGTGCTCCATGCAATACATGCCCTCCCTATTACCCACCACCTGGTTCCCCCAACCTCCCACCCCGGCCCCTTCAAAACCCTCAGGTTGTCTTTCAGAAAAGATTCTCAATTTTTAAAGTTGACTTAGCATATATATATTCATATATATATAGAACATGTAATTCTATATTCATATGTTCATATATGAATATAGTTGACTTAGGCATATATATTTCAGTTGACTTAAGCTCATCATTTTAAGTTGACTTAGAACACCTGACACTGTACCGCTGCAAAATCAGGGTGGTTGCAGCTATAGTAGAATTGACAGGCCCATAACTTTGACGACCTGGCCAAGCTTTTAGTACGACACTGCGGAGGGGCAGGCTGCAGAGGCAGAGAACGTTATGATTTGTTTATTTTTAGTAAAATATTTCCATATGTACCTGACTTACGTTCATGCTAACAAAACAAACTTTCCATAGGGAATGAATTCTAAGCTCAGAAGTGTGAAATTCAAGTAGTGGTTTTACTGATGTCCCAGCTCTGATAGCGTGGAAGGCAGCCTTTGTGCTCCATGAACAGTATATAAACAGGGATTATTTGCTATTAAGTGAGATTTAAGCCAAGAAAGAGTTGATGCTTATTTTGCATCACTTTAAAATGTAAGATTGGAAAGGTTGACCACTCCTCAGGTAAGCTAAGGAAAAAGAAAGTAGAAATGTGTCAAATTCCAAGACTCGGTTTCTTAAAGGGTAGTATCAACCACGGGCTAAGACTAAATCCACTTATGAGGTAAAGATTGTCTTCTGATGGACAACTCGTGTCATTGTAGTGTTTAGAGGGGAGTGGAAAGCTAATGGTTATACATTAGGGCATGATAGATGCATGTAAGAGAGGCATTTTGAAAATACATACTGGAACTCAAGACTGTAGAGCACAGGTTTTCCAGTTAACTAAGACCTGGACTTAAATCCTGGTTCTGCCATATAATACATCACAATTTCAGACAAATCTTAAGAAACCATTCCTCAGCATATTTTTTTTTTTTAAATCAAGTAAGATAACTAACTCACCTGCCCTCAAGAGACTTACAGGAGAGGCAGATAATCAGTCAGTAAGAACAAAGGGTGATGACTGTTGTGTCAGAAGAACATACAGTGTTCTGTGGGATTGAGAAAGTGGCATCAGAACAGACTGGAAGTTAGGGAGAGCTTCCAGAGATGTGAGCTTTGGAAGATCAAGAGGGTAGTATAGGGACAAGAATTCCAGCAGAAGCCAATTCATTGGAGGTCATTTAGCTCAAGGCCTGGACTGCCTCTTATGGACATGAAGAGCCAAGGATAAATTTTCAATAGGGAAGTCCGGTTTTCAATTCAGGATGTTGGATGGAGCAGTTGAGTTGTTTTGGTGGGGTGGAGTGGGTGGGGGATCGATAGGTACAGATGAGACTTGCAGTAGGGAGATTGGTGAACAAGTATTCCAGATGGGAAAGAATATAATGAAGATGGAACATTCTAGGTCAAGATGATGAGAGGATGTGGTTACAGAGACTAACTTGTCTTGGTTTGCCCAGGACTGTCCTGGTTTAAAAACAAAACCAAAAAACCTTTAAAAGTCCCATGTCCCAGGAAACCCTTCAGAACTGGGCAAAGCAGGATGGTTGGTCAGCCTATCTGAGGGTCTGAAGGCAGGACTGAAATGGTTGGGAACCTGGTACAAGTGTAATTAAGAGGAGAAATCTGTAAGACTTACAATGACTTGGGTTTTGGAAGGTTGGTGACAGAAATGGAGAAGTTGAAGACACTAAGAAGGTTTTGAATTTAGTTGCTAGAAATAGTTGTACCATCATCCAAAAGAGATAAAATCACTGCATATAAATTCTTCCAGATCGTGGCCTTTTCCCTACTCTATGTTGTAGCCAATCATTCATTTTGTTCCTGTATTAATCATGCAATATCCTCTCTTAATTCTACAGTTTCTATTGATTTTGAATTTGGATCAAAAAGAATATCAATACAAAGCAATCTCTTCATGGCTTTATCTTTTGTTGTACAATGAAATGGAAATACATAGTAATATCCAGGCCATGCATGGTAGGGTGGAGGCCATCTACTTATCCAAAGAATGGTTTTGGTGTTTGTACTTTTTAGGTTGTCCTTGGTAGGAAAGGACTAAATTCTACAGTCTGTCTCCAGAAATCGCTCATTTGTTGTTTTTTTTTTTTTAATTTTTTATTTATTTCTTATTTTTTAATAAACATATAATGTATTTTTATCCCCAGGGGTACAGGTCTGTGAATCACCAGGTTTACACACTTCACAGCACTCACCATAGCACATACCCTCCCCAGTGTCCATAACCCCCCTCCCCCTCTCCCAACCCCCTCTCCCCCCAGCAACCCTCAGTTTGTTTTGTGAAATTAAGAGTCACTTATGGTTTGTCTCCCTCCCAATCCCATCTTGTTTCATTTATTCTTCTCCTATCCCCCTCACCCCCTATGTTGCATCTCCATGTCCTCATATCAGGGAGATCATATGATAGTTGTCTTTCTCTGACTGACTTATTTCACTAAGCATGATACCCTCTAGTTCCATCCACGTTGTCGCAAATGGCAAGATTTCATTTCTTTTGATGGCTGCATAGTATTCCATTGTGTATATATACCACATCTTCTTCTTTCTTTCTTTTTTTTTTAAAGATTTTTTTATTTATTTATTTGACAGACAGAGATCACAGGTAGGCAGAGAGGCAGGCAGAGAGAGAGGAGGAAGCAGGCTCCCCGCTGAGCAGAGAGCCCGATGCGGGGCTCGATCCCAGGACCCTGAGATCATGACCTGAGCCGAAGGCAGCGGCTTAATCCACTGAGCCACCCAGGCGCCTCTATATACCACATCTTCTATATCCATTCATCTGTTGATGGACATCTAGGTTCTTTCCATAGTTTGGCTATTGTAGACATTGCTGCTATAAACATTTGGGTACACGTGCCCCTTCGGATCACTACGTTTGTATCTTTAGGGTAAATACCCAGTAGTGCAATTGCTGGGTCATAGGGTAGTTCTATTTTCAACATTTGAGGAACTTCCATGCTGTTTTCCAGAGTGGCTGCACCAGCTTGCATTCCCACCAACAGTGGAGGAGGGTTCCCCTTTCTCCGCATCCTCGCCAGCATCTGTCATTTCCTGACTTGTTAATTTTAGCCATTCTGACTGGTGTGAGGTGATATCTCATTGTGGTTTTGCTCATTTGTTTTAAATGCCACATGAACCCTTGGTGGCTTGCTGGATTTGATGCTCTAAACGCGTCAAAAATAAATAAATTTCAGGCTAACATACTTTTTAAAAAAAGATTTTATTTATTTATTTGAAAGCGAGAGAGAGTGAGTGAGAGAAAGAGCACAAGCTGGTGGGCGGGGCAGGGAGGCCAGCGAGGCAGCAGGAGAAGCAGACTCACTGCTGAGTAGGGAGCCAGACATGGGGCTTGATCCTAGGACCCTGGGATCATGACCTGAGCCGAAGGCAGCTGCTTAACCAACTGAGCCACCCAGGCATGCCCAGGCTACCATTCTGATGAGATAAATTTTTAAATGATGCCATTTAGTAGAAGCTAGGGGGAGAAATAAAAGTAGCTAATCAGCTCATTTTTTAGTTTTCAATGGGATATTTGATAACGTATGTTGTTTTTCGAATTCTCTGGATAATGGATTACATTTCTTGTTTCTTTTCCAAACCAGGTTGATTGTGCAAGCCACAGATAAAGGGATGCCCAGGCTTTCTGGTACAAGTGTGATCATGATACAGGTGACTGATATAAATGACAATGCCCCGGCTTTTCTCTCCTCTGAAGCAGTGGAAATTGCAGAGAGTAAGTATGCCTATTTGGAATCATGATGTTATCTTGTATAATATCATCTACCAGACAGGCGTTCTGTTCAATATGAGTACTAATCCTTACAAACCACATAACATGGACAGCTTCTGTCTTCATCTTACAGAATAGAAAATGGATGGCCAGAAGTTAAATATCAGATGTTAAAGATGTTTAATGTTGAGGCTGGGATTTGCCTTTAAGTCCTTAGGAGGCCGGTTCCCCAGACTCAACCTGTCATTCCACACAGCTGCTTTTGTGTATGCCAATAGTTCTCAAAAACAAAATGTACTCCATCAAGAAGCATACTTTGTTGACTATGGTGATCATTCTAAAGCTTGTCTGAGAAGAAGCAACGTCCTTAAACTGATAATTTTGTCGGTCTTTGCGGTATATGACTGGCAAGTAGTGAGTGAAGGGATGCTCATTGCAGAGTCATCGCTTTCCTCTAGTGTAAACTCAACTTCAGCAATCACAGAAAAATTTTAATCACATTAACGGTAGAGATAGAAAATACAAAATTTTACACAGTATGCTAATGAATCCCAGTTGGGTCCCTGGGCTTTGTGACTCCATCGTCTGCAATCCCAAAGTTTGTCCATGGTCAGTGGCTGTACTGGTAAATCCAACCCAACCCTATCATTGAAATTTGCAAAAAGTGCTGGCCCCTCTCTCCTTTCACTCTCAGTACCCAGCTTATTCCTAAGATGTTTCTAAGGTTTTAGGGTGTTCAGTTTCCAAACAAACAGTTTACACTCACAGAGGCATATATTTGTAGATGTATTGGGATACCTACAAATACTCTAAAATATTCTACAAAGAAAAAATTCTCCAGTTCTGGCTCTCACTCATTTGATATACTTCCATTTGCTTTTATTGAAGGTACTGTTCTTAACCACTGTGCCTTAGCATCAAAATGCAACAATGTTCTCAAATAAACACATCACAAGAACAAAGGGCAAAAGTCAAAACATATACTGAATAGGGTAAAGGAGTGGTTGATGCATCCAGAATGTTCAAGCCTGAAATATGAAAATTACATGAGTTCATATATAGGGAAACTGTTTTGAGTATCTTGACATCTTCTCTCCACCTGTACCCATACTTGTAAACTTAAGAACGAGGTTCCTTTTATGAAGTTCAGACTAAAGAACACATGTAGTATGTTAGGCATTTAGCATGCCATCTGTTTTGTGATTTTGGGGTGGCGAATAATATTTACTTTTATCACTAGCACGATGTATACTTTGTCTTTCCATAGCCTGGATAATTTTGATAAATTTCCATATTCTGTGCCATAATTTTTACAAAAACAAGTATAAGGAACCAAGTATTTCTAACTTATTATACACATATTGTCATTTAAATTTTGCTTGTTTCAAAATTGTATGCTTTGTATTAATGTTTTGAGTAATAACCTTCTTCCCACCCATAACCTCCATGAATATATGATTTTAATACAGAAACTATATAAGAGAAATAAGTGGCTCAGAATGTTTTTTGGTCCTGGAATGGTGTTGCATGCATATGATAAAAAATGCAATATAAAAATCGAATATACCGTACCTCCTCAATTCCCTACCCAGTGGTAAATTTTCACTTTATTGGGCTCATAAATTCTTCAGAGTTTTTGTTCAGCTCGTAATGAGCTTTGTATTAGAAATCATGCCAAGAAACAGCAAATCATGTTGGACTTGAAGTTAAAATGTTTGGATGGAACTATTAAAGAAAAGTGTTTCAAAGGATGGATTTTAATGGAGGCTGACATTGGTCATGACTATTGCAGATTCTTTGCCTGGTGCCGTTGTGACTCAGATATCAGTTCATGATGTGGATTTGAATCCAGCTTTCATCTTCAATTTTGCCAAAGACAGTAATCCTGGAACCAAGTTTGCTATTGATCGGAATACTGGAGCAGTGGTACTAGTGAAAACGCTGGATTTCGAAGAAATTACTGAATATGAGCTGTTCATCCAAATTTCAGATACTGTGCATGAAACAGAGGGAACGCTCACTGTCCGTGTGGCAGACGTCAATGATAACCCACCTGTATTTTCTCAAGATTCTTACCAGGTAAAGGGCCTCAGGAGATGCTGAAAGCGCAGCCAAAGTAGAAAAGAATAGGGAATACTGTAACAGTGTTGACAGACTGTGTTGTCAACCACTGTTTACAGCTGATTTACGTAGTCAGTAGCCACAAGTTTTAATGCCTTAGTTGACGTTGAGGGTTGTATATTCAATATTCTAGAACTGTGGTAGGTACATATGGAATGAAAGAGCTCATTCATTTCAGTTTCTTACAGATGTGTAGCATCTTTCTTTTTTCTTTTTTAGTTTGTAGACATTGGAGTCCAGTTGTCCATAGCAATCAGAACTGGCCTAATATTTGCAAAGGTATCAGACAATATGGTGGTCTGGATTATCAGCACTTAATTTGGGAAGACTCTTTCTTTGGCATATTTTTGGAATATACCGATAAAAATTTTGCAGAAAAAAATCATGAACAAAATTGTAAAGTGGAAATTTTATTTTTTTAGAGCTTAGTGTATGTTTATGAAAGTCAGGGCAATAATAGCCTTCAACTAAGTACTTGGAAATGGGCTTCAAGACTTCTGAATGTAACAAATGCATGGGTTCAGCACAAATACAGAAGGGAAACTAAACTAGGCAATGACCTTCTGTATGTAATACTGCAGTAGTGGTCTTATTAACTATCCTCTACCAGGCAGAACTAATTTAGATGGATTTCTTTTCCATAATAAAAACCAAAACTAAATGAAAAATTTTTAACTTTGTTTTTCTGAATTCTGGGATTACGAAATAATGTTTTAATATATCAACTCTATAAATTACTATGTGTGTTTTCCATAAGTAAAATGAATTCAATGGTTTTAATTTCTGTCCCTGTTAATGAAAATATCTCTAGCCTGTAAGCACAAGGTTCCTTTCTCTCTTTTTCCTTCAGGTCACTGTTCCCGAATCAGTGCCTCTGGGGTACTCAGTGCTGACCGTGGCAGCCACCGACCTAGAAAGCAATGAGAACATTTCTTACAGAATCCTTTCCTCTTCTAAGGAATTTTCAATCGATCCAGTGAATGGTGAGTTATTTATTGTGGCTTTAGTGTTCATAGGTTTGAGATACAATGTAGAAGCCTGAAATAATCTTTTCCAAATGCTCCTGAAATGTTTCCACCTCACCCCCCTGGAATTATAGATGCCACCCTTCTTATTTCTCTTCACATCAAATGCTGTGGTAGCAAATCCTGGTGTTATTTCTCTTCTCCAGCATCTCAATGGCTGGAAAGCAAAATTACATGCTGGCAAATGCATAGAACTTCAGAGACCCCGATGTAGTAAACACCCAGCTCATCAGTCAAACCAAGGACAGTTTAGGTAATTATCCTGGGCCTCAACAAGCATCAAAATGAAGGCAAAGGGATTCATTTAGTACTGAGGACTTCATGTTACAAGAGTGTGGAAGTTTTTTTTTTCCAAGCCAAGTACATTAAGTTCAGTAATAGCATAATACAATCAATAAGGACAGAAAAATTGAACGGAAAACTATTCAAGCATCTCTACTGAGAACAATTATTGTGGTATTCCAGTTTATTTGATGGCTTCCAAGTGTCTTTATATTTTTATCAGAAAGCAAGTCATTGTGGTGATGAAATGCATTCAGACAAGTGATTTCAGATTAGAACACTTAAGAACTGCATAGAGAAAGCATACCAATAGGTAGATAGTAAAAGTTAAATTTGATATGATATTATGATTAGCAAAACATTGTCCCTAGCAAAGCACACTCTAGAAAAGAATAGGACCTGGGACCTGTTACACCATGTGTTCCCCATCTCTGTGCACCATTGCATTATTTCATAAGTGAGAGCTGATTTAAAAATGAACCTCAGGACGATGGATGGTAAGTAGACTTACTGTGGGGATCACTTTGCAATATATACAGATAGCAAATCATTAGGCTGAACACCTGAAACTAACACAATATGATATGTTAATTATATCTTAATTTAAAATAATTACCTCTGGATTCCCCCAAAGAAGAATTTAATCACAGAATACCAGTAGGAGGCCCATGGAGTGTTCCAAAAGGGAGATGTAGGTCACGTCACCACACAGCCTGTGGGTGAATGCTAATGTATAGATAGAAACATTTCAGACATTTGGCTCTTTTTTTGTCCTCCCTTTCTTTTTTGGAGGGTCGGGGGTGGGAGATGTATAGTGCTCAGATGACATCAACTGCTCTCCTGGCCACAGCTCATCAGAGTGTGCGAGGTGGTCACTCTGAGCACTTAATTTAACCCAGCAACATGCATTATTAACATGCATTATTAACAAGCTTTGCAATGAGATATTGATTCAAATGTTTTTAAAACATTAAATGGGGGCACCTGGGGGGGTACAGTCAGTTAAGAGTCCAACTCTTGATTTCAGCTCAAGTCACGATCTTATAGTCATGAGATCGAGCCCACATCGTGCTCCGTGCTCAGTGTGGAGTCTGCTTGAGATTTTCTCCCCTTCTGCCCTTCCCTCTTCCCTCTCCCTCTCTCTCTAAAAATAAACACATCTTTAAAAAAACATTAAATGTTATCAGATCAACTTAGTTCATGGTGAGACTCTGATTACATATTTCTATATTTAAATAATAAAATGTATTAAATGTTTTTAATTTAAGGGAAATCCACTTGCTGAATTAAAGAAGAGCTTTAGGAAAGACACCTCCATAATTAAGCAATAGTTGTAACTCAGTATTATCATATATACTACCTTCATATGACTAGAGTGAATGTCAACCAGTATTTCCAGAATCAGTATCTTTATGTTAGAATGTCTCTATACATGTGTCTATGGATAGTAGAATAGGATATAGATTTTTCAAATAAGAATGCGTTTTCTTTAAAAAATGATAATGGGGCAGCTTATTATACAAAAATAAAGTTAAGAGACATTTCAGCAAAGTCATCTTCAAGTGACACATATATTTAATAGAGTGAATGTCGGAGTATTATTTCTGGATCTGAAGTGTTACAAAAGCATAACTATAAACATTTAAAATTCCTATTTGAATTTACTCTTGGTTGTAACTTAAATAACAAATCTGGCAAATAACTAAACACATTAGTAAATATTTGGTAAATGTTTGCTGACAACCTGGGTCTGGAAAATTTAATCTCATGGCATTAAAATGCTATGTCTTGTTTTTCAGGCACGATATTTACTATCAACCCCATATTACTTCTGGACAAAAAATCAACAATTCAGTTTCTTGTGGAGGCCAGTGATGGTGGAATTCCTGACCTGAGCGCTCTTACCTCAGTAGAGGTAGAAATACAAGATATGAACAATTATGCTCCTGAGTTTGCTGTAGAATATTATAATCTCAGCTTGAGGGAAGATGCTCAAATTGGAGGCACACTTGTCACATTTTCAACCATTGACCATGACTGGACCCGTGAAAACACACATGTTGATTATTCCATCATTAGTGGTAATTCACAGAACAATTTCCATGTGGAAACTAGTTTCATTCATTCGGAATATCCTTATAAGCAAGTTGGTTACCTGGTATTGCTTCAGAGTCTGGATAGAGAAGCAGCTGCCAATCATAAGCTTGTCATTCTCGCATCTGACCATGGCTTCCCTCCATTGAGCTCCACAGCCACTGTAGCAATAGAAGTACTTGATGTCAATGATAATCCTCCCAAATTCAACAGTCTGAAATATCACGCCCATGTCAGAGAAAGCACCCCTCTGGGGAGTCACATCACTGTGGTCTCTGCAAATGACCATGATGTGGGTTTGCATGCAGAAATCACCTACCACATCATCTCTGGAAATGAGAAGGGGCATTTCCACTTGGAAGAAAAAACTGGAGTTCTTTATTTGATTAAACCTCTGGATTATGAAGAAACGACAAAATTCACCGTAACTGTTCAAGCTTCAGATGAAGAAAAGAAGCATTTTTCTTTTGCGCTTGTGTTTGTCAATGTCCAGGATGATAATGACCACGCACCTCAGTTTATGTTCTCAAGCTTAAATTGTGTTGTTCCTGAAAATGTGCCTGTTCTCTCCACCATATGTTCTGTAAATGCTTTGGATTTTGATGCAGGTCCCTATGGAGAACTGACCTATTCTGTGTTATCGCCCTGTTCGGTCACTCGTGGGAGGCCTCGTGACCATGATCCCTTCCTCATTGACCCTTTGACAGGGGATATTCACACTCAGCAAGTCCTCGACTATGAAAATGACAATAAATACTGCCTCACAGTTCAGGCAAAAGACAATGGTGACTCAACAGCCACGTTAACTGTTTGGCTGGATATTGAAGGGATAGATGAGTTTGAACCTGTGTTTACTCAAGATGAGTATTTTTTCAACCTTCCAGAGAAGAATAAAGTGAGACAGCTGATTGGCAGAGTGGAAGCATCCGATGAAGACGCGGGTGTCGATGGAGTTGTGCTGTACTTGCTGGAGAGGCCATCCCCTTTCTTTTTAGTGAATAAAACGAATGGAAATATCTATTTGACTGGAGCACCTCCCCTAATAAGAAGTCAGTTCCGTGAACAAGACGCCATTGAAATGAGAATCATTGCTCGTAGCCCCAAAGCAGACTCCAGGTTTGCGGTCTGCACAGTTTTCGTGAACATGTCTTCTTTCTCAGAAGGACAGCTCTCAGGAGTATCGGGCTATGGCTTTTCAGTCAGCCTCACAGTGTCCTTTTTAGTGTTTCTGATACTCGTCTTTATTCTAATTGTATTGATTTTAAGACATAAAAAAGATGCAGCAAACAATTACAAAGAAAAGAAAACATCGTCCTCCTTAGATATCAGCTTGGGACTGACCACAGAGGGCAGCATGCTCAAGCCCTTCCAGAAAACTAAGGAGAGTACTAACGAGGTGGTGCCCGCAGACACCCTGCCTGAATGGCTGAGCTTAATAAGTATCATGGAAAAGGACATCGTGAATCTGTGCAGGCACTCAAACTCCAGTGGCCACTGCTCTGTGGAAGGAGAGACTGCAGAAGATAAGGAAATCCAGAGGATAAATGAACATCCTTACAGAAAGGATGCTGGCTCAGCTCTCAGTGACTGCGAGTCGAGGGTCCCGGACTCTGGAATCCCAAGGGACTCGGACCAGCTCTCCTGCTTGTCTGGAGAAACGGATGTGGTGGTCACTGCTGAACCAGCAGAAAGCAGCCATGCATTTGACGAAGAAGATCAGGAAGGCTGTGGCACAACCTGTGTTCCAAATAACGTGTTACCCCAGACACTAAAGAAGACAGAGATAAAAGAAAGCATCCAGGCTGATGTCAGGAGAGAGTCCGTTTTGATTTCAGATGATCGAGAAGCAAGGTGCGTGGCTCTTCCCACCCAGAGAACCTCTAATCACGATGTGAGAGGCAACTACCACTGGGGTTATCTCCTCAGCTGGGAACCCAAGTTCCAACCTCTTGCCTCGGTATTTAACGATATTGCAAAATTAAAGGACGAACATTTACAGACACCTCGCATTCTTAAAGAGAAGTCTTTGGTTTTCCCACCACCTTTGATTACAGCAATAGCCCAGCCTGGGATTAAAGCAGTTCCACCAAGGATGCCAGACAGAACCCCGGGGCAAATGCTTCACAGATACCCACACTCCCCACTTCCCTACCATCTCAGTTCTCTGCCTGAAGCCATGACTCCCAGCTTTTCTCCATCTGTTTTCCTGCTGACTACACAGACCCCTGCCATGACCCCACGGCTGTCAAGTGGGGAATCGTCAGGAACACATCTGAGTGGTACATGCCGTGAACTTAAAGCAAAAGACGAAGTTCAAATATAACCTGATTGTGATGTCAAGCACCCACTTACCATTGGTCATGAATGGTTGAGCAAGACATTTTTAAGCTAGCTCTTCGAGATTGGTTAAAATGAAGTCAGGGTTTTCAGAATCTCCTCATTTAAGTTTCTCAAATTTCTTCCAGCCTTAATGAGAAGTTACCCCTCTCTTTCAACCTGTATGTTTTGCTCTCAGGACTCAAGTTTGTATATAAAATAGTGTATATTCTATCCTATTTGGTTTTCTGAGGACACCATGAACTAAACTGACTGCCAAAGTGTTTCTATGAAAATAAATTGAAAATAAGTATTGTGCAGTCCAGTCACATTACTGCTGATTACAGTGCTATACCTAAAATATATTAGTAAATACTGAATAAGGAATGAATGTAGGACTGAAAATAATGGAAAGGGGAAGTGGGGAACGATAAAGTTGAATGTTAAAATGAAGCAATTTTCTGTAGATCTGGTTTGTTTAGAGATGTATTTCTCTCTTTTCCCCATACACCACACTTAGGTAGTTTTGCCATAATTTCAATTTTAATACGGTGTCTTTTGGAAATCTAATGAGAAATTAAGAATGAAATTTGTCATAACTGTGCCAAATAAGAAAATTATTCCTGATTAAGTGAACCAGAAATGTATAATTCCTGATAGAGGGCCAGGATTGATAGCAGCAATAAGTATATGGTTGACTGCCACCCAGGACATATTTTTTTTTTTCCCTTTTTATTTATTTTTTCAGCGTAACAGTATTCATTCTTTTTGCACAACACCCAGTGCTCCATGCAAAACGTGCCCTCCCCATCACCCACCACCTGTTCCCCCAACCTCCCACCCCTGACCCTTCAAAACCCTCAGGTTGTTTTTCAGAGTCCATAGTCTCTTATGGTTCGCCTCCCCTCCCCAATGTCCATAGCCCGCTCCCCCTCCCCCAATCCCACCTCCCCCCAGCAACCCCCAGTTTGTTTTGTGAGATTAAGAGTCATTTATGGTTTGTCTCCCTCCCAATCCCATCTTGTTTCATTTATTCTTCTCCTATCTGTGAGAAAGGAATCCATCAAAATCCTTGAGGAGAACGCAGGCAGCAACCTCTTCGACCTCAGCCGCAGCAACATCTTCCTAGGAACAACGACAAAGGCAAGGGAAGCAAGGGCGAAAATGAACTATTGGGACTTCATCAAGATCAAAAGCTTTTGCACAGCAAAGGAAACAGTTAACAAAACCAAAAGACAGCTGACAGAATGGGAGAAGATATTTGCAAACGACATATCAGATAAAGGGCTAGTATCCAAAATCTATAAGGAACTTAGCAAACTCAACACCCAAAGAACAAACAATCCAATCAAGAAATGGGCAGAGGACATGAACAGACATTTCTGCAAAGAAGACATCCAGATGGCCAACAGACCCAGGACATATTTGTATTTACTTGGCCTTCTTTACAAACAGAATGATGATTTTTTTTTCAATGCTCTGTCTTATAACATGGTACAGGTAAAGACATTAAATTTTAAAGATTAATTTGTAGATATTCTTCATATCATTCTAGACGTGGTGACTTTAGGTGTGAAATAATTTATCCATTCAATGTCACTTTTAATAGTTTGCCTAGATAAAATTATGTTATTATCTAATAATAAATTTCATAGAGTAATTTAGCATTATATTTTTAATGAAGATTTTTATATAATATTTCCACTATAAAAATTAAGAATGGATGTCAGAAGTCTCTCTCCCATTTGTCCATACTCACCTTTAGATTTCACTGTCATTAGATGGAGCAATTTGGCAGCATGGTTAAAAGAATTGTTTTGTACAGCTACTGTTTCGGATATATAGTGGTGTTGTGTGGTGCTTACATATGTAATGCTCTATCCTTCTCCCTGGTGAGCCTGAGAATCCATCAGAGATTCTTATCCCTTCCAGGAAAGCAGAGATGCTGTTGATGGTCTGGAAGTCATCCATGGTAGGCAACATGGCCAGGCTTTGGGATAAGAGTTTAGGATTCAGTGTCCAGTCTAGAAGGCATCTGATATGGTTTTCTTGATAGTGTGAGCCTCTGCTGTGGAAATATTTCTTTTATTTTTTCTTCAGTAGGCCTCATATGTGTACCTAATTTCTCTTAACTAGAAAACATGGCAAGATGCCATGTTTGATAGTAGGTTTGTAGATAAATAATTCTAAGGCTTCCTATGCTGATTTTATTAATTATATATCTGCTGATTCTTAGATTGGGAACACATATGCAAAACCACATCAGAATTATGTGAAACACGAAGGTTTTTGGATGAGCCTAGAATCCTAGGGAAAGTCTTTTAGTCATGGAACAGTTCAACATTAAAGGATGGATGCATGTCTCTCCTTTTCTTCATGGCACACAGGGAAGAAGATTTCATGGTTTTCCTTTAAAAAAATAAAAATTAATCATTTCAGTGTTCCAGTATTTATTCTCTCTTTGACTTCCTTGAAAAAATTGCTTTGAGCATATAAAAGAAAACCTGTACTGACTTTTTTTTCCTAATTATATATGGAAGTCTTGTTTTGCAACAGATTTATTTCTAGAAACCAAAAACATTTTGTTGTTTTTAATTAAACAGTTTCTTCCTTTTACTTATGTTTAAAAAAGAGTCATCCATCTCATTCTTCCCTGAGTTATTGGCCTGTGATTTATTACCCATTCCAGACACAATTCTGCATTTTTCTAGACATTTAATAAAAACGGAAGACATGATGTGTTTAGAGTTCTTCCTTACCAATATCTGGTGGATTTTTAATTGATGACTTTATTATACTGTATCCAATGCCACCCCACCACCAAACATTGCTGCTAGTGGGATTAAAACTGAAAATGTGAACACACTGGCTAAGTGTTTGCAATCAATCCTATGTTGGCCCTTTCAACTAGAGTGCTTTTTTCCTAAGTAAACAATTTAATTTGTATAGTTCTCCTTCAAGTTTAATATTAACTTGCGTCATATGTTCTGTGTTACTTTGCTGATCTACACACCGGCTTCAGCACTCTGGAGGGGGTACAGAACTTGTTAGTGGAAAATCATATTAAGCCCCAAATTCATAAGCTATAAAATAAAAGACAGTTGTCTCTTGCGGAATTTTGGCTGCCTGAAATTCTGGACTTTCTTGTTGGCAGCCTTAAAAATACTGGTGTAAATCAGTACCAAATGGATATCAAAATTCCATGTCCTAGTAGTAATCATTGAATTGGCTTCCAAAACAGATTCCTGGGCAAAGAAAGGGGGGGAATGCTGTATCCTTAGGGATTTGGTCGTTTAACTGTTGTTTAGGAATATTAAAATGTCCTATAAACTACTGGCTGCCTGAACGTACACATACCTAGTCTGGGATGGCTGTCCACTTGAGACAGGAGCTGTGCTTCTCAGCACCTTCACCCTCAGCTTCAGAGTCCCCCTTGCTGTGTTTTCCAGAAGTTATAAAGATGAAAATGAACTATTAATCTTGAAACTCCATCAAACATGTTTTGTTCCTCTTATTTTGCCATTTTACACATAACTTAAGCTAAAAAACACAACATAATTAAAAGGATCGAAGATGGTGATCCACTTCAGAGCAAGGAGGTACATGGAGTGAACACAGTTGGTGGATTCTCACAGGATATTACAGATAATGGCACTGGGTTTATCCTCACAGTGTGTTTCGGGTGAGTTCCCAAATCTATAATGCCATCTCTTTGGTCAGAGCGTTAGAATGAGGAGACTTAGGAAGAGAGTTAGGATGGAAAATCATTCTGTCCAAGAGGAATACCAAGACCAGTGAAGCTGTAGAAGCTTGGCTAATGACCCAAACTGGGCATCCAGCATGAGTCACTGAAGGTAGGTTTCACCCATTCTAGAGAAGGAGGGAGAGGAGGAGGGAAGGCTGGAAGAGGAAAGAGAAGAGTCAATCTGAAAAGGAATGGTTTAGGGCACAGGTAGAGAAATGCAAGAAGGCAAAAGGTTGGGACTTGCAAAAACTATTTTTAAGTGTAAAGATTTTGCTGGGTCATTTGTCCTTCATAGGTTCATCTTGTCAGGGAATCTCTTTTTTGGCAGGGGTAGGGAGGTGGAGATCTCTTTTCTCCTTCTTCCTTTATGTTCCTTTCAAGTATCTCCCTTCATTGTCTGAAAATTTAGATTTATCAAGTTGTGAACTTGAACCTACATATCAATGACCTAGAATACATTCTACCATGAAAAGGTGAATTTGTTGTGGTGGTGTCTGTGTGTGTGTGAGTGTGTTAATTATAGAATAAAAGTTTAGAATGATTACCTGCTTACTCCACATAACTTTGGCATTGAGAGTGACACAATTTTTAATAGGTAACTTTATACATATACCAAGTAATGGATACTTTGAAAACCACTTGGGACAGAATATAGAATGTTAATACATAGTCTTCTTTTTTGGTAGCTTGTCCTTTATAAAAATGAGTGCTTTCCTGATAGCTGTGATTTATATTAAAATATCACATTTTATATAACATTTAAACCACAGATTAACAAACAGACATGGTGAGCAGTTTTCACATATTGCGAATTTTATTTGAATTCTGGTGATATAAATTATTTTGATTCCACATAGATCAAAGAAATATGTCTATTAAAACAAAATTATAGCAGTCTTTGTATGATCCAGCCCAAACTGGCTAGAGTATCAGACTATACCTTTCACTTATAAACTCAGAACTTGGCTATTTGATGACAATTTAGCACTTCCTACTGTTTTGGTCTACATAATTTTCCTCATTGCACCCAATATATTTGCTAAACCAAAACTGTGAAGTGAGTAATAGAGAGGGAGAAAGCATACCAAATAAATAACAGATGATCAAGTGCATCTCTTGGATGAGAAAGCATTATTTTGGTTAGAAAACTAAATACATGGATTTCATTGTTAGATAGTAAACCCTCAGGGCAAAGTCCTGGTCTCCGCTTGTATTATAAAATACAGATGTTTCTTAGAATGAATGAGTACATATGTGAATGGGCATGGGGGTGTTGTAAGGTTAGAGAGTAATACATAGACCTTGAACCCATTAGGTGGGAATCCTAATATAGTTCTATGATTTAGCCAATCAAAAGGCAGAAAGTAACTAAGATCTTGTCAAAATATTATAAAATCTTTTAGATAAAATCAAGTGGCTAGAAATTTTTCTCTAATCTGATTCTTCTCTTTCTTTTTCCCTTCCTTACAATATTCATACAGTTCTTGTGAGTTTTAGATATAATACAAACAAGTTTTTGATCATGTTCAAAAACACATTTTTTGAGATGGCAGCATTACATGACCAAACACATTGATTTCCTTTAATTTCAGGTCCTGTAATAACCATGGCTGCTCCGTGGTTGGCAGAATCAAGTTCTGTCAACATGGAAAGAGAGGGCAGTTCTGAGAAACACCTAGAATGCTTAAATCAAAAGTTATGAATATTTAAATCAAAAACAATATGAGGAGTTTATGAAGGGTATTCTATATGTGCATACACTTAGTATGTGCTAAAAGTGATATTTTAAACAAGTACAGGGTATTTAATAAACGTATTCTAATGAGGAGGTAAATATGAAGTTACTTGTTACCATAAACAGAAATTAATTCCAGTCATATTAATGAGTAGAAATTAAAAGGAAATCATAAGAACTAGAAAAAAAATCACAGAATAAAAGAGAAAGATCTTTTTTTAAATATGAAAGCAAAGGTAGAGTACTAAATTTGAATTTAGAACAACAAAAAAAGCACTATAGCAAGGTATAAGAAATAATAGAGAAATGCTCCATAAGCATAATCAATAAATATTTACTTAGTATCTCCTGTGGGCAAGGTATGTATCTGGCTCCGGGAATAGGGGAATCAACAGAACAGAAAAAGCCAGTGTATTTACAGTGCTTACGTCTTACTAAGGGAGATAACAATAAAAATATGCTTTCAAGTAATGTTAAGTGTTACGATATGAATAAAGAAGGATTTAAGGAAAACCAAAGAAGAGACTGACAAGGTGGTAGGGGAATACAGTTTGGGTTGTACTGTTTGGGTTGAATGTTCTGGAGAGGTGTCCCTAATATGATGCTATTTGAGTTGAATGAAGTGAATGACCTCTGTAAAGATCCAAGGGGAAAGCAGTGAAGGTACACATGTCGGCAAGTACAGAAGCCCTGAGATCGGAGCACATGGGAGTGTTTGGGAAAGTATAAGCCAGCATGGCCGAGAACCTAGTGGGAGGAAGAATAGTAGGAAATGAGATCATGGAGGAAACTAGACCTTATAGGTCTATAGTAGCCCCTACAGGACCTTGTAGACTATAATAAATGGCTTCAGATTTTGTTTTAAGTGTTAATGGAAATCACTGGTAATATTATCTGATTTATGTTTTTAAAGAGTTAAGTGATGACTTTGTGGAAGATAAACTAAGGTAGGGGTGGAGAAATTTAGTGCAATAATAGTACCCCAGTTAATTGGTTATTGCAGTAATCTCAGGTGGGGATGATTGTAGGTCAGCATGGGTGTTATAATGGAGGTAAACAAAGTCAAGATATATATTGAAAGTAGTATTGCTAGCTCTTGATAATAAATTGAATGCAAGGTTTGGAGAAAATCAGACATGAGTCAGATTTAAGAGAATTTAGAGTTATAGAAAAAAATTTTGGAGTCATCAGACTATGGAGATAGCAAAGTCATGGGATTGGATGAGATCACTGAAGGGAAAGTGTAAATAGAGAAAAGATCCCAGGTCTGACTCCTGAAGCACTAAACAAAAAGTCAAAAAAAAAAAAAAGAAAGAAGAGGGGCACCTCGTTGGCACAGTTGGGCATCAGACTGGTTTTGGCTGGGTTGTGGGCTCAGGTCTGGGGATCCAGCCCCTGATAGGGCTACGTTCTCAGTGGGGAGTCTGCTTGGATTCCCTCTCCCTCTCTCTCTGCTCCTCCTCCCCTAAAATAAATAAATAAATCTTTTTAAAAAGAAAGAAAGATGATCCAACATATAATTCTCAGGAAAAACTATTGAAAAATAGAGAAGCAGGGTAATCCAATATCTCAAAAGCCAAGTAAAGAAAGAGGTTTAGATTATAATTCAGGCAACATGCCAACATTACTGTAGATTTTAAATCTTCCCAATCACCTTACCAAACATTCAGAGAATCTAGAACAGTAAAAGTAAAAACTTATGGACATCATCTTTAACAAAAAGTGAAGTTATTCTTACAAATTCTAGAATATAAGCAGATAAGTAAAAGCACCAACTATTAGCAGTAACAGAGGGGGGGGAAGTAGGAATTTCTAATTTTCTTTGAGTCTCAAAACAAAGAATCACCAAAAGTGCTTACCTACTTAAGGAAAGGTCTATTCTTGGAGGAGAAACCTAGCAATCTGGTCTGAGAATAACTATCAAAACTGGGAAAGGGCTATAGAGCTCTCCCTTAACTATAGGTGAAGGTAGAAACACTAAAGTATAAATTATATTATGCTGGTATGTCCAAGTTCCCAGAATTTTCAGAAATACACAACCAAAACTTCTAGAAGAACAAAATCCCACACTAAGTAAAATCTATTGAAAGTAGAATTTAAGTTTATATGCTTAATAAAGGGAGAGAGGTCCTAGATGCAAAACAGGAAATGAGACCAGGGAAAGTAGAAGATCAGTGAGTTCCTAATTATGAATACTTTGCAAAAACAAGAGAAGAGGCGCTCCAGAGCCATGAATCTAGGAAAGCTATCCTGTTCTGCCACCACCCCACACAGTAACTTCCTAAAATAGGAAGTCTCATCTCAATAAAACATGAGCAGCAGAAAATAACTGCAATATAATATATAGTAAGCAAAAAGACTAATTCCCTGAATAACGTGCCAATGCACAGTGAAGACACATCAGAAAATATGGCAAAAAAGACTGAAGAAAATTGACTTAATATGTCAACCAGCTAAAGGAAATCCAAAAAACTAAAAACTATAAAGTTTTTATAATCGATCAGAAAAGTTCAGAGATTAAGAGATTAGCTAAGAGGAGGACATTAAGTGAAAAACAGCTCAATGAATAATTAAAAAATTTAAAAAAATCAGAAGACTAAACTGAAAAGAACAAAAAGCTAATAGACATTAATAAACTATAGTAAGTGAAATAAAAAATGGAAAGGAAAAAATGAAAAACATCAAATGGAATTGAAAAAAGGATAAGAGTTGTAGAGTTGATAGATTTAGCAGAATGGAAAAAACCTTTTAACACATGTCTAAATGTAATTCCCAAAGAAGGAAACTAAAGAAATGAAACAGAACAAACATAAAAACTGTAATTCAACAAACCTTTCCAGACAAAATCCAAAATTTGAATCTACCTATTAAAAAGGTATACCATATAAAAATCAACAGACAGCAGTCAATACCAAGATATATTTTAAAAATCTATTAGCTTCAAAAAGAAAGAATCTATCCTTTGGATCTTCAGATTAAAAAGACCATGTTACAGGGAAAGAATGTAAAACTGACTCACCTTTCAAAAGCAGTAGTTTAAGCCAGAATACTGTTTTTAAGATACTTGAAGATAATGGAAGCCAAAAATGTGTATCTACTTAAACTTATCTTTAAGTATATCTCTCATAAATGAGACTATGAATTGGCAAAATCTTAAGGGATATTCCTGAAGCATTAACTAGAGAATGGATTCAGGAAACTGAGAAATACTGAGGAAGGTTCACCATACGGACATTAAATATATTTAACTGTAGAGTTGATGGTAGATGTAAAGGTGATAGAATAGTATATACTTAATATACATCCTCACAATAGAAATAAATTACAACTACAAAAAATGGAAGCAGAAAAAGAAGTATATGGAAATAGAATGTTGTCTTATAGGTACAAGGCAAGATATTGTCTTATAGGTACAAGATGGGGGTAAAAGTTACTAATATTAGAATGAAGATGGAATTTAAAAGAAGAAAAAAATAAAGGTAAAAAACAAATTAATGAGTTAGAAAAACAAGTAAACAAAAAAATTCACAGAGACTATGAATAAATAAATTGGTTCTTTAAAACTCAATTAAATTAAATCAGTTACATAAATGTGAGAAAATGCAAAACAATAAAAGAGTATATGAAATAAAATAATAAAGAAAATAAGAAATAACAAAGGAGGAATAACGATAGCTATCAAAAGAAAGGAAGTTAAATCAAAAGACATTTTCCTGCACACATCTATACAAATTCATTTAAGACCCTAAAGGAAATAGCTAGTTTTCTAGGAAAATATGATTAACAAAATTAACCCTGGTAAACATAGAGAATCAAATCAAAACAAATTTAAAAGATGAAATAAAAATGTAAAGAATCTTCCCAAGGATAGTTCTATAGTGAAATTTTACCAAACCTTTAACGTTTAGAGCATACAAATACTATTTAACCTATTCCAAAACATGGAAAACTATGGAAAAATAATGAATATAGAGTTGATATCAAAACCTAAAAATATTGCACAAAACAGAAAACTATACCCTATTTCCATTTACAAACAAGTATGAAAAATTCTTAAATAAAACATTAGCCAAAAGTTAACACATTAAAAAACAATGCATCATAACATCAGGAATTTATTTCAGAAAGACAAAGATAATTAATTTTAAGAAATTTTCATATACTAATTGCTTTCATGTTTAATTGTACAGACTAATTTCTACAATATTGGATTATGGTAGAGATATGAGGCATATATTGTCTTTTTCTTGGGTTTTGCAGCAAAGAATAAATATTTCATCAAATTAATAGAACTATGAAGAAAGATAATACAAACATATTCTTTAATGGCAAAAAGTGCTTAACAAAATTTATGTGAAGAGTACTCAGTAGTCATTCATGAATACATCCTTATAAGAGATATTTCCTTAAAATACTATAATGATATGCAACCCAAAAAGCCAGTATCTTTCCCCCTGGAGATACACTAGATCCTTTCCTGCAAAAGCCAGAAGCAAGACAATATGCTTAGTATCTCCACCAAAATCTAATATTGCAGAAATTATAAATTAGTCTGGACAACTAAACAAGAAAACAAAAACATAAGAATTTAGAAAAAGGAAGGTTGAAACTATTTTATTTGTATATATTACATTATCGCCTTTCTGAAAAACTCAAAGTAATTGATGGAAAACTACATAGACAATGAAAGAATTCAGTAAAGTTAGAAGATACATTAATACACAAAAATAAAATCAATATTCTTCACATGTATGTACAATATCAATTAGAAGATGAAAGAAAAAGAAATTTTTATTTATATCAGAGAAAAAAATCTAAGTAGAACATTAACAATACCTAATATTCATGTGAAGCAAGTTATAATACTTCCTGAAGGACACAGAGGAGACTTAAATTGATACTTTGGGGTTTTTCTTTGTTTTGTTGGTTTTCATTTTTAAAAGATTTTATTTATTTGACACAGAGAGCATAAGCAGGGAGAGTGGCAGGCAGAGGGAAAAGCAGGTCTCTGCCAAGCAAGGAGCCAGATATGGGGCTCCATCCCAGGAACCTGGGATCATGACCTGAGCCTAAGGCAGCTGCTTAACTCACTGAGTCACCCAAGCTTTCCTAAATAGATATTTTTGAAGAGACTCAAGGCTAAAAAGATGTCAATTTTTCCTAAGGAAATTTACAAATTTAACCTGATCCTAATAAAAATACCAAATTTTTCTGGAATTAAGTAACTTGATTATACAGTCTATTTGGAAGAATAAACAAGAAAGCAAACAAGAATAGCTAGGAAACACTGAAAAAAATATGAGCTATGTGTGTGTGTGTGTATCTGTGTGTTTGTGTCTGTGTGTCTGTGTATGCAAGTGTGCATGCATGCACTAACACTATCAGATATAAAATTATATCACAGAATTTATAATTAAAATGGGGTAGTATTGATGAATGATTAGATAGACTAACCGAACAGAACAATAAATCCAAAATGAATCCAAGTGCATTGAAAAGCTTCCTGCAATGATGGATTAGCTTGTTAAGTAGCTACAGTCCCACTGAGAATAAGTAAAAAGATGAGTAATAAGAAGAAAGAAAAAGAAGCAGTTTTGTGTTTCATGTGTGTAAGAAGCATAAGAGAATTACCAAGGTAGTGAAGACTTGCAAAACCATGACTCTGGAAAGAAAAGAAACACAGAGAGGTGTACCTGATATACTGTGTCTCAGACGCCCTTGAGACAGTGTGGAAAACGTCAGCTGCAAGGCTGAAAGACTAAAAAATGCTCCTGGCAATTATATGGGGGCAAAAATTAGAGCTAAAGTCCTATCATGGAGGACAGACTCTACACCAGTTTCATATAAATTGGAACTCCCAGACAGCTACACCAGGAGTAAAAGATAAGCACATGTGATGCCTTTGGTCAAGCTTTGAATGAAATCAATTACATATTTGCATATGGTGATCTGCTCCTACTCCCACTGCTTGCCAAAAGTAATATTTAGCCCTCTATAGAAAATAAAATTATTCAGAAACTTTGTGATTATTCCTAACAGTATCCATCATTGAATCCAAAATGGCTAGGAGTACTGAGGAAAAGGAGATATGACCAAAGCTAAAAGAAAAAAATATGATACTTTGGAAAACAGTATGGAGATTCCTTAGGAAATTAAAAATAGAGCTTCCCTATGACCCTGCAATTGCACTACTGGATATTTACCCCCAAAATACTGGTGTAGTGAAAATAAGGGCCATCTGTACCCCAATGTTCATAGCAGCAATGGCCGCAATTGCCAAACTGTGGAAAGAACAAAGATGCCCTTCAACGGACAAATGGATAAGGAAGATACTGTCCATATATACTATGGAGTATTATGCCTCCATCAGAGAGGATGAATAGCCAACTTTTGTATCAACATGGATGGGACTGGAAGAGATTATGCTGAGTGAAATAAGTCAAGCAGAGAGAGTCAAGTATCATATGGTTTCATTTACTTATGGAGCACAAGGAATAACACAGAGAACATGGGGAGATGGAGCAGAGAAGTGGGTTGGGGGAAATTGGAGGGGGAGACAAACCGTGAGAGACCGTGGACTCTGAGAAACAAACTGAGGGTTTGGGAGGGGAAAAGGGTGGGACTTGGGTATTAAGGAGGGCACGTATTGCAAGGAGTACTGGGTGTGGTGCATAAACAATGAATGCTGGAACACTGAAATGAAATAAAATAAATTGGAAAAAAAAAAGAAACCAAACAGCAGCTTTTAAAATGTCAAAAAAAGATAATGATCAAAATAATTATTCAATTTTATTTAGTAATAATTTAGGGAATGTGGAGGGAAAGTTAATATTGACAATAATAGTGCCAGTTTCAAAAGAATGTTCAGTGTTTTCTCTCTTAATAAAAAATAAGAAAATTGAATTGCAAAATATTCATTAATTGTACAGTTCTGAGATTCACAACTAAACCTACCTAGTTTTATTTAGTGTTCCATTATTGTATTGGGCTGCAAAATTACATTCTAGTTCAGAAATCGAATTTTTTATTTATTTGCAAACACTGAGAAGTTTCATGTAAAGACATGCAGTGTCTTCTCTCTGGCCCAGACTAAATGGGAATATGTAAGAGAAACGTTATTTGCAAACACTGAGAAGTTTCATGTAAAGACATGCAGTGTCTTCTCTCTGGCCCAGACTAAATGGGAATATGTAAGAGAAACGTTATTTCTTTTTTTTTTTATTAATTTTTTTTATTTTTTTATAAACATATATTTTTATCCCCAGGGGTACAAGTGCGTGAATCACCAGGTTTACACACTTCACAGCACTCACCATAGCACAGACCCTCCCCAATGTCCATAACACCACCCCCCTCTCCTGGCCCCCCTCTCCCTAGCAACCCTCAGTTTGTTTTGTGAGATTAAGACTCACTTATGATTTATCTCCCTCCCAATCCCATCATGTTTCATTTATTCTTTTCCTACCCCCAGACCCCCCACGTTGCATCTCACATCCTCATATCAGGGAGATCATATGATAGCTGTTTTTCTCCAATTGACTTATTTCGCTAAGCATAATACCCTCTAGTTCCATCCACGTCGTTGCAAATGGCAAGATTTCATTTCTTTTGATGGCTGCATAGTATTCCATTGTGTATATATACCACTTCTTCTTTATCCATTCATCTGTTGGTGGACATCTGGGTTCTGTCCATAGTTTGGCTATTGTAGACATTGCTGCTATAAAAATTCGGGTGCACGTGTCACTTCGGATCACTATGTTTGTATCTTTAGGGTAAATACTCAGTAGTGCAATTGCTGGGTCATAGGGTAGTTCTATTTTCAACTTTTTGAGGAACCTCCATGCTGTTTTCCAGAGTGGTTGCACCAGCTTGCATTCTCACCAACAGTGTAGGAGGGTTCCCCTTTCTCCGCATCCTCACCAGCATCTGTCATTTCTTGACTTGTTAATTTTAGCCATTCTGACTGGTGTGACGTAGTATCTCATTGTGGTTTTGATTGTATTTCCCTGATGCCAAGTGATGTGGAGCACTTTTTCATGTGTCTGTTGGCCATCTGGATGTCTTCTTTGCAGAAATGTCTGTTCATGTCCTCTGCCCATTTCTTCATTGGATTATTTGTTCTTTGGGTGTTGAGTTTGCTAAACTCTTTTTAGATTTTGGATACTAGTCCTTTATCTGATATGTTGTTTGCAAATATCTTCTCCCATTCTGTCAGTTGTATTTTGGTTTTGTTAACTGTTTCCTTTGCTGTGCAAAAGCTTTTGATCTTGATGAAATCCCAATAGTTCATTTTTGCCCTTGCTTCCCTTGCCTTTGGTGATGTTCCAAGGAAGATGTTGCTGCGACTGAGGTCGAAGAGGTTGCTGCCTGTGTTCTTCTCAAGGTTTTTGATGGATTTCTTTCTCACATTGAGGTCCTTCATCCATTTTGAGTCTATTTTCGTGTGTGGTGTAAGAAAATGGTCCAATTTCATTTTTCTGCATGTGGCTGTCCAATTTTCCCATTTGTTGAACACCATTTGTTGAACAGCCTGTCTTTTTTCCATTGGACATTCTTTCCTGCTTTGTCAAAGATTAGTTGACCATAGAGTTGAGGGTCTATTTCCGGGCTCTCTATTCTGTTCCATCGATCTATGTGTCTGTTATTGTGCCAGTACCATGCTGTCTTGATGACGACAGCTTTGTAATAGAGCTTGATCCAGAATTGTGATGCCACCAACTTTGGCTTTCTCTTTCAATATTCCTTTGGCAATTCAAGGTCTTTTCTGGATCCATATAAATTTTATGTGGGTTTACCACATATAGTATGATATCATCTGCAAAAAGTGTTGTGTGATAGGTGAGGCTAGGACTTCTAGTATTATGTTGAATAGCAGTGGTGGTAATGGACATTCCTGCCATGTTCCTGACCTTAACGGAAAAGCTTTCAGTTTTTCTCCGTTGAGAATGATATTTGCAGTGGGTTTTTCATAGATGGGCTAAATGCCCCAATCAAAAGACACAGGGTATCAGAATGGATAAAAAAACAAAACCCATCAGTATGTTACCTGCAAGAAACTCATTTTAGACGCGAAGACACCTCCAGATTTAAAGTGAGGGGGTGGAAAACAATTTACCATGCTAATGGGATTCAGAAGAAAGCTGGGGTGGCAATCCTTATATCAGATCAATTAGATTTTAAACCAAAGACTATAATAAGAGATGAGGAAGGACACTATATCATACTCAAAGGGTCTGTCCAACAAGAAGATCTAATAATTTTAAATATCTATGCCCCTAACGTGGGAGCAGCCAACTATATCAACCAATTAATAACAAAATCAAAGAAACACATCAATAGTTCATTTTTGCTTTTGTTTCCTTGGCCTTTGGAGACATATCTTGAAAGAAGTTGCTGTGGCTGATATCGAAGAGGTTACTGCCTATGTTCTCCTCTAGGATTCTGATAGATTCCTGTCTCACGTTGAGGTCTTTTATCCATTTCGAGTTTATCTTTGTGTACGGTGTAAGAGAATGGTCAAGTTTCATTCTTCTACATATCGCTGTCCAGTTTTCCCAGCACCATTTATTGAAGAGACTGTCTTTTTTCCATTGAATATTTTTTCCTGTTTTGTCGAAGATTATTTCACCATAGAGTTGAGGGTCCATATCTGGGCTCTCCACTCTATTCCACTGGTCTATGTGTCTGTTTTTATGCCAGTACCATGCTGTCTTGGTGATCACAGCTTTGTAGTAAGGCTTGAAATCGGGTAACATGATGCCACCAGTTTTGTTTTTGTTTTTCAACATTTCCTTAGCAATTCAGGGTCTCTTCTGATTCCATACAAATTTTAGGATTATTTGCTCCAGATCTTTGAAAAATACCGGTGGAATTTTGATCGGAATGGCATTAAAAGTATAGATTGCTCTAGGCAGTATAGACATTTTAACAATGTTTATTCTTCCAATCCAAGAGCATGGAACAGTCTTCCATCTTTTTGTGTCTTCTTCAATTTCTTTCATGAGTGTTCTGTAGTTCCTTGAGTACAGGTCCTTTACCTCTTTGGTTAGGTTTATTCCCAGGTATCTTATGGTTCTTGGTGCTATAGTAAATGGAATCGATTCTCTAATTTCCCTTTCTGTATTTTCATTGTTAGTGTATAGGAAAGCCACTGATTTCTGTACATTGACTTTGTATCCTGCCATGTTACTGAATTGCTGTATGAGTTCTAGTAGTTTGGGGGTGGAGTCTTTGGGGTTTTCCATATAAAGAATCATGTCATCTGCAAAGAGAGAGAGTTTGACTTCTTCCTTGCCAATTTGGATACCTTTTATTTCTCTTTGTTGTCTGATTGCCATTGCTAGAACTTCTAATACTATGTTGAACAAGAGTGGTGAGAGTGGGCATCCTTGTCGTGTTCCTGATCTCAACGGGAAGGCTGCAAGCTTTTTCCCATTGAGGATGATATTTGCTGTGGGTCTTTCATAGATAGATTTTATGAAGTTCAGGAATGTTCCCTCTATCCCTATACTTTGAAGCGTTTTCATCAGGAACGGATGCTGGATTTTGTCAAATGCTTTTTCTGCATCAATTGAGAGGACCATGTGGTTCTTCTCTCTTCTCTTATTGATTTGTTCCATCACATTGATTGATTTGCGAATGTTGAACCAACCTTGTGACCAGGGATTAATCCCACCTGGTCATGGTGGATAATCTTTTTAATGTGCTGCTGGATCCTGTTTGCTAGGGTCTTGTTGAGAATCTTTGCATCCATATTCATCAGTGATATTGGTCTGAAATTCTCCTTTTTGGTAGGGTCTTTGCCTGGTTTGGGGATTAGGGTAATGCTGGCTTCATAAAAAGAGTCTGGAAGTTTTCCTTCTGCTTCAATTTTTTGGAACAGCTTCAGGAGAATTGGTGGTTTTTCTTCTTTGAAAGTTTGGTAGAATTCCCCAGGGAATCCGTCAGGTCCTGGGCTCTTGTTTCTTGGGAGGTTTTTGATCACTGCTTCAATCTCATTACTAGATATCAGTCTATTCAGGTTGTCAATTTCTTCCTGGTTCAATTTTGGGAGTCAAGATCAAAAGTTTCTGCACAGCAAAGGAAACAGTCAACAAAACAAAAAGGCAACCCACGGAATGGGAGAAGATATTTGCAAATGACAGTACAGACAAAAGGTTGATATCCAGGATCTATAAAGAACTTCTCAAACTCAACACACACAAAACAGATAATCATATCCAAAAATGGGCAGAAGATATGAACAGACACTTCTCCAACGAAGGCATACAAATGGCTATCAGACACATGAAAAAATGTTCATCATCACTAGCCATCAGGGAGATTCAAATTAAAACAATATTGAGATACCACCTAACACCAGTTAGAATGGCCAAAATTAGCAAGACAGGAAACAACGTGTGTTGGAGAGGATGTGGAGAAAGGGGAACCCTCTTACACTGTTGGTGGGAATGCAAGTTAGTGCAGACACTTTGGAGAACAGTGTGGAGACTCCTGAAGAAATTAAGAATAGAGCTTCCCTATGACCCTGCAATTGCACTGCTGGGTATTTACCCCAAAGATACAGATGTAGTGAAAAGAAGGGCCATCTGTACCCCAATGTTTATTGCAGCAATGGCCATGGTCGCCAAACTGTGGAAAGAACCAAGATGCCCTTCAACGGATGAATGGATAAGGAAGATGTGGTCCATATACACAATGGAGTATTATGCCTCCATCAGAAAGGATGAATACCGAACTTTTGTAGCAACATGGACGGGACTGGAAGAAATTATGCTGAGCGAAATAAGTCAAGCAGAGAGAGTCAAGTATCATATGGTCTCACTTATTTGTGGAGCATAACAAATAACATGGAGGACATGGGGAGATGGAGAGGAGAGGGAGTTGAGGGAAACTGGAAGGGGAGATGAACCATGAGAGACTTTGGACTCTGAAAAACAACCAGAGGGTTTTGAAGGGGCTGGGGGGCAGGGAGAGTGGGAGGTTGAGGAACCAGGTGGTGGTAATAGGGAGGGCATGTACTGCATGGAGCACTGGGTGTGATGCCAAAACAATGAACACTGTTATGCTGTAAATAAACAAATAAACGAATAATATATATATATATATATATATATATATATATATATATATATGAAACACATCAATAATAATACAATAATAGTAGGGGACTTTAACACTCCCCTCACTGAAATGGACAGATCATCCAAGCAAAAGAAAAACATGCATCCAAGAATACTCTATCCAGCTAGGCTATCATTGAAAATAGAAGGAGAGATAAAAAGCTTCCAGGACAAACAGAAACTGAAAGAATTTGCAAACACCAAACCAACTCTACAGGAAATATTGAAAGGGATCCTCTAAACAAAGAGAGAACCTAAAAGTAATAGATCAGAAAGGAACAGACAATATACAGTAACAGTCACCTTACAGGCAATACAATGGCACTAAACTCATATCTCTCAATAGTTACCCTGAATGTAAATGGGCTAAATGCCCCAATCAAAAGACACAGGGTATCAGAATGGATAAAAAAACAAAAACCATCAATATGCTGCCTACAAGAAACTCATTTTAGACCCGAAGACACCTCTAGATTTAAAGTGAGGGGGTGGAAAATAATTTACCATGCTAATGGACATCAGAAGAAGGCTGGAGTGGCAATCCTTATATCCCAGATCAATTAGATTTAAGCCAAAGACTTACAACAAGAGATGAGGAAGGACACTATATCATACTCAAAGGGTCTGTACAACAAGAAGATCTAACAATTTTCAATATCTATGTCCACATGGGAGCAGCCAACTATATAAACTAATTAATAACAAAATCAAAGAAACACATCGACAATAATAAAATAATAGTTACTGTTACTGTGTATTGTCTCTGTACCTTTCTGATCTACTACTTTTAGGCTCTCTCTTTGCTTAGAGGACCCCTTTCAATATTTCCTGTAGAGCTGGTTTGGTGTTTGCAAATTCTTTCAGTTTTTGTTTGTCCTGGAAGCTTTTTATCTCTCCTTCTATTTTCAATGATAGCCTAGCTGGATAGAGTATTCTTGGATGCATGTTTTTCTCGTTTAGTGCTCTGAATATATCATGCCAGTTCTTTCTTGCCTGCCAGATCTCTGTGGATAAGTCTGCTTCCAATCTAATATTTTTACCGTTTTATGTTACAGACTTCTTTTCCCGGGCTGCTTTCAGGATATTCTCATTGTCGCTAAGACTTGTAAATTTTACTATTAGGTGACGCAGTGTGGACCTATTCTTATTGATTTTAAGGGGTATTCTCTGCACATCCTGGATTTTGATGCTTATTCCCCTTGCCATATTATGGAAATTCTCTCCAATAGACCTTCTGTTCCCCTCCCTCTTTCTTCTTCTTCTGGAATCCCAATTATTCTAATGTTGTTTCGTCTTCTGGTGTTACTTATCTCTCGAATTCTCCCCTCATGGTCCAGTATTTGTTTGTCCCTCTTTTGCTCACCTTCTTTATTCTCTGTCATTTGGTCTTCTATATCACTAATTCTTTCTTCTGCCTCATTTATCCTAGCAGTTAAGAGCCTCCATTTTTTATTGCACCTCATTAATAGCTTTTTTGATTTCAACTTGGTTAGATTTTAGTTCTTTTATTTCTTCAGAAAGGGATTTTATCTCTCCAGAGAGGGTTTCTCTAGTATCTTCCATACCTTTTTCTAGCCCAGCTAGAACCTTGAGGGTAGTCATTCTGAACTCTAAATCTGACATATTACCAATGTCTGTATTGATTAGTTCCCTAGCCTTCAGTATTGTATTAACTGCAAGACTAAGGAATCATAGGGAGAAAGCCATGAATTCCATGCTTTGCTTTTTCCTCCTCTGGAATTCTGCTGTTCTCCTTGGTACCTGAACTTGGTCCTGGCTGGATTTCTTGTTGATCTTCTGCAGGGAGGGGCCTGTTGTAGTGACTCTCAAGTGTCTTTGCCCCAGGCAGAATTGCACCACCCTTACCAAGGGCCAGGCTATGTAATCCACTCGGGTTCACTTTTGTTCCCTGAACGCTTTCTGTAGAGTTCTGGAGGATGGGAATGAAAATGGCGGCCTCCCAATCTCCAGCCCAGAGGAGCCGAGAGCTCGGGGCCCCACTCCTCAGTACACCCTCAGAGAAAAGCGCTCAATCACTCCTGTGTCCCTGGCCTCTGGCTGCGCTCTGAGCTCACCCAGCCTGTGACAGGTTCAAGGTAACCCCGAGCTGAGAGCTCACTCCTCAGCTCTGTCTCTGTAGCCGGCTTCCCCACTCTAATATCTGCAAGCTCTGCAACACTCAGACACCCCCGACCCTTCTGTGACCCTGCAGGACCTGGGGCCACATTGACCCCGCATGGGCTTCACCCCAGTTTAGCCTCTGGAGTGATGTCCCTCAGTAGAGCAGACTTTTAAAATGCCTGATTTTGTGCTCAGTTGCTCCACCGCTTGTCAGGAACTGGCCCCTCCCCTCCACAGTCTATCTTCCCGTCACTTTGGATTCACTTCTCCGTCAGTTCTATCTTTCAGAAAGTGGTTGATTTTCTGTTTCTAGAATTGATGCTGTTCTTTTCGGTCTTCTGTTGGATTTGTAGGTGTTCGCAATGGATTGATAAGCTATCTAGCTGATCTCCTGCTACCTGATGTAGTCTCAGCCTGCTACTTCTCCACCATCCTGACTCCTCTGGAGAAACGTTATTTCTAAAGCTATGTTTTTGCATATGAATGTGTGACATTTCAGTTCTTGCTAAGTAGCATGTTCAATGACAATAAATCTTATTTTTTCTCAGAAAAAAATATGATAGAAACAGACACATAGGGGATTCACTTATTCACTTATTCAAAATAAGTGTTCAAGAAATTGGATGTCATATGGAGAACTTCAGGAGAGAATTGAGCTATAAAAAGCTATAAAGCAGAAAAAAGCTACAAAAAAAACTATTTTTGAACTATAAAAAAAGGAAAAGGAAATCCTAGAGTATGAAACACCACTGCCACTTCATATCCTTTAGGGTGGTTATAATAAAAGATACAGATAATAATAAGTGTTGGTGAGGATGTCAAGAAATTGGAGTTCTCATATACTACTGATAGTGATATAAAATAGGGAGGGCAGTCTCTATGGTAAACAGTCCAGGAATTCCTCAAAGGCTAAATATACATAAAGCTACCATAATGACCCAGTAACCCCACTCCTAGGTATATACCTAAGAGAAATGAAAGTTATGTTCATACAAAAACTTCTCTGTGAATGTTCATAGCTACATTATTCATAATAGCCAAAATGTAGAAATAACCCATGTCAGTCAACTGATAGATAAACCAAATGTATAGCCACAAAATGGAGCATTATTTAGCAATTAAAAGGAACTAAGTACAGACATAGACTACAGCACAGATGAATTTGAAAACATCATGCTAAGTGAGTGGACTCAGTCACAGAAGACCATATATTATATGATTCTGTTCACATGAAATGTCCAGAATAGCCAAACACATATAGGCAGAAACCAAAATAACAGGGCCTAGGATAGGAGTATTTGGAGAAGATGGGGAGAACCTGCTAATGGGTGTGGGGTTTCTTTATGGAGTCAAAAATATTCTAAACTTGGTTGTGGTAATAGTTTTACAACTCTGTGAATGTACTAAAACCATTGTATAGTCCATTTTATACAGGTGGATTATATAGTACATCAATTACATCAATAAAGATTGATACAATAATTATTAAATAACTGACTTAATTGTTAAAAATTACTAAAAATACAATAATCAAAATAAAGTACTCAGCAAATATGTTTAACAGATTAGACACAGAAGAAGAGAGGATTTATAGATTAGAAGATAAATGAAAAGAAAACATACAGATTATAACCTAGAGAAACATTTGGAAAATATTGAAAAGAGATAGAGACATGTGTGGAACATGGTTTAAAAATTCTAACATGCATGTAAGTGGAATCCCAGAAGAAGAATGGAGAGAATATGCCAGAGAAATATTTAAAAAGATGGTGACGGAGAATTTTCCCCAAACTGAAATTAAATCACAATTCAGAATGTGCTACAAACCCCAAACATGATTTAAAAAAAACAATGACTAGACACATCAGAGTAAAATTTCTATAAAACAAAAGGAAAAATATTAAAAAGATTCAAAGAGATATGACACATTATCTTGAAAGAACTAGGTGCATATGGAAATATAACATGGTCAAGGCAGCACATCAGATTAGTGAAGAAAAGGAAGAATTTCTTGATAAGTGGGGTGGGGACAACTGGAGAGCCATGTGGAAAAAAAAAAGAGATCAACTTGATCTACTCTTCATACCACATACCAAGATAAGCCACAAAAATAAATACAAGTAAACACAAGAAGGAAACATGAGTGTACACTTTTATAAACTAAAAATGGAAAAATCTTCAACACGAGTCAAAATCTAGAAGCAATAAGGGAAATGAGTGATAAAAGTGACTAAAAAATTTGCATGGCCAAAAAATCTCTACACCAGTCACAATGTTCAGGAGGATGTATTCTCTGACTCCAAGTTCAATGTTGTGGTAAGAGGGGTAGGGTCATGCGATTGTTAAGCACTTGACAGAGAAAGGCCAGTTCCTGAAGTGAATAGAAGTCTGTCGCCATAACACCGTGAATCAGATGCTGTTTTTCACATTGCATGTCCACTTTGCAAATATATTTGTTTGGCTAAATCATGAATTGGCCAGTTTTAAGTGGTATTTCACAGGGTAGAATTTGCTTATAGACTAAGTCAAAGGTAAACTTATAATGTTAGTAACTGAATATTTGGTCTTTAAAGCTGGATTTCTCTTCTTCATTTTTAATTACCTTATTTCCTTTCCTGTCATTTCTAATCTGTCATATTTTTCTCTTCAGATAATGTAATAGACATAATTTGCCTATTGTTAGAATATTAAAGCAGTTCTCAACAATGAGAGAAAATTCATTGAACTTTATTTGATAAAGTTTTACTTTTTCTAATTTAATTTATTTAAAAATAAAGATTCTACTTCCTATCTAAAATCTGGGAAATCTCTGTACTACATGCTAATTACCGAAAGCATATGTGCTTAATTTTATGAAATGGACAAATTGAAAGTAATGAAAATAAAAGGCTTCAGATTATTGTCAGATTATATGTCACATAAAAGGGAAATATATTAACCTTTGTGAACATAAATAAATAATAGCTAAATTTTATTGAGTGTTCATTATGTGCCAAACATTTTGCTAAATGTTTTATGTGCACTCTATTTTGTTTAATCTTCAAAATAACCCTTTAGGGTAGACATTAATATGGTCCCTCTTTGCCAATAAGGAAACAATGGCTTAAAGAGTTAGTAATTGGTGGAGCTTGGAATCCAGTTCACTGGTGTATCTAGAAGCTCTTCTCTTAGCCTCTTCACTACATTGCCTCATACTTTGAAGTTCCTTAAGAATATCTAAATTTGTTTGTTTACTTTAATTTTTAATTTAAATTCAATTTAAGTAACATATACTATATTATTAATTTCAGTGGTAAAATTTAGTGATTGTCTCAGGGCTTTTTTTTTCATCAAAAACTTTTATTGGCTCCATTTAAAAAATCCTTTAATATGTGCAGATCCTATTCAACAAACAGCAAATAAGCCATATGGCAACTGGACAAGTAGTTTTTCTGTATAAGGATCTGCAGGCTATTCATAATTTAGGAATTATTTTACTAGACACATAATAAGCATAATTTTTCTGATTCTCACCTTTTGTTACATACAAAGATAATTATTTTAAAAATAGGACCAATAATATTCCTGAACAAATGGCTGTGAACATTTGCATGTTGTTTTAGTTTCCACTCAAGCAAATTGCAACAAGAGATAAAATGTTCTAAACAAAAATAAAGGGGGAAATGACATAGGTTCAAAAATAAGATAATTCTCTCCATGGCAATATCTAGTAAAACTGAACATGCTTCATCCTGTAAGTTGGTTAATTCCATTTCTAGGTATATATGCTAGAGAAATATCTCCCAAGATACTGAATAAGAATAAAACATAAACTCAACAGAATGGGCATGGCTGAAGTTCATGTTTGCTCTACTCCAAGAAGTAGGCATTGCTAGACATGGACATTCAGGAAAGTGCTAAAAAGGATCTATGTGAATTGAGAATCATTACTAGACTAAATGCTTAATGCCAGCAGCTGTGTCAGGCTGCTGAGCTCCTGCATCCCATAAAAGGATGGACAAAAATAGGTTGCTGATCACCTGGGATTCTGGCTGTTAGTAAGCTGGGGAGCTTGAGAACCTGAAGGTAAGTACCCTGTATCATGAGTAAGAACTAAACCATTCTGCCCACAACTCAGTGACTATTCTACAACATCCCAGTATTACTGACAGTAGTATTACTTTGAAAGTCACAGGGGATCTGGTTCTGGAATTAGCATTCCCATTAATGTCAAGAATAAGAGAAAGATCTTTTATATGCCTATTTTAAAGAGTATGTGTAGTTGTATATAATGCCAAAGGACTAGAGAAAAGGAAGAAGAGGTACATGTTTGGAAAGAAAAAGACAAAATAATCTTTATCTACAGATAATACCACTCTCCAAACAGGGCTTCTATATGTAAATTATTAGAACAACTAGAGAATTCAGCAAATTTGTGAATATAAGATCAGCATTAAATATCATTAACATCCTTAGATGCCATCAATAATTGACTGAAATATGCAATAGAAGAAAATCTCACTCATAATAACAATGAGGACTATACAATATCCAAGAATAAATCTTACAACATCTGAAGACATTTTGAAAAGTTTTAACAATATCGTCGCAAGAAAAAAAGACCTAATTAAATGAAGGCATGAGTGAAAGGGGAGACTCAATAATTTGAAGACAGAAATTCTCTATAAATTCATCTACAAACTCATTGCAATTCAATCAAAAGGCCAATGGATAATGCAATTTAAAAATTCATACAGAAGGGACGCCTGGGTGGCTCAGTTGGTTAAGCGGCTGCCTTCAGTTCAGGTCATGATCCCAGCGTCCTGGGATCGAGTCCCACATCGGGCTCCGTGCTCGGCAGAGAGCCTGTTTCTCTCTCTGTCTCTGCCTGCCACTCTGTCTGCCTGTGCTCGCTCTCGCTCTCTCGCTCTCTGACAAATAAATAAACTCTTAAAAAAAAAATTCATACAGAAGAGAAAAGACCCAGGAATAATGGAGATAACACTGAAGAAAAAGAGAGGATGGGAAGGAGGGAGTCACTTTTCCTACCAGACAGAAAAACATGGAAAAGAGTGGAGAGGACTAGAAATAAAAAAATATGTATAAAATTTCATATGAAGATGGCTTAATAAATTAAGAAGTTTGGATAATTTAATAAATGGTACTGAATTAATAACATATGTATAAAAATGAAATTGAATCCTTCCTCTTACATACAAAATTAAAGTAAAAAGTAAAACTTTTGAGCTTTGCAAAGAAAATATAAGAGAATATGACTAGAGTAGGGAAGATTTCACTGAACAAGTTATAAAACACACAAACACGAAAGACTAATAAATATAATTATCTCAGAATTAGGCAAGAGCATGGAAAAAAAAGACACCATATGATCAAAGTTATAAAATAATCCATAATCCAGAAGAAGGCATTTACAATCTATATTATGAATAAAAGCTTAATATCCATAATTTACAACATTAATAAGATGGTGATTGTTTAATAGAAAAATACACAAGGAAAGGAAGCTTGTATGGTCAATAAACATATATATGCTCAATGAGATATACTATTACACACCTATCAGATTGGTGAAAATATAAAAATCTAACAGTACTAAATGTTGGCAAGATTATATAGAATCAGAAACTTTCATATGATGCTTGCGGGAATTTTGTAGTTTTCATATACTGTTAGTTGTCATAGCCATTGTGGAGAGCAATTTGGTAATAGTAAAGTTGGAGATACTTTCTGACAACCTATTAATTCTATTTCTAGGTATAATTTAAAGACAATCTCTCTTACGCATGTAAAGAGACATAATAATGTTTATTACAGGATTGTTTCTAAAGCAAAAACAGGAAACAACGTAATTGTCCTTCAAAAGGAATACTGACAAATATTCGCAGTATATTCATAATGCTATTCGCTAAGCTGAGTGAGCTAGAATTATTTGTATCAGTATGAAGAAGGATCTAAAATATTATACCTCTGAATAACAAATACCAGATGATATCCTTCCATAAAGCATAAAACATGAAAAAACAGGGCTATATAAATTCTCTACCACTGTATACACATGTAATACATGTGCAGCATTAGTATAAATATATGCTTAGGAAAATGCACAAATTCACAAATTCATGCTTACCATTGGAAGAGAGGGGCACTGAGTCTTCAAATGTGTTTGTAATATTTTACCACTTTGAAAAGCTTGAAGCAGGTCTGGCAAAATAGAAAAACTTTCACAGACTGGGTTATCAATAAGATTTTTAAATTGAAAACATGTAGCATTGACTACAAATATTAAACATCACATAGAAGGATCTCCCTTTAAAAAACACGGCTTTATCTAAGTCCACACTTCAACTTCGAACTCTCAAAGAGCTGATTTGTCTTCTAAAGGACAGTGCTTTCTCCATGCAAACTGCAGCAAAGAATCCAAGCATTCAAGCGCTGTGGAAAATTTTTTAGGCAGTATGCTTTAATCAGCATCTTTTGCCAATGATTTTTCTTTTCTTTCACATTACAAAGAATGCCAGTAGAGCGAACGCAATCATGTAACTGCACAACATTAGTAGGGGCGAACCACAGAACCCGAGAACTGCTGGGGGTTTTTAAATACACATTTTAATTTTGAGCAAAAGAGTCCCTTGTTTCTGTGATGAATGTGATGTGGCATTTTCTGATTGGCAAGTGACCCATAGAAAGCACCCAGGGAATAATCATGTCACAGTCCAATTTCGTAATTAAGTGTAGTTTTGTTTGTGGCCTTAATTGCATTTGTTGGAAGCTGAGTAGTTGATTTCCCAATCATGTCTGTGTTTTTACTTGCCCTACACACAAAAAAAAAAAAAAAAAAAAAAAAAAAAAAAAAAAGAGGAGGTATGTCTCCAAATCATTCCAAATCCGGGAGATTTGTTTGGTAGGGATAGCAGTGGAATGCTTATCTCATTAAGTCGCAGCCGCTGTCCTCCCAGGAAAAAGCTGAGGCTTCGAGTCATGTGGGCATTTTTGCTATAACTGGGAATGGGTCCTGTCAGCTAGATGCTTCTCATCTGATACTTCTCCCTAAACTCTATCACCTCCATGAATAAATGGGCTGGCTTAAGGGTCTAGCTCCCTTGGTCCAGCTTTATAGAGAGAGATGTTCCATCCCAGCATGATCATCACTGTCCCCTTCCCTCCAGAATGCCGGAAGGAAGTTTAAAAATATGAGAATGCATACAAAAGTGCTTTGTATGCTGGAAACTGTTTTTACAAGCATCATAAAACCATCCTGGATGTAGGGAAGCATCACATTTATGGAACTCCACGTCCCTTTCCTTTTAAAGGAGAAGGCATACCTACTGGCCACTGGCCATTTGAAGCCTGAGGTTTCCTTCAAGGAGAGGTGGGTGGAAAGAAAGCGTATGGCATTCGCTATACCCAAGCAAGTCCCGATTTTCTCTCGAAGATGAACGATCCCAAGCCCACAATCAGTGTCTGGCAAGCAGCAAGTTCCCAGTGTACCCATGCTGATTCCAAAAGCATCATGCTGTACTAACGATGTGTGGGGATGGGTAGAGTGAGGAAGAGCTCATGGGCAGTTAAGCAGGGTAGACTGGGTGCAGAGACAGTTTGGCTCCCCCTGCAAACTGCTTTGTGTCCACTGTTCACAAGCAGCTCTGAGGACGGACATCCTCCCCACCTCCACACCTCCACATCTCCACATTGGCCTTTCCGAAGCTCTTTTCTAAGAAGGAAGCAGGTTGTTTTGAGAAAGAAAAGGAAAACAACTGATAAACAGCAGAACCTCCTGCAAGACCAGGAAGATAGTGCCGCCGGAGTGAAGCTAAGCAGTACTGTTTAAGCACTGAGTTGCCACAGTGGAGGTGGGACACAGTCGAAGGGGAAACGTTTGTTCACCTCGGTGCCCTGTGAAGTGTGCTCTGATGCCATTTGACAAGCCAGTTCAATCATGTACGTTCATTTACTTAATTAACTCCTCAAGAGGACCTGTTCTCGAAAGTGATGTCATTTTCCCTTAATTGAGACATAAATGGATGCATCAGGGTTCAGAGGTGGTGGCCCCTTCTGAAAATGCTAGTATTTAAGGGCACACAGAAAAGGTCCCCTCAAAGTCAAGAAGGTCCCCACATGATGTCCCTGAGTGATGGCAGGCTATTGTCGGTGCACTCACTCTGAACGTCTTCCAGGACAATACCTTTGGACGACAGTAGGTAGTAGTAAATATTCATTTCCATTTCTTCAAGACTTATGCAGGCAAGCAGAGCCATGGAATGTCTTACCTCCCTACCCCTCCTTGGCCAGTCCTCCTTCTAGAATAGCACTCATGTTCCTTCTCACCTGCCTCTACTCTTGCCCCCACCTGAGGCCACCCTTCCCCTGGCATTCTGTTTTCAACATGTGAATTGAGGGGGGGGGGGGGAGGCAGGGACAGCACTCAGTCAGACCACAGCAGCAGTGCTGACAATTTATTTTCGTTGAAAATAAAAGATTGTCTTAAAAGTCCATAATGACAATGCTTGTCATTGGCATCATTGTTTATTGAAAGGGGACAATTTGAGATAAGTTGATTTAAGATAATTTAAGGATTCACATAGTCTTCATTTAGCAGAATATTCGTTAATAATAATAAACTTGTTAACTCTTAGGAACGATGATAGTAATGTATGGAATTTTTCTGACAAAAGACAGTACTATATAAAAGAACAAACTCTAGACACAGACTTCCTTATGAGCTGTGTCACCCAAACATGTTCTTAACCTGGATTACCTTAATTCTCTCAGTAGTATGATCAGGACAACAATAATGCCTTCCTCATAACATTGTTAACTCATATAAAACATTTAGGACAGCGTCTTGCACATGAGAGTTCCATCACCATGAGTGTTATCTTCTTTAAAAAGAGCATTAACTTTATTTATTTATTTTTAAAGATTTTATTTATTTTATTTATTCCAGGAAGAGAGAGAGTGAGCACGTGGAGGAAAGAGCAAAGGGAGATGGATAAGCAGACTCTGGCACTGGGCACAGAGCCCGAGGCATAGCTCAATCCCAGGACCTGAGCCAAAAGCAAGAGTTGAACACTTAACTGACTGAGCCACCCAGGCACTCCTAACTTAAGTTTAGAAGTAAAAACACCTCAGAATGTATAGGAACACTGGCACCATATATGCCTGATATCTTTCTCTCATGGGAGTCAAGTCACTTTAGAAGCCGATGATTTCTGTTGGGTCTGAGGTTTGTCATTTACGTCAAGGGGCCTCCTGATGTCAAAAGACTCTCCACGGTCATTGTCACTAGAATTTGCCCACATCTAGTAACACATGAGCACTCCACTACAAATAGATTTACAGAGTAAGCATGATACATTGAATCTTTTCTTTCATCTAGGAAGACCACTTCCCTATATTTAATCAGTTTTAACCTGAAACCACAGACATTCACATAGAGATGTAAGGAAAATTTTTATGGGGTTGCAAAGTCCTCAAGGGCTAGAAATGGTATATTATTTGAAATATAATCAAAAATGAATTTTGCCACAATTTAAACCATATCAATATATTATAATACTGCCTAAAAGAGAAATACTCATCCTGGGCTTCACCCTATTAAAAAAAAAAAAAAACAAAATTTAGAAAGAAACACAATTTTACTTTTTTTATTTTTATTTTTATTTTTTAAATTTCTTTTCAATGTTCCAGAATTCACTGAAGAAACACAATTTAAAAAACAGTTTTGTTCACTTTTTTTTTGTTTTTGATCTGTCAGCTTTTTCCATCCCCAAAATATTACTATGAAGAACTTTCCTTTTCCTTAGGAAAAAAGCAAAGAATGCTATGGGAGTAAATAAATAAAGTTATCAGTAGAAACAGCTAGAAATTCTAGAGAAGGAACCTAATTCATGGTGACAATTTTTATTAGGGAATTTTAAAATATATTTTTTCCTATAGTTTTCCCATATTACACAATTACTTCTTCTATATGGTGGACCTTCTGAAGAAGTGATCTATGTGTCTCTCCTCCTGGCCTCCCACCCATTCTCTTCCCCCTGGCCAGGGAGACCACTGGAAGGAGAACAGTTTGGGAGGACAGTAAGGAACTTTGGTCCAGTTCCATCCTCTAAATTCATGGCCTTAAGCAACCACTCAGCCTGTAAACCTGGTTCCTTAACTTAAAATTGGGGTTGGAGAGTAATGATCTTCAGAAGCCCTTCCAAATGCTCACATTCTATAAACGTAGTTTTTGGAAGATGTAATTAGCTATTCTATGCCCGCTGACATAGGAATATTTGCCCTTGAAAGATGTTTTTGTTCTTATAACTGAATCTGCATCAGATAGATCCTAGCCTACTCAATGAGGAGGCCCCTCTTATGTGTCTTCCTTTCCAAATATTCCCCAACTTCTTAGAATAACAGAACGTAATATTCCCACGAGAGCAGCAGCCTTTGAGGGCAGATACCACATAGAAGGACAAAGAAGGACAAACAACATTTTGATATCAATTTGTTGTCTTTATAATTATTTTTATTTACAGAGTTTAATATTTTCAGCACAAAATGCCCAACATAAGGTAGAAGCACTTGAACTTAAAAAGCTGCCTGATGTTTATAAACCTCTCAAAGGTGTGCCCAAGAGTTCTTTGGAAACTCACAAGCTCCTGGCACAGCTTCAGAGAGGCTGAGTGACCCACTCAAGTCCTAGACACAGTGAAGGAGAGATCTTCTGCAGTGACTCCTCTGTCCCCAATCCCTGTATTCCTCTAGCCTGGGAGGCTGTGAACACTGAGGTTCTGTGATTTCTACTCATTTTCTGTAACTGGACTCTTGTTGGCTTCCCCTTGGTCATACCCATCTTTTACTTCTGCTTTAATGACATTTTACAGACCTTGTCCTTAGGTGCAGTCCTGAATTCTAGCTGGCTGTTAGTTGTATCCTTGTCTTCCACATTTTCATAGCTTCCTGAAAATAATGGTGTCAGTTCCCAGAAGTTTGGGTAACTGTGCTTTTACCTTGGCTGTCAAACCATTCAGCTATTGCAACCCTCCCTCCGAGGCTTTGGTCTGAAGCTCTCTGGTTCTTGATGTCTTTGCTACTCTGTTAAAAGACCATGAATCACAATGAGTGTAAACCTGCAGATTATAGTGTGGCTATGAGATGTCTGGCTCTTTGTGAGGCATAGGGGTACAGTTACAAGAAAGAAATTGCTGTTGTCTGAAGTTTCTAACAGTCTAGAGGCAGCGTTCTCTGTCTGTGGCCTCAAGGTCATCAGAGTCTCCTGAAAAGCCACACACGTACTCCTGGACTTTCAACTATCAGCTCTGGAATTTGAGGGGTTTTGTTTGTTTGTTTGGTTGGTTTTTTTGTTTGTTTTTTCCTGGGTCTGTCTAGCATCTTTCTTGAAAACATAGCATACACTGTCTGCTTACCAAACATAATTCAGTGATAAATTGAGATTGGGGTTTTGTCTGACTTCACTGGAGAAGATTCCACTATGAAACGAGGTCATAGTCATTTTCATTTCTTTTTCATCTGTCACCTTAAAAAAATACTCTCAACAGTAGACTTGCATTACATAATTAAAATGTTGGAAGTCATTTGATACATTGTCCCCAGATGGGAGATGCAAAATAGGGTGTTAGCTTGCCACTCCTTTTTCAAAACTTAGCCAACAAGTTGGGTAGAAAAGAGCAAGAGAGTATTCCAATTCTCTGAGTGTATTTATTTAATTCATCTGCTTGCTAAATATTCCTGTATCTCATTTTTAAAAACATTTTCTCAGGAAGAGAGTGACAAAGAGAGTTACAAAATTACCACTTTATACATGAAGAAACTGAGGATAGGTGAGTCAGAGGGTCTCCTGGGAGGAGTAGGTTTATCAGCAGTGGTATCCAGCCCAGCGGTGAGAACTCTGGCATGGGTAAGAGATGTGTGATGGGTGTATTTCCCATTCTGTTTCCTGATCCTGCCCATTTTCTCCTTGTCCATCCTATGGCCTTAGTGATCTGAGTGGCCCTTTGTTTCCTGGGTCCATCATCTAGACGTCCAAGCAGTAAGGCTCTTGCTCATTTTTTTAATCACATCTGCCAGCTTCTATGTGCAGCCCAAGAAGGTGGTCAGACCCAAAGGAGAGCTCCCAGAAATGCTCTGAAACTCTGTTGCTCACATTGTTCTCAGGGACCTGAGGAATGGGGGAATCCATAGAACTTGGAACTTCTGTATCTTTGTGCGCAGATAAATTCAGTAAATTTCATCTACATCAAAGCCAGACAAAATTCTTACCTTCAGAAGAGAACCCAACAAGGCTCTTGGGCAGGGCGGTCCTAGTTGGGCACAGTTACGTCTGTCTCCCTCGGACCTACCACTGACACCATCCCAGTGAGCTTACCAGCTACTGACCTCCTGAATGCTCAGCCCCTATCCATTGCCCCCTCATCCCTGGGTGCTACGGGGGAGGAGGAGGTGGAGAGGATAAACCTAGAAACAGGTCTGGTACTGACCACAAGACAGCTCCCAGAAAGAAAAGATAATTTGAATTTTGTGTAGGAAGTAACAAAGCAAAAGAAAGACGAATTGATCTAATTATTACTTAAAATATCAGAGAAAGATTTCCTTGTTCATTGCTCACTTGGGGTCAGGGATGCAAGAATACATGATAAATATATCATAGTCTGACAGGGTCCAACCCACCATCTGACAAAAATGAGTGTCTTTGCTCACAATGCTTGGATTATTTAACATAGAAATGAGCATGTTTTGCTGTTAACATAAATCCTTTTCTTCACCTTACTTTGCCCTTTGTCATTGTGAGGGTGGAAAGTAGAAATAGGAAAAGGATTCAGGACAATTAAAGGGAACAGGAGGACAGGAAAATCATCCAGACTCTAGGCTGGCATCCTTCAGCTCCTAGATCCATTCCTAACAGAGGTCACCCTGTTTCCTTTATCCGCTCCCCAGGGCTGGGATAGGGACAGGATCCCATGTGGAAGCTAGGGGGTCCCTGCCACCCCATGTAAGAAAATAAACCACAAATCAATAGCAGGAGATTTGCATTCAAGGAAGGAGATTCTTCAAATAGTTCCCAGTCCCATTATAGAGCAGAATATGTTAAAACCAGATAGTTCCTAGTCCCATTATAGAGCAAAATATGTTAAAACCAGATGATTTCGTTTGTGCTGATCTCTGGAGGAGAGGGAGGAGAAAACATGTGACTTACCACTTTCTGAGGGATTTGCCAAAGCTTTGTTATCAACCATGCATGTATACGTGACTCTTTTTAAAAAGTCTGCAAACCCTTTAAGCAGTACAACAAAGGCAACATCAACACTGACCAGTAACTTCATCCCTTTAACCTACTAGACACTATACAATACAACTTAAGAACGTTTCTACCAAACAAATCACTTAGACATTGAGCAAAGCTCCCAAAGAGTAAGAGTTGCTAGCTTTAGTAAGGCACAAGTGTCCAGGATTTGGCTGACTGGCTGTGTGTGAGCTTGTGTCTATTTTCTTCTTTTCTCCATTCCAAGTATCTATCACTCCTGGGCACACAGCCCACTCCATCTGGAAAGTACTTCAAGGGATCATGTTCTGTGATCATCCTCACCCTCACACCAATCTTTCCAAGGAATGGTAGCCAAGAAGATTTTAAAAGCACCTCAGTGGAGAGGCCATGTAAATTCAGCTCTCAAGGCAGATGGCCACCATAGTGAGAATTAGCTTCACAAGAGAAGAAAATGCAAGACAGTCACATGGTTCCATAATCCTGTAGACTGGCTCCTTGAAAGCCTTTAGGCCATGCCAGAATTACAAAGAGGAAGGGCTAGGTTTCTCTGCAGCTCTCCCTGGGAGTGCACTATCAAAAGGGACTGAGTCTTCTTGAGTTGAAATGGGTACTTAATTGAAAGCCTGGATGGTAAGAAAGCATAGAATTAGAAAGGAAGCTACCATTTGGTGATGGGGCTACTAAGGTCAAGGTTCAAGGAAGTGTGGTAGTGTGACAGGATTATGTTTCTTAACTTAGTGCTGCCTAGTGAGCTGTGAGTAGGTCTCACATTTGTTTTCTTATAGTAGTAGCTTGATAAGAGTGAAGAGGAAATGTATAGCACAGAGTCCTACGATAGTAGGTGGGCCTAGAGGGCTCTCTGCTCTAAACCATTCTTTAAAAAGACAAAACATAGTGGTGATTTTTGGTCCACTGTGAGTGTGCTGGCTGAGGGACCGAGAAGCTTGTTCTGAGAGCAGGAATACCAGGAGACTCACCCAGGCACAGCAAGGGAGCCTAGATAGAAACATCACAGAGGAGCCATGGGTCCAGAAAGCAGGGCCATGAATATCAGGAAAGGAGCCACAGCTGAGGCAGAAAAGTCACAGTGGAACAAGCTTCCCAAACCAAGGCCTTTTGCTCAGGAATGAGTCAAAAGCCTCAGTCCAACTTACTGAGAAGGAAATTCTCAAGTCCTGGAAAAACTGTAAAGGAGTTTGAGCGATAAGAGAAACTTGGACAAACGAAGCATAGTTTAGTTACTAGTGTTAGTTACTAGTACCGAAGATTATATCCATATATGGAGCAACAACTATGCGCCATGCAAAGTACTGAGCAAGACACATACATTCTATTTAATCTTCAAAGCACTTCAGGGAAGCTTGTGCACCTTCTGTTGTGCAATAATGTGCACATTATTGTGCACATAAGAAAACAGTTTCAGATTAAGAGAAGATACAATTTGACTGGTAGGACCTCTTGGTTTTATTTGAGGAAGAAGAAACATTATCCTCCTTCTTACTGATTTTCAGTGGTGGCAAGAGTGAGACTACTTCAGCATTTTGACCTGAACAATCCTTTCCTATCTGGGACAGTTCCATAATTATAGGATATTTAGCATCTGTGGTTCCCATTCATTAGATGCCTATGCATTCCTATCCCTACATTGTGGATTCTGTCACCAGTGAATAGAAACAGTCTTACTTCTTTTCAAATGTATATGAATTTTCTTTTGTTTTGTTTTTGTTTTGTTTTTTTGTTTTTGTTTTGTTCTGTTTTGTTTTTGCTTTATTGCATTAACCAGAGCCTCTACTACAAAGTTGTTTAGAAATGATGACAGGGAACCTTCTTGCTTTGTTACTGATCTTAAAGGGAAAGCATTTAATCTTTCACTATGGAGTGTGATGTCAGCGGCAAATATTTTTTTAGATGCCTATTTATCAGGTTGAGAATGTCTTTTTTTATACTTAGTTTGCTGAGAATTTTTTTAGTCGTAAATGGGTGTTAAATTTTATCTAAGCTTTTTCTGCATCTGGTAAAATAATTGTATGGTTTTCTGTTTTAGTCTGTTTACATGGTACATTATACTGATTGATTTATAAAGTTAAACCAAAGCTGTGTTCCTAGGATAAAGCCCACCGATCATAATGCATTACCACTTTTTATATATGTCTAGACTTAGTATGTTACATTTTCATAAGAAATTTTGAGTCTATTTTCATAAAAATGATGAGTTTTCTTTCAGTGTATACCTCTGGGTTTTGTATCATAGTACTGATATTCATAAAATGTTTCTTCTTTTTCCTTCTTGAAGAGTTTAAATATAAATCTGACATTATTTCTTCCTTAATATTTGATAGGAGTCACCAATTTAGCAACATGGGCATGACATTTTCTTTATGGAAAGTTTTTAAGTTATGAATTTAATTCCTTTAGTTATGTCAAACTAGTGAAGCATATCTATATTTTTTACATAGAGCCTTAGTAGTTTGTTCCTTCTTTGAAGAAATACATCCTTTTCATCTAAGTTATTCAATTTATTTGGTTTAAAGTTGTTAATAACATTTCTTTAATATTAATGCCTGTAGGATTTGTAGTGACGTCTACTCTCTCATTCTTGACATTGGTAATTATTCTCTCTCTCTCTTTTCCCCTTGAACAATATGAATAAAGCAGATTTTCTCAATCTTGGTGCTATTGACATTTTGGGTCAAACAATTCTTCATTGTGGGGAGTTGTCCTGTGCCTGGAGAGTTTAAGCAGCCTCCTTGGCATTTACCCACTAGATCCTCCCAGTCCTGCTGATCAAAGACACCTCCAGATGTTGACAGATGTCTCCTGGTGTGGGGGGAATCACCACTGGGCTACAGGTTTGTAGATCTTTGCCACATTAGTTTTAAAAAACGTATCTTCTGTATTTTTTAAATTTCATTGTTTTCTGCTGTTTATAAATACCTTCCTCTTTTTTACTCTGGTTTTCACTTTTCCACCTTCATTAGTTTAAGATCTTCCTTTTTCACTAGTATAAGCATTTAATGCTGTATCTTTCTCCCTTGACGCTGCTTTGGCTGTGTCTTATAAATCTTATGTGTTATGTTTTTTGTTTTTATACAGTTCATGTTACTTTATAATTTATACTTGGGTTTCTTTAACCTAGGGGTCTTAGTCTAGTCTGGCTTCTATAACAAAACACCATAGACTCAGTGCCTTATAAACAACAGAATTTGTTTCCTACAGTTCTGGGCCCTGGAAGTCCAAGATCAGGGAGTAAGCATTTTCAGGTTCTGATGAAGGCACTCTACTACCAACTCTCTGTGTCCTCACAGAGCTGAAGGAGCTAGATGAGATCTCTCTGGAATTTTTTTCTAAGGCACTAGTACCATTCTTTTTTTCTTTTTTAAAAAGATTTTATTTATTTATTTGACAGACAGAAATCACAAGTAGGCAAAGAGGCAAGTGGGGGGCGGGGTGGTGGTGGAAGCAGGCTCCCTGCTGAGCAGAGAGCCTGAAGAAGGGCTCGATCTCAGGACCCTGGGATCATGACCTGAGCCCAAGGCAGAGGCTTAATCCACTGAGCCACCCAGGTGCCCCCACTAGTCCCGTTCTTGAGGACACTGCCCTCATGACCTGATCACCTTCCAAAGGCTCCACCTCCTAATACTATCACATTGGGCATTAAGTTTTCAATATATGAATTTTAAGGCAACATGAAGATTCAGATCATAGCACAGAGGTTATTTTCAAATATTTGGAAACAATGACTGATATCTTCTCGTTATTGATTTTTAGTTTAAATTCATTGTGACAGCCATATTTTTTTATTTCAATTTTTAAAAAGTTTTTGAGACTTGTTTTTAATTCCAGAATATATAGTCTATTTTAGTGAGGGCTCCATGTGCCCTTGGGGGGAAAAAAGGGGGTATTCTGCTGGTGTTCAGTGGAATTTTCAACAATTGTCAGGTCCATTTGGTTGTATTCTTAAAGTCTTCTATAATGCTACAGATTTTCTGTTTATTTGTTCTATTAACTAACAAGAGAGAATTGCTAATCTTTGTATAATTGTGGACTTATCTATATCCCTTTCTAGTTCTACCAATTTTTGTTTCATGTATTTTAAATTTTTTTTATGTACATACACATTTAGAACTTATCGTCTTGATGAATTTACCTTACTAAGCATCATGATCTTTATCTTGATAATAGTTTTCGTTCTGAAGAAGTCTACTTTGTTAGATATGACCACAGCGGCTAAAGTTTTCTGTAATTAGGTTTGCATTTTATAGATTTTTCTCCATCTTTTTACTTTTAAACTATGTGTGCCTTCATATTTTCAGTGGGTTTTTTACAGACAGCATATGGTTGGGTCATGCTTTTTTAAAAATCAAAACAGAAAATCTGGGCCTTTTAATTAGAGTGTTTGGGACATTAACATTTAATGTATTTATTAATATAATTGGTTTTAAATCTCATCTTGCCATCTTTTTCTGCTACTGCTGTCATCTTATTAATTTCTGGTTTGTTTCTATTGGTTAATTTTTCTCCTGCTTTTGGGTCATGCTTTTCCTTTTTTCATCCTTGCTAATTTTGATTGGTTTATGGACACTGAATCTAAGGGATTTTACATTGTAGGAAGCTAGACTTTGTCATATTCCTTTAAGTAGGATTAAACTTTTTTTCTAATGTGTAGATAAGTTACTTGAGAAAAGTTTGATCATTTTGAGACTTACTTTTAGGTTGTCTTGGAATAGACAAGAGCAACCTTTACTCTGGGCCGAATTTCTCTCCACTATTTTGGGAATGCCTTTCTGAGGACTCCATGCAATGCCTTTTGCATTATGATGTCTCTCTACTCTGGCTGTTGGGAATATTCTTAGCCCTCTTTGAGCTGCATGAATTGTTATCTTACTGCTTCAAATGTTCTTTCCGGCACCTTAAGTAATTTCTTCTCATTCATGTGCAGATTAGGGTTTAGCCAAAGATTCAGACAGATTCCTCTGCAGAGCTCATTCTCTGTATGGAGACTGGGTGGGTAATGTATATAGCAACTTCCTCTATGATACTCCTCCCTCACAAATTCTAGCTGACTTGTCCTTCCTGAAATCTAATCTCCAATCTCTCTCTCCTGAACTCAGTGAAACTGAAAGGTTCTTTTTTGGTTCTCCCACCTGCCGCGATCTTGACCTTCAAAACTCCCTTTGGGCATGAATGGAGGCAATTGTAGGGCCCACCTTACTGTGTTTTCCTTCTTTCAGAAATCACAATTCTGCACTTCCTGATTTACAAATGTTTGAAAACTGTTATTTCACCAGTTTTCTAGTTGTTCAAAGCAAGAAGGTAAATCCAGGGCCTGTTACTATATTATGACTGAATGTGAAAATCTGCCACCTTCATTTTTACAGGTTATTTTCATTAAATATACAGTTCTGATGGTGATTTTTTTTCTTGCTGATTTTAAAATGTCTTTTTACTGTCTTCTAGATTCTGTTGTTTCAGATGAGAAAGAAAAGAGTGCACATTTGTATCATTGTTCCCTTGTGCATAGTATGAAAATTTTCTTGCTCTGCTTTCAAAATGCCTTTATCTTTGATTTCAGGCAGTTTGATTATATTTGTAGGCAAATATCTTTTCTTTGTATTTATCTTGTTCATGGCTTGCTGAGCATATTGAGTTGTAAATTTATGTTGTTCCAAAATTGCCAGAGCTCTTAGTCATTATTTCTTCTGATATTTTTACTGCTCCAATTTCTCTCCTTTACTTCTGGGATTCTAAGTTCATGTATGTTAGACCTTTTGATATTGTCCAATAGGTCACTGAGGCTTTGAACAGTTTTCTGCAATTTTTTTTCCCTCTCTGTTCCTCAGATGGTCTACTTTATATGAAACTTTCTTCAAGTTCACTAGCACTTTCTCCTATTATCTCCAATCTCCTGTTTCTCCTATCCAGTGGATATTTTATTTCAGATATTAATGTTTCAGTTCTATGATTTTAACTAGTATTTTTAACATTTTTTATTTCTCCTCTGACATTCTCTATTTATTCACTTACTTGAACATATTTTCCTTTGTAGCATTAAGCACAGTTAAAAGGTTGTTTTTAAGTCTTTGTTAATTTCAACATCTAGGTAATCTTCAGGTTTGTCTTCATTGGTTGCATTATTTGAGCACTGGTCACATGTTCTTATTTTTTCACATGTCTACTAATATTGGATTATATCCCAGACATTTCAAATGATACATTGTAGAGGTTTCGGATTCTCATGGTCCTTCTTTAGAATACTGAGTTTTGCTTTATCAGGCAATTTTCCTGACTGCACTCAAACTATAAATTCTGTCTTTCCTATTGTGTGAAGCAGCATAAATCTAGTTTATTTCTTTTAGCCTTTGCTGGGCTACTTGTAGCCTTCCCTATGCTTGTGTAGTTCTGGGATCATCAGGGATTTGAGGAAAACTTTAATATACAAAATACAGGGCTCCTCCTCCAGATTTCTCCTTTCTGAGATTTCCTCTTCAATTTCTGCTACAGTGCCCCTAAAGTTTGTCCTCTAATTCTTCATGCCAGTAGGATGATGGATTTTCTGGCCAAATTTTAGCCACCACTTCTGGATTGGTCTTGGGTCTGTTTTCAGGAAAAAAGTTAAGAAAGAAATGAGAAACTTATCCCATGATATTTCTTACTTCTGCTACTAAGTTTCTGCCTGTTTTCGTTTGCTCTCCTGTGCCTTTAGGTAGTTGTTATACTGTTTCTACAGTTCATAGTTATTTGAAGAACACTCATTCCAATAATAGCTATTCTTCCATTACCAGAAACTAGAATCCTAGTGCTCTACTTGGATTTTTTAAAAATTCTTTTAATATACAATAGAGTCCATCACAAATGATTTCTCTGTTCATTCTCACAGGTAAATCCAATCTTTCATAAATTCTTCTATTCTTACCTCAACTACCTAGAATGTATTATCATCCCCCAATACAAATATTTTGCTGTGTTGTCTCTTTCCCAAATCACTTATTGATCCATTAAGTCCTTACAGAACTCTCCTATTTACTGATTTCTATTCAGAGAAATGTTCATTTATTTGCATTCTTTTTTCCTGTCTCTAAACTTTCTACAAGATAAAATAGCCTCTTCACTACCCCATGACCAGTTTTTGAAAGCATCTTTTATGGAATTTTGTCAGAGGCCTTTTGAAAGTCTCATTATCTCAACACATGCTTTTTTAGCTCTTCAAGGATGCCAGTAAATTATTCACAAATTTTTTAAATGTTCCTTTGGAGAACTCAGTTGTCTTGTAGGTTATTTTAAGAGTTTGATAGTCCAATCCTTTATTAATTGTAACCTAATCTCAGTTTATCTGGATTGGAAATAAATGTAATAATTTAAAGTCCTTGGATTCTCCCTGGATTTTTTTTTTTTAACTAAGATTACATTTGTAATCCTCTAGTCTTCTGGCACAGGAGTCATAACATGTCAAACTTTACATTTTGGCCACCCATCTTTGCTGTGATACCTCAGTTACTCTAAGAGTGTGATTGGATTTTGGTAATTTAAACCAAATTTATTTTGCTAATGATAACAACTAATATTTATTGTGCATGTATTACATGCCAGACAATGTTCTAAGTGTATGATCTCATTTTCTCCTCCAGTAACCCTATAAATTGACTATATTTCCATTTAGAGATATAAATCTATTGGAGCACATCTTAGATATTGACCACCATTTAGTCTAATGCTTATAATTTTTTTCAACTTGAAGGAAATTTGGAACTGCATATCTTCTTTTTCAGTATACCTTCAAAAGATAAGCTTTCATGATGCATTGTTTAAGCCAGCTTTATAAGAATAATAGGTTTCCCCCAGGGAAAGAGGACTTTAAATAGTAGGAGAAATGGCAAACCCAAGAGGTTGTCAATCAAAAAAGTACAAGTTCCGAAGCTGCCATAGAGATAGAATAGCTTTTTGGAGGATAAGAAATCACATTTTATTAATCTTAGAGTAATAATATTTAAATAAAACAGTCATGTTTTGTAATGTTTTCTTGTGTGTGTGTGTGTGTGTGTGTGTGTGTGTGTGTGTGTGTGTGTGTTCAATTTGCCTGCCCCTAAAATCTGTCTCTTTCTTTCCCCATTTGGGGCTATAGTTTTCTTTCTCTGTCATTCAGTTTGAGGCATCCCTTTGGGATCCTTCTCACTCTTGAGAAATCTTCTCATTTTTTTAAATCTCACTTTTTGTTGAAAGAGCTTTTTTCTCTAACATTGTCTCTTTAAAAAAAAAAGTTTTCTTTTTCCATTCTTCACTTTTCTTATTGCTTAGCCAACTGAGACTTGTTTTTATTCTTTGTGTTTTTAATTACAAGCTTCTACCCGCAGTGCTTTTTCTGTTCCCCAAATTTTCCTTTATCTTTTCACAATTTATTTTTAATGTCCACAGTTAACTAGCTTGTTTAATTGCCCCAGCATTTATGAGTTCTCCGTAGTGGCATCCTTTTCCTTTCTTCTTTTCTTAAACTTGTTTTCCAGCACTCAATCTGGTAATGCACTGTGTTGAATAAGATTTCATTGTTTTCCATTGCTTCAGTCATTGCCTTGCTTTTCAAAAACAGGTCCTTCAAATTACCTCCTCTATTTCATCTTCAGACTATAAGCCTCCCTTCAGTGTGGGTAAAAAATGTGACAGGCATAGCTAGAAGATATAGTTAGAAGTTGCCTACATCAATCACATAGAATATCTGAAACAAAAGCTCATCTGAACGTAAGGACAGATGTGCAGGTGCTCCTACTGATGAAAGCAATGTAGCTATGTGTTAGGAGGGAGTGGAAAATGGTTCTTTTAATCAAGGATATGAAAAATGAGGTAGAGTTGGTTTTTGTTCTCAGTGTCCTGATGTTATAATCCATTGAAAACAAAAGCAGTGTTGAAAAACCGTGTTTAAATACACACACACACACACAAATATATGTATATGAATATATTTTATATATATAAATAATATATAATATGTATATTTATATATAAAATATATTTATATATATATATTATATATATATAATATTTATATATATATATATTTCTTTTTCCCTAGGAAAAAAGATTGTATTTTAGAGTCTTACTGCCTTCCTTTGGAGGTGACATTTTGCTCTACCTTGTATCTGTTTGGTTCTTATTTCCAAAGTGTTTTTAATATTACCTCAGTTAATTCTGAGAGAAAATGACTGCAGGAAAAGGTATGGAATTTCACTTGTCTGACATGTAACTATTTAATAATAAATAAGGATTGAAATGTATAACTGTCCTGGTTCTATACTCTTGTTTTTCTCTCTTTTTGTAACTCCTAAGATCTTTTCACATGTGTTGAAAGGAGAGCTAGGATGACTTGTAACTGAGGGAGAAGAAAGTAGTCACCATCTTCCTATACTTAAATGAAGTTGACCATATATATATACTCTATGTGTTTAAACCTCATCTGAAAATTATTCAAGTTCAAAGCTAATTCTTCTCCCGAGGGGATTCCTAAAAAAAAAAAAAGAAAGGACAGAAGACTCAGGAGTGGAAATGATAGGGAAGGCAGTTTAGTAGGGAGGAAGGCTTAGAGCCCCACACAGGTAGGAGGCTGAGAGAGAGAAAAGGTTTTTGCCATCTTTCTTGTTTTTACCTCCATGGCCTCTTGTAGTGTCAGTGACAGCTGTGACCTCCCCCCAGGTTCTACACTATCCAGAAATCCAACATGCACCTCCCTTTGCTTTCTTGTGGAGGGAACAACAACTGAATGCTCCCAGAAGGCTTCTTTTCTTTATCACAAGTATTCAAAAATTCTTTCAAAGTGCTCACAAGGTATTCTGGTTTCTGTCCACTGCCTTGTTTACTTTCTGCAAAGCCTCAAGGGACTGAGACCCCGTGTTTCCATGAAAATACTCACAATCCATTTTTCCCTACCATTATCAGGTTTGTGGCCGAGGTTATCCATTTCACCACTAATGCTTTGCTTCCACTGGGCCTGATGCAGTGTGGACATGGTGTAAGGAAACTCTGGCTTGCCCCCAGGTAAAACAGACCCAATTTGTTGCAGAGCATGACATTACTTAGCTTCCTAGAGGTCTTTTGTCACCTGGTAGGCTTCCTCACTAATAACTTCAATTTCAGGCATTTGTTTTATCAGTCTCTGGTGGGGGTGGGGGTGAGGGTGAGGCAGTGTGGGAAGTAGGTAGGAATAGTGGCACAACTGAGCATATACACCCTCTGTCCACCTAATCCTGCAAAAATTGTGATAGCCCTATTGCACTAATTAATAGGAGAAGCCAGCTGGATAGCAGAGGGTTTGTGGTCTGTGGTCACAATTCTTGGTCCAATCTAAGTTGATGAAAACTTCTCTTAAAAATATTTGGTTCTAAAACTAACTTGAATAACAAATCTGGTGTGAAATAGATCTTATCCTGTTTCCCTGCCATAAGTCACTTTTCAGATTTCATCCTGGAATCAAACATGTTGGCTAAATTTAGTCTGCCTAAGGAGAAGTACTAGATGTTTCTGATGGCCAATAGCACTTTATCTGCAACAATCTATTTTCTACCTCTGTAGCCCAGTAAATGGCTAAGTGAGCTGCCTTTTAGCTAACAACGCTTGCTGATGTTTTTCCAAAGAGCCCCATAAAACAAGAAAACTATGTTGTGAGCATTATTAAAAACAAACTGGTTTTGAGACAATGAAAACATTCTAGTATTTAGATTAAGGTAGATTGCCAGTGATCTGCTTTTAAACCATGTTGTCAATGAAACTGAAACAATGCATTCATCTTGATTTCTCATGTCCATTGTCCCTGTTTTACACCATTTTTTAAATTTTATTTATTTGACAGACAGAGATCACAAGTAGGCAGAGAAGTAGGCAGAGAGAGAGGAGGAAGCAGGCTCCTCACCGAGCAGAGAGCCTGATGCGGGACTTGATCCCAGGACCCTGGGATCATGACCTGAGCTGAAGGCAGAGGCTTTAACCCACTGAGCCACCCAGGCGCCCCCGTTGTCCCTGTTTTAAAACAGCTTCAACAACCACCTGTTATTGGTTTAACTTTGAGGGTGTTTGTGCCCCAAATTAACCAAGTGCATTGAAATGCCATAACATACACATAGCCAGCAGCCTCCTTGAGACAAGTCACTTGACTTGGCAGTATTCAGAGCTCAGAAGCAGGGATTCTCTTTGATAATGAAGCCATGGTGCGCTCTGGGATTTGGTAAGGAGAAGAAAGTACCTTCTAGGATCAAAGCTAAAATTGAGAAACCTCTTATGAAACAGAAGTCAGGCTGTGGTGGTGCATCCCATAGGTCCAGTGTGTATGTACATCCCATAATCTTCAGAATCCGTCTGACAATGAACAAGGAAGAAATAAATGATTCACACAGCTTCCAAGGGGTTTTGTAACCTGAAACAATCATGTCTAAAATCATTCTTCACCTCCACAAGTCTGAGATGTGTGAAAAGATATACAGAAACATCTTCAAGAGAAAAATTTAGCATTATTTTTTTATACTAAACTTGTGAGCGGCACCTGGGGGGCTCAGTTGGTTGAGCTTCGAACTCTTGGTTTTGGCTCAGGTCATTATCTCAGGGTCCTGGGATGGAGCCTGGAATTGGGTTCTGCACTCAGCTCAGAGTCTGCTTTAGACTGTCTCTCTCTCTCTCTCTCCCTCTGTCTCCTCCCATCACACCCAAAAGAAATGAATAAATCTTTATAAACTCATGAAATTAAACTGATGGCTTATGTTAAAGTGTCAGCTTTGCCGCCACAAAATTTAAAAGTGTTCTAAGTATCTATCTAGATCTCTAAATATCTAAGTATTCTAAATATAGTCCAAAACAAATGACTACATAAGAAACACTGTACCTCAGAAATGAAGATGGAAACATTTCTTTCGGCCCCATCATCAGGGATGTGCAGATATATTTTCTAGATGTCCCTTGGGTTGTACATATCAACACCATTACTCATAATTATTTCTAATTAGGTAATTATAAGCAGCATTCACACATATGTTTTTCTTTTCTTTTTGAAAAAGATCAAGTCACATAATTAGATGATGAAGAATTTAATTTACATAATATTTCTTTAAAGAAATCTGATCTTTTTCTTTTACAAAGTGCTTTAAATCATATTGAATATTGATAAACAGAATGAGGTAGAGAAATTATGGTTCTCAAGAGACCTACATGAAAAATCCAAAAGACCTTTATAAGAAAGGAATTGTTAGACCTGGAAATGAAAGGAACACTAAAAGAATCTTTAATCTTTCAGTTCTTATTTCAAGAGAATAAGAAACTGCTTTGAAATTCAAATATCTTATTCATAAGAGCCCAAAACATTTTCAATAAGGAAATAATTTTCAATTTTCTATTAAATAAGATTCATAGGAGTGCTGTTTAAATTATGTAAAATTCTGGATTAGTGGAGTACAAATTAAAGTGGAATTGTAGTAAAATAGAAACAGATTGTACAAGTTTAGTTTTAGAGGTACTTCAAAACTTCAGCCACAAAGCAGGATTTGGAACACACTGTGATTGTTGACTACATGGGTAGTGGCTGTCTCCTGAGTTTGGAAGGGACTAACTGTCTGAGTTCCCAGGGTTTCATTTCTCATGGTATGCCATATTCCAATGGCTTAGCAATCTTTCCTCAGAATTTAGTTTGAGAGGAAGATAAATTGGAACTTCAGAGCAAAAGTGAGCAGCTGAGCTTTCGTCATGGGAGAAAGAGAAGATTTATAACTGGACACATATGATAGTCATTTACTTTGTTATTAATGTTTTTGAACCTAAGTGCATCTAGCATTACAGATATCACACGGGGAAGAGGCCCTTCTTTGGGCTGAAATGAGCTCAGAGAAAGAATCCAAGGATTTCTCTGGTGGACCTGAATACTCTGGGCAAGTTTTTCCCATCGCTCTTTATTTATTGCCACTTGGGCTTCCTTTATTATTTCTATCATGGGCTACATACATTCACTGATTCATATAGGCCCATATTGTGGACTTCGGGGGAAAATAACACCTCAGATCCTAGTTGGAGCTCTAACGTAACTGAAAAATAGGGTAAGACTCGTGTGGATGGAGATCAAAAGATCTGATTTAGTAATAATAAAGCTATTTGTTCAATAATATTTAAGTGTAGCCAAAAATGAGCTTAATCACATTTTCTGAGTTAAACATTCATTCTAGAACATAAGCTTTCTGCAGGCAGGCATCTCCTCAAAAAGAAAGTAGAAGCCCAATTTTGCTTTCCAAACTTATCCAGCACCATTAGTGGTAAAGGAGACCTCAGGAATATTACTTTATTGTGGTGGTTTTCAAATGTGTTTCAGGCCTGGGGATTCCATATACCTTTTAGGAATCCACAAGGCTCCTTTTACTTATTAAAATACATTTGTGTTTTTCTATGAATCAATAGCTTGTTGTTTTGTTTTTGTTTTTTTTGTTTTGTTTTGTTTTGTTTTTTCTTTTTTTTTCCATTTTATTTATTTTTTCAGTGTAACAGTATTCATTGTTTTTGCACAACACCCAGTGCTCCATGCAAAACGTGCCCTCCCTATTACCCACCACCTGTTCCCCCAACCTCCCACCCCTGACCCTTCAAAACCCTCAGGTTGTTTTTCAGAGTCCATAGTCTCTTATGGTTCGCCTCCCCTTCCAAATTTTTTTTTTTAATAAACATATAATGTATTTTTATCCCCAGGGGTACAGGTCTGTAAATCGCCAGGTTTACACACTTCACAGCACTCACGATAGCACATACCCTCCCCAATGTCCATAACCCCTCCCCCTCTCCCAATCCCACCTCCCCCCAGCAACCCCCAGTTTGTTTTGTGAGATTAAGAGTCATTTATGGTTTGTCTCCCTCCCAATCCCATCTTGTTTCATTTATTCTTCTCCTATCCCCCTAAACCCCCATGTTGCTTCTCCATGTCCTCATATCAGGGAGATCATATGATAGTTGTCTTTCTCCAATTGACTTATTTCACTAAGCATGATATGCTCTAGTTCCATCCATGTCATCGCAAATGGCAAGATTTCATTTCTTTTGATGGCTGCATAGTATTCCATTGTGTATAAAAGGGCTAGTATCCAAAATCTATAAGGAACTTAGCAAACTCAACACCCAAAGAACAAACAATCCAATCAAGAAATGGGCAGAGGACATGAACAGACATTTCTGCAAAGAAGACATCCAGATGGCCAACAGACACATGAAAAAGTGCTCCACGTCACTTGGCACCAGGGAAATACAAATCAAAACCACAATGAGATATCACCTCACACCAGTCAGAATGGCTAAAATTAACAAGTCAGGAAATGACAGATGCTGGCGAGGATGCGGAGAAAGGGGAACCCTCCTCCACTGTTGGTGCAACCACTCTGGAAAACAGCATGGAGGTTCCTCAAATTGTTAAAAATAGAACTACCCTATGACCCAGCAATTGCACTACTGGGTATTTACCCTAAAGATACAAACATAGTGATCTGAAGGGGCATGTGTACCCGAATGTTTGTTTTTGTTTTTTAGTAGTTTATTTTTAATGAAGAGTTTTTCATTGAATTGAGGCATTTATTCATTCACCCATTGAGAGATATCTGGGTTGATTCCAGGTTTGGCCAATCATAAAGAAAGATCCTATGAACATTCACGTATGGGTTTTTGTTTATCACTATTTTTCTTCTTTGCATCATGCTTTGATGATGTATTTAAAACTCTTGGTCAAATCCAGTATCACATAAATTATTTTCCTATGTTTTCTTCTAGAGGTTCTAGAATTTTGATTTTACATTTATGTCTATAGTCTAGTTTGAGTTTCTTTTTATATAAGGTATTAATTAGAAGTCTGTCTGGCCTTTTTTCATGATAGGATTAGGAGTATGTTTCTTACAGTTGATTATACCTCACTGTGAAAACAGAAGTCTACTCAATTGGGTTTTTTGTCCAGGAAAATACAATTATTTTCCTTTCTTACCACTGGCTTGGGTTTTTCTAAAAAGTTTTATTAAGACAACTTTGACATATGAAAATTAAATATATTTAAGGTATACAGGCTGATGTTTTGATATATATATATGTATATATATATGCATTGTGAAATGATCACCACAGTCAAGCTAAATAACTTATCTACCATCTCTAGATATCATTATGCATATGTGTGTTTAGAAGATTTAACTTAAGATCCATAGTGGCAGGTATTAAGGAGGGCACGTATTGCATGGAGCACTGGGTGTGGTGCATAAACAATGAATTCTGAAACACTGAAAAGAAATTTTAAAAAAAATAAAAATTTTTAAAAATCCATAAATTTTTGTCATTTATGTTAGAAGGCAATAAGTATAATATTTTTATATTCAAATAATAAACATTTTTAAGAACATTCATTTTTAAAAATTTTTTTTTTTCATTTTTTTTTAAAGATTTTATTTATTTATTTGACAGAGGGAAATCACAAGAGAGGCAGGCAGAGAGAGAGGAAGGGAAGCAGGCTCTCCGCTGAGCAGAGAGCCCAATGTGGGACTCGATCCCAGGATCCTGAGATCATGACCTGAGCTGAAGGCAGCGGCTTAACCCACTGAGCCACCCAGGCGCCCCCCATGAACATTTTTGAGCCCTTTTTATTTATTTGAGAGAGAGAAAAAGCACACGAGTTGGGGGAAAAGCAGAGGGAGAAGGAGACACAGACTCCCCACTGAGGCTGAGCAGGGAGCCCAACATGGGGATCCCCAGAACCCCAGGATCATGACCTGAACTGAAGGCAGATGCTTAACCAATGATACCACCCAAGTATCCTTCATTCATTTTTAATTTCTAATGTGGGGTGATTTCATTTCCTTCCAGGTTGAAGTACAGGGATATATATAACCTCCTACATTAAGCAGTTGAAAAATAAAGACAGAACATATAAAACAATGGTTTTAGACATTGGACAGCACATGACACATGACTGTGACCGAAAGAGAGGGGGAATAAACAAAGAGAGTCCAACATTTTCCCTCAGCTCACTTCCTTGAGTATTTCCAGGCTTCCCTGTGGAGAGGAAGAAACCTACATGAAGTGTTGTCATCTTTCGGAGTTGGGGAAATGCAGCTGGAAGTGTTGGAAGGCTGGGCAACTGGAGCTTACAGGAAAGAGTAGTAGAGAGAGAGCTGCACAGAAAATGAGCATTAAAAATGTGCAGAGAGCCCCCTCACATGTTCAGCAGGGTACAAATGAGCGTGTGAATAAGAGGAAACTACACAACACTGGGAAAGAACTACCTGAAAGGAACACCCAGAACAATTGGATCACTCATGGCCAGGATAGTTTGGGGTTCCCATGTGTCAGAGTGGAAAAAACCCTATAATATATAAGGCCCTGGGTCAAGTACTCAGAAGTGCATGGTCTCAGTAGTGAGGTGATAAAATTAGCCTTCGACAAGAAACCATTTTAGTCCCACTAAACAAAGCTGAAAAGTGTACCTCAAAGGATCAAACTATTTATAGGAAAATTTGTCTCAAAATGAGCTCAAAACAGTTTAAAATGTATCAGAATATCCAGCACCCAAAAAGGTAAAATTCATAATTTCCGCATCTAATAATAAATGACTAGGCATGCAATGAAGCAGAATCATCTGACCCATTTTGGGGATAATGGCATATTTCTCACCAGAAATAATGCAACTTAGAATTCTATAGTGAGAGAAAATATCTTTCAAAAATAAGGGCAGAATAAAGACTTTATCAGATATACAAAACCTGAAAATATTCATCAGCAGCACACCTGCATTGGAGGAAACAATAAAGTCCTTCAGGCAGAGGGACAATAATACCAGAGGGAAATATGGATCCACATGGAAGAGTGAAGAGCACTGGAAGTAGCTAATATGTGGGTATAATATATATATGTATATATGTATATATATTTTTTTCAAAACTTCAACATCATGTAACAGTAAAAATAATGACAATGCATGATGAGATTTGTAACATAAAGAAAATTAAAACACATGAGGTAGGGAGATGGGTGGCACAGATAAAGGGCCTGGAGAGTACACTTATCCCAATGAACAAGGAGTAATGTACAGAATTGTTGACTCATACTGTATACCTGAAACTAATATAACACTGTGTATTCATTATAGTTCAGGAAAAAAATCTTTTGAACTTCTAAAGCTAACCTATCATTAAGAGTAGTTTGTTTCATGAAGTAGTGAACTAACTGAATCTGGAATATTCAAATAAGGGCTACAGAAAAGATGTATCAAATAGTTATTTAGTACATGGAGTATAGAGCACCTCGTGTAGTACATGGAATATAGAGTGCCTCATGCTAATAGAAGAGAGACTGGGATTAGATGAAAACTGGATTGGATATACTATGTATTTGTCACTTCAAATTATGTGCAATGGTCTGAATATTTCATTCTTAAAATCAGCAAAATATTTTAGGTACGTGAGGAAAGAAAATGTGTGACAACACTAAGATACAGACTGGGACATTTGAGAAAGGGAAGTACACAGCTTAAGGGTCTTATGTACATGAATTTACATAATATTACTTGAAGATAGAGGATAATGAATTAAAGATATATATTATCAACCCTAAAGCAACCATTGGAAAAACAGAAAATGTACAACCACTGTCTTCATTTCCTATTACAGCTACCACAGTTTCCATAAACTTAGTGGCTTCAAACAACACAAAGGTGTTTTCTTACAGTTCTGGAGAATTCTAGAAGCTTTTTATCTCTCCTTCTATTTTCAATGATAGCCTACCTGGATAGAGTATTCTTGGCTGCATGTTTTTCTCGATTAGTGCTCTGAATATATCATGCCAGCTCTTTCTGGCCTGCCAGGTCTCTGTGGATAAGTCTGCTGCCAGTCTTTGTATTGTATGTTACAGACTTCTTTTCCCGGGCTGCTTTCAGGATTTTCTCTTTGTCACTAAGACTTGTAAATTTTACTATTAGGTGACGGGGTGTGGACCTATTCTTGTTGACTTTGAGGGGGGTTCTCTGCACCTCCTGGATTTTGATGCTTGTTCCCTTTGCCATATTAGGAAATTCTCTCCAATAATTCTCTCCAATAGACCTTCTGCTCCCCTCTCTCTTTCTTCTTCTTCTAGAATCCCAATTATCCTAATGTTGTTGCGTCTTATGGTGTCACTTATCTCTCGAATTCTCCCCTCGTGGTCCAGTAGCTGTTTGTCCCTCTTTTGCTCGGCTTCTTTATTCTCTGTCATTTGGTCTTCTATATCACTAATTCTTTCTTCTGCCTCATTTATCCTAGCAGTGAGAGCCTCCATTTTTTATTGCACCTCATTAATAGCTTTTTTGATTTCAACTTGGTTAGATTTTAGTTCTTTAATTTCTCCAGAAAGGACTTTTATATCTCCAGAGAGGGTTTCTCTAATATCTTCCATGCCTTTTTCGAGCCCGGCTAGAACGTTTAGAATCGTCATTCTGAACTCTTGATCTGACATATTACCAATGTCTGTGTTGATTAGGTCCCTAGCCTTCGGTACTGCCTCTTGTTCTTTTGTTTGTGGTGATTTTTTCTGCCTTGTCATTTTGTCCCGATAAGAGGATATGAAGGATCAAATAAAATACTATAAGGGTGGCAAAGACCCCAGAAAAATGCGCTGTAACCAAATCAGAAGAGACCCCAAATTGTGGGGGGGGGGGGGGGAGAAAGGGGATAAAAAGAGGTTCAGAAAAAAAAGAAAAAAATTTAAAAAAATAAAACAAATAAAGAAAAAATATAAAAAGGAAGAAAAAATATATATTTTAGATAAACTAGTCAAAAAACGTTAAAAAAGAAAAGGGTAAAAGTTTTAAAAAATTTAGCAGAAGAAGAAAAAAAAATGAAAAAAAAATTTGAATTAACTGCAAGACTAAAGAATCATGGGGAGAAAGCCATGAGTTCCGTGCTTTGCTTTCTCCTCCTCTGGAATTCCGCTGCTGTCTTAGGTATTGAACCTGCTTTCCTTGATAGATGAACTTCGTTCTGGCTGGGTATTTTGTTGATCTTCTGGGGGAGGGGCCTGTTGTAGTGACTCTCAAGTGTCTTTGCCCGAGGCGGAAGTGCACCACCCTTACCGGGGGCCGGACTAAGTAATCCGCTTGGGTTCGCTTTTGAGAGCTTCTGTTCCCTGAACGCTTTCCGTAGAGTTCCAGAGGACGGGAATGAAAATGGCGGCCTCCTCGTCTCCGGCCCGGAGGAGCCAAGAGCCCGGGGCCCCACTCCTCAGTGCGCCCCCAGAGGACAGCACCCAATCACTCCCACATTCCCAGCCTCCAGCCACACTCCGAGCTTACCCAGCCCACGACCAGTTCAAGGTAACCCCAAACTGAGAGCTCAGTCCTCAGCTCTGTCTCTGTAGCCGGCTTCTCCCTTCTAACACCTGTGAGCTCTGTGACACTGCGACACCCCCGATCCTTCTGTGACCCTGCAGGACCTGGGGCCACACTGACCCTGCATGGGCTTCACCCCGGTTTAGCCTCTGGAGCAATGTCCCTCAGTGGAACAGACTTTTAAAAGTCCTGATTTTGTGCTCCGTTGCTCCGCCGCTTGTCGGGAGCCGGCCTCTCCCCTCGCGGTCTATCTTCCCGTCGTTTTAGATTCACTTCTCCGCCAGTCCTACCTTTCAGAAAGTGGTTGATTTTCTGTTTCTAGAATTGCTGTTCTTCTTCTCTTCCATCTCCCGCTGGATTTGTAGGTGTTTGCAATGTTTAGATAAGCTATCGAGCTGATCTCCTGCTACCTGATGTAGCCTCAGCCTGCAACTTCTCCGCCATCTTGACTCCTCCCCCTTCTGGAGAATTCTAAAATGGGTCTGCTGTGTTGGGTTTCTTCTGGAGGCTTTTGGGGAGAATCTCTTCCCATGCTTTCTCTGTCTTCTAGAGTCAGCCTACATCTCCCATACATGTCCCCTTCTCCATTTTCAAAATCTGCTGCATAATTACCTTGTCTCTGATCTGCCTCCCTCTTACTAAGAACTCTCGTGATTACCTCAGGCTCACTGATAATCCAGGATAAACTCTCCGTCTCCAGATTCTCAAACCAATCCCACCTTCAAAGTCCCTTTTGACACATAAAGTAATATATTCACAGGTTCTGAGGGTTAGGATGTGGACATCTTCACGAGTTCTGGTCACAATTAGCTTACCACAGCTAATAAACCAAAAAAGTGGATACAATGGAATAATAATTTTTAAAAATTCTACTAATACAAAAAGGCAGGAAAAGGGGAAGAAAAGTGAACAAAGACTACTTGGGGGAATATAAAACCATATCAAAATGGTAGATTTAAACCCAGCCATGACAATGGCATTAAATGTGAACACTCCAGTTGAAAGGCAGAAATTTTCAGATTAGATAAAAAAGCAAGGTACAACTATATGCTGCCTATGAGAATCTCACTTGAACGGTAAAGACACAAATAAATTCGAAGTAAGAGAACAGAAAAAGATCTATTTTGTTAGCCATAATCATAAGAAAATATGATTATTTCTTACGGAAAAAGAGATCACTTCCTCAAAAGGCTACAATAATTCTAAATGTTTATGTATCTGAGTTTCAAACATATTAAGTAAAAAACTGTTAGAAATGAAAAAAGAAGTAGATTAATCTACAGTTGTAGACAGAGATCTCAATATTGCTTTCTCAATATTTAATAAAATAAGGTGAAAGAAAATCAGAAAGGACAGAAAAGACTTGAAGAACACTATAAACCAACTTGACCTAAGCAACATTTATGGAAAACTGTACTTAAGAGCAGTAAAATGCATGTTCTTGATGGTGTACAAAAACATAACCAAGACACAATGTGTTCTGGGGCATAAAATAAGTCTCAATAAATTTTAAAAGGTTAAAATCATATAAAATATGTTCTTCAATAAGAATGGAATTAAAATAGAAAACAATAGAAAAAGATCTGGAAAAAATACAAATATTTAGAAACAAAACAACACATTTAAAAATAATTTATAGGTCAAAAAATACTAAAAATCCATTTTGAAGTTAATGAAATAAAAAACACATCATATCAAAATATATTTGATGCAGTGATTAAAAATACAGAACACAAAAATGCTTACATTAGGAACACTGATGACTTAAGCTTCCAGCTTCACAAATTAGAAATCTAATAGAAAACTGAAGTTGAATGAAGTAAAGGTATAGAAATAACAAATGTAAGAGACCACAAATCAATGAAATTGAAAATAGAAAAAAAACCCCAGCAAATCAATAAAAACAAAAACTGGCTCTCTGACAAGGTAAAGAAGCTAATAAATCTCTAGCCAGACTGCTGGTGATATAAAGAAAAGAGACCCATATTTCCAATATCAGGAATCAGAAAAAAGAATATCACCACAGATTCTATAGACATTCTAAATAAAAGAACCTATCATGAATAATGTTCACCCAATACATCCAACAAGATGAAATGGACAAATTCCCTAAAGGATACTGTATTAGTTTAGTAGGCTGCTATAGCAAAATACCACAAACAGGATGGCTGAAACAGAAGAATTTTATTGGTCATAGTGTTGGAGCCTGGATATCCAAGATCAAGGTACTGGGGGGATTGGTGCCTTCTGAGGGATACAAGCATGTGTTCCATGTCTTGCTTCTGATGGTGCTCCAATCATCTTCTGTAGTCCTTGGCATGCAGGAGAACCAGGCTGATCTCTGCCTTGATCTTTGCATTGTTTTCTCCCTCCTCTTCCCATCGTCCTCCGTCTCTCTCTCCTCACATGACATTCTTATGTAAATCGCATGATACATGAAATTGCAACTTGAACTGCAGAAGGCAGGCGGGAGAATCTGTCTTCTATTAAGTCAAACATTGAAGAAGTGTACAAACACGTAAATTGATGTTACTCTTTTCACTAAATTTATTTGTGTTTGGGAAAACGTAGTTAATTTTCATAAATGTATAAATGTTGACATGAAATAAGCTTGTTGCCATTGTTTTTTAAATGAATTAATAAATACTTTGAAAATTCACTTATTTTAATTCTTAATATGATAACTACCGATAAGCAGAAGCTATGTAAACAAAGATTCTTTGGGGTCCTTGGCTTTTAAGAGTGTGACAAGTTCCTTAAGTCAGAAAGTTTGTGCTCTGGTGTACAGACCAATTTATTTTATTTTATTTTTTTAAGATTTTATTTATTTGGAGAGAGACAGGGAGAGAGCATGAATGGGGGAGGGGTAGAGGGATACTTCCCACTGACCCGAGACTCCAATGTGGGATTCAATCCCAGAACCTTAGGATCATGACCTGAACCAAAGGCAGACACTTAACTGACTGAACCAACCAGGCACACTAACAGAACCATTTTAAAGATGACTAAGCTGAGGCCCGCAGAGTGGAAACAAATTGCCAAGCAAATACTGTCTGGCAGAGGTTGGATGCAAAGCCAGGATTTTCCACTCTAGATGCTTCCTTCATACCACTCTGATCCTCTCTTGCCCTGAGTCTCTATTTCTCTGTCTTGTCTGTCCAATTGCAGCCACTGTCCCCAAAGTCACAAACCTATCAGATTTGAGTTATAAACACGGTCACAACTTGTCACAAACTCCACTGACCTGCCCCTCCTCAATGTGGATGATTTCTTCATCTTCACCTGGTTTGGAACGACTTTAAACATAACTCATTGTCCTCCCAGAGACCAATTATCGTAAACAGAATTTGAATCTCCACACCATTCCAGGGTGGTCCTTATGGAGCTTTTTCCCTGAAGCGCTATTTCTAAATTCTGTTTCTCTTCTTCAGTGCATTGGCACAATGATGCATTTGCATGAATTTAAAATTTCTATAAATGAGCTCTGGAAAATTTAGACTGTGTCAAGGTTATTTAGAGAGCAGAAGGAATGTGTCTTAACATGAGGGGTGGCAGGAAGGATGCCATCTCCCTGTCTGTTCACACACCAGAAAAGAATGTGTGCACTCTGGAAATGAAAGACATCATTTCTACAGATGCTCATGGACAGACTCTGGATTCCTTGGGGAATTTCTTCTGTCTTCAGTTGGTGGTGCCCAGGGAAAAAAATGTAACCAAACCAAAAAACAATTTCTCAGGCATACTTCTTTTCAGCAAGTAACAAGATTACCTTCCTCTAAGATAAATATAGGCTCATTTGAATATTAAGACATTACTTAACACCTGCAGACATCTCAAAGGAAAACTAATTATTCGATTCACAATATCACTGTTGAATTAGACCAAATAGGTCTTTTTTGCATTCCACAGCCACCTTGTACAATACAGTCCACCTTCCCAAATGAAGTCATTGCATACCTGAGTAATCTGGCACTTCCGGCCTCGATTTTCATTACACAGTTCACTGGGGTGAACCTCAATGTTTTGAGCTCTCATAGCTATTGACCAAATGGAACTGGCCCGTGGGTTCTCTCCAGCGGCTCCTACTCCCCACTAAGGTCATGCATTTCTCTCACAAATCATGCACTAAATCTCAAGAGATACATCTTTGTTGTAACTTTCTCCCCTTCTGACTTCTTTAAACTTTATTTGGTATACTTAACATGGACATTTGAAGGAAGGGAAATCTCTTGATAGGTTTACAGGAGACAGTGCCAAATGGAACAGAAATATGTGCATGGACATGTGGATAATTTGAATCTGATCCCTTGTTCATCCAGAGTCCTCACATAGCTCAGTGACTGATTTCAGTAACTAAATACCAATCTGGGAGGAAGTTTTCATATCTGCTCTCAATTATTAGTTTTCCCCAGTGCTTAGATTGTTTCTGGAGATTAAAGCCTGAGCCAAGTGGTGACAAAGGGATCATTCTTTCTCTGAGCACATTAAAGACTCAGCGCACCTCCGAGGAGCCTCCAAACTGCATCAGAGGCATGCTTAGGGCAAATTTTCCCAGCAGCCACTTCTGCAGAGCACTGACTAGTTGGGCAATAAAGGGGAAGAAGGAGGGGATCAGGCTACCACCCTCAACCCCTTAGCAGGAAGGGTCAATCTATCCCCTCCCTACTTCTTGTTTTCCACCAGACTTTTCCAAAGATGTTTCACTTAACAGGAAGCATTCATTACTGTGAACATTGAACCAATGAGATAAAGAAGGGAAGTCAATATTTAGAAATCATTTTAACCATTTCCATACTTGGAAGTCAACAATGCAGCAAGAAATACTTAAGCAGATGTACTGAGCAGCACTCAAGTTGTGAACGTAAGACTTTTCTGGATAAACGATAAACTTCTGAGCATGTCATATCCCAATGACTGTAAAAATGAGGGCTGGAGCCATGTACAGGAACTAAATTTCAAAATGCAGAGCTCTATCTACAGAAAAGGGCAAAAATAGGAACCACTGATATTTAGTTTCCAAATCCACTCTTCATTCTTTGTAACAGAATTATTGCCCTGTCCTGAAAACCAAAGTCATTCAAGACCAGGGGCAGAAACAGAAATCCCAGATTTGAAACACACACACACACACACACACACACACACACACACACACACATGCAAACTGTGTCTTTATTTTCAGCATTTAGTAGGCAAAGTTCTCTGAGAATCACAGTTTCCCAGGCAGTCTGTGAGGAACACACATGAGCCATACTGCAGGCCAAGGCAGCCAGTACGATTGCTTGAGGGTTTTGCCAAATAGCTAAATGCTGCTGGTGTAAAATGTGACCCTCAGCACACTCGCATGTGGCTGCTGTGACTGCCATGGGAGGAGAGGAAGTAGAGAGGATAGGGCTAGTAGGGTTTGGGAGGTCCTGCAAGCCACACCCCACTGGGATTGATAATGGAGACTCCCGAATGACACATTAAAGCCTACCCTGCCCCTCCAAAAGGCCGTGTGAGTTGAATGAATTCACTTCAGATTATCTTTTATCTTTTTTTCCCCAAGATTTTATTTATTTGAGAAAGAGTGAGCAAGTGAGAGAGAGAACATGAGAGGGTTGAAGGGCAGAGGAAGGGAGCCCAATGGCAGGCTGGATCTTGGGGCTTGATCCCAGGACTCTAGGATCATGACTCCAGATGAAGAGAAATGCTTAACCAACTGAGCCATCCAGGAGGCCCAGATTCTCTTTTATCTTATATTGGGGAAGACAAGATAAAAACAAAAACTTTCATAATTATCCTGACAACAGAGGAAAAGTTTGTAGGGTTTTTTTTCCCCCTTCAAACAAATCGCCTCTTCTTCCTGCACTTTTCTTCAAAATAATCCTATGCTTTATTCACAAAGAATTATACATAACTTGAGATTCCAGTGTATTATTTGGGGTGGGAAAGCTGACCACTGAAGCAGAAAGCCCCATGTTGTTGCAATTATCCTTCCTTTGTGACCTCCCCCACTCTAATCCTGCCATGGATTCCCCAGTGAAGGAGCAGAGCTGAAACGTGGGATAGAGCATCCAAGGAGAACTTAGCAACTTTCATGGTGAAAATGTGCTGATTTTTAAAAGGTAGTAAAGAGCATCAGTGATGCAGGTCTGTAAAGTCATTTCTTCTTTCTAATGAAAATACAGCTGTTTACTCTTGATTTTTATGCCACTGAAGTTGATACAAATATTTCATTTAGATGATAAGTAGTTTTTGCTCCAATTAGCTTTGGGAGTAAATCATATTGTTTTTTCCCTCAAAAGGCAATTTGGAAATTAAGGTGAAAATAATATTATCTCCTGGGAAACACTGTATGTATAGTGTGACTGGGCTTTCTCTCTCTCTCTGTCTGCATTTCAATAGATAGAAAAACAGATGAGGTTTTAAAAATACACAGTGTTTCCTCAATCTCTGCTAAGTTGGAATAGAATTGGTTAAGAATTAAGAATTGGAATTCATCAACAAATGGAAAAAGCACAGCACACGTTTTCTTTCCTAATTAAAATCTCTTAAAAATTAATAAACACCAAATGTAGAGGTCTAGATGGATTCATGCACCAGGATGCATACACAGACATTATTATGTGTAGGAACACAGAAGTAGTTCCTTGTTGTGTGTTTGTCAGTTGACTCATCACTACTGCCTCAGAAATGGGAGGAAGCTAGACCAGACCAAGACATGGCAATGCTCTGTGCAGACACCTACATTCAAAATACAAGTCAGATCCTTGGGTGATTAAAGCTTGGAAATGGAAGACAATTGTCTTGTTTTCAGAAGGGCACTGACTTTTTCCATGGTGTTTTGTGGGGGAGGAATGAGCTTCACACAAGTTGCCAGTTAGGCTCTGAGTCATAGCCTTGTAGGAGAGGTTGAATGGGGGGAAGTGTCTCCAGAAATGGTTGAGAGCAAGAGACAAATAGGAACCACAGACAAAAAGAAAAGCCAGAAGTAGTCCCTGGGATGAAAGTTGGGAATCAAGTTTGAGAAATTGACACAAATTGTAAATAGAAGGTGAGACAAAGGATCAGGAACCAAGGAGGTTATGTGCAGATAAAAACTGTAGCGTATTGTGTATTTTAAAAATGCAGTATGAACAAAAGAGTTCAAGATATAGACTATAAATGAGGCAGGGAAGCAATGGAAAGGAAACAACAGTGGAAAATGGTGCCCTTGGATGAACATCAGTCTCAGAATGCTTCATGTTAAAAGTGAAGATTTAGGGGCGCCTGGGTGGCTCAGTAGGTTAAAGCCTCTGCCTTCGGCTCAGGTCATGATCCCAGGGTCCTGGGATCGAGCCCCGCATCAGGCTCTCTGCTTGGCTGGGAGCCTGCTTCCTCCTCTCTCTCTCTCTGCCTGCCTCTCTGCCTACTTGTAACCTCTATCTGTCAAATAAATAAATCTTAAAAAAAAAAATGAAGATTTAGGGGCACCTGGGTGGCTCAACTGGTTAAGCATAAGACTCTTGGTTTTGCCTCAGGTCATGATCTCATAGGTGATGAGATGGAGCCCAGTGTTGCTCAGCGGGAAGTCTACTTAAAGATTCTTTGGGGTGCCTGGGTGGCTCAGTGGGTTAAGCTGCTGACTTTGGCTCAGGTCATGATCTCAGGGTCCTGGAATCGAGTCCCGCATTGGGCTCTCTGCTCAGCAGGGAGCCTGCTTCCCCCTCTCTCTCGGCCTGCCTCTGCCTACTTGTGATCTCTCTCTGTCAAATAAATAAAATCTTTAAAAAAAAAATATAAATAAATAAATAAATAAATAAAATCTTTTTAAAAAAAAGATTCTTTCTTTGTTCCTCTCCCATCTCGCTCTCAAATAAATAAATAAATAAATAAATATTAGAAGAAGAAGAAGAAGAAGAAGAAGAAGAGGAGCTTTAACGTCCCAAAGAATTGCAAGATGCTGTTTGCTCAATGCTATCAAGCCTGGGGAGGGGATTCTTGACATAGAGGCAAGGACTGCTCCATTTAACAAACCCTCACAATTCATGGATTTTTGTTTATTTTGGTTTTTGATGGTGGTTTATTTAGCTTCTGTATTTTTTAAACCCAAAGAGAAAAGTGGTGATAAAATATTTACCCAAGTAGGTGTAAGCATCTTAAAATTTTCTACTCTCTTGTCATGCCAGACTCAATCCACCAACACATTCTAAAAAACAAGCAGGCAAACAAAGCCAAATTGACTAAATCCACTTTTTATTTTTAAATTAAATTTTGTTTTTTAAAAAAATGGACTTTATTTCTTTAAACTATTTTTAGGTTCCCAGCAAAATTGAAAGGAAGGTATAGAAATTTCCCATATACCCTCTGCCTCCATTTAAAAGCAATGCAGATCTTCCCTGAAGGAGTCTTGGGAAAAAGATAAACCAATTGTATTGCCTATCTTTGGAAAGCTAAATTTCTTAACAGTCCTCCCTGAACATTTCTTTTCCTCCAGGAATTCTACTCCAGAAGCAGTTTCTGCCTCCTTATCTTCCTCTTTGCCTGATTTTCTTCTCTTCTTACCCTCTTTGCCCTCCTCAGTTTTGTTCCTCACATCTTGGCTTCTGCTGATATCATCTTCTCTTCCATATCACAATTTCTGCACTCAGTCAAAAATGACTAGACATATGGTGGCGCATGATTGGTGTTCTCAGCTGTTCTCATTCTCTCCACTTATCTCTCTCTTTAGCAGAACAAACTTCAGGTACCTAACATGAGAAAGTATTCTTTTTCTTCAGAAAGCAGGAAAAGATAAGGATTGTAAATACTTAAAATTTATTTTTTTGTGGAACATAAGGAATAACAGGGAGGACTTTAGGAGAAGGCAAGGAAAAGTGAATTGGGGCAAATTGGAGGGGGAGATGAACCATGAGAGGCTGTGGACTCTGAGAAACAATCTGAGAGTTTAGAGGGGAGGGGCATGCCAGGATGGGTGAGCCTGGTGGTGGATATTAAGGAGGACACATATTGCATGGAGCACTGGGTGTGGTGCATAAACAAGGAATCTTAGAACACTGCATCAAAAACTAATGATGTATTTTATGGTGACTAAGATAACACAATAAAAAAAAAGAAAAAAATTATTTTTCCCTTCCATGTAAGGAATTCAAATCATTGCTTTGAGTTCCTTGATCAGCATGATGCAAATTTGAGTCAAGTATCTCAATTTAGATGCTGGTGTGGAATAGAAAGAGGACTAGGTCCAGTTGGGAGTATTGGGGTCGAGTCCCAGCTCAGCCACTAAACTGATTAATGTGTACCTGGCAAGAGTAGACAATTATGAGCTTTGTGCAACACAAAGATATTGGTCTGGACAAGAGGAGCTCTAGTGATGGCCAGCATTTGTGTATTTTGTCACAAACTGCAAAGCACTTGTCACAGTTATTATCTCATTAAATTTTCACGTGGTCTCTGAGGCACCAGGGTCCCCATTTGATAGATGATAACCACAAGGATTAGATAATTTTTTCAGGTCACACAGTTACAGAGTGGTCAGAGCTGTATCAAGAGTATGAATTTCTTGGTGCCAAAGCATGAAATTTTGGTGCTTGGGATTTGATGATGCAAATCCCGTCCAAGGATGTTTTATTTATCTATTGTGAAAGACACTAATACATTTGACGTCAATGAGATCCAATAGCTTCAGGGACAACTAGGTATTTCTATTATATTTTAACTTTTTATAAAAATTTACTTCTACTTCTTAATTATGTCACTTAACATAGGAGTCAAACTTTCTGTAAATCTAATTCTCTGATCTTTTGAATAAGCTGACATTATACAGATGGCACCACTATCAGAGAGTCAATGTGCTGGTTCAGTAATTTCCAAAATGTACAAATCACTGGAAAGCTTGTTAGAATGCAGATTACTAGGCCCTAACCCAGGCACTCAAGTGGTCTGGAGCTTCGGTCCAGGTGACTTGAACAAATGGCCACAGGCCACATATGAAGAAATATAGCTCTCGTTTCAGCCTCTAGATATCTACAGCTACTGAGATTTCTTGAAACAGAACATGGCATTTCTTTCATGATAAGCTTTGAGTTTCAGCAGAAATACAAAATCCACTCCACAACCTCCCTGTTATTGGCCTGCCATGGTGCTAAAAATCAGGCTTTCCATTTAAAACACTTTTTTTTTTTCCCTCCAAGGCAGTCAATTTGACTTGAGGGTGAATATTACGATTTCATGTTATTGTGAAACAGTTTATGCAGAGGAAAAAATCATTTGGAGTATGAGGAATTTATGAGGGAGGAAAGGAGGAGATGTGATGAAGAACAACAAAAAAAGAGGCACAGAAAGGGAAAAGAGAAAAACCAACAAGGGCACATGTTACCTACAGCCAGGGAGGTCCTCAGCCTGGGCGCACATCCACCTGGGAAGATCTATGAAAGATGAATGCCTGTGTCCCATCTCCAGAGTTTCTGATATAACTGGTCTGGGTGCAGCCCAAGCAACAGGATCCTCAAAAACTTTCCTGATGATTCAACTGTGCAGCCGAAGTTGAGAGTCATGGCTTTGTAGGTTTGCCCCTGCAAGCTCTGTCTGGCAAACTATGGAAAGTTTGTAGGCAAGTGAAAACCATGGCTGTAAAACACAACATCAAAGGAGCCCAGATGGGAGCAGAAAACTTTATTTTCTGTGTTGCTGCACTCCTGGGGACACAGGATGTATGGACTAGATCAAACTAGAAGGTTTTTTTTTAAAGGAACAGCCTTTGCCTTGCACTTTGGTCTCTAATGGGATAGATTCACGTTCGGTGGATCTAGACAACAGTGAGATGATTGCAAGCCCTCTGGCGTTTAGTGTGTATGTAAAAATTTATGGTTTATTGAAATGTGAACTAGCAAGGGTCTCTTAGCCCACAAATGGAGTCATTAACAGCATGCGAACTGGCCACTTACAGTAGAGAAGTCAGTTTTCTTTTCTCTGTGTGTTGAGGGAATTGGGTTCATGAGTTTCATGATTTCCACATACGTAAAATCCCAGCCATGATGTTGCATTTCCGTTAACTTAGTGGCTTACAGTTCTGGCATGACTTCCAGCAAAGTCCCCATACTGGTGAAGTCTTGCTGTTTGACACTTACCTACAAAACGTGTTATAATGATCTAAAATAAGGGAAAGAAATGAAAAACAAAACCAGCCACAAAGGCATTTTAAAATGAGGTAAGATTTGGAAAGCCTTCGGCACGTGCAGTGTTCTGTAAAGTCAAGTCCAAGACTCAGGCTTTCTTTCATTTTGAAAAGATTTTTGCAAATAAAACAGTAATATTTCTATGACAAAAGACTAGAGATTGTGAGTCCATAACAAAAGCAGTCTTAGAGACACAATCCAGAATCGAAGGCCTGTGTGCTCATAGTTTAACTTACACATCTCAGAGCCAGCCGGCAGTCACAGAAAACTTGAGACTGTGTCTTTGCCAAGCTCAGGGATTTTTATAAAAATGCCTAAGACAGTAATCAGAAACCACCCCCTCCCCCCAAAACACCTAATTTCCACATATTTGACCACCATTTAATGGCCAAAAATAAGATCATCAACATTCTTCTAAAGAAGACGTTTACACATGCCAAACTCAAAAATAAGATGAAATATTCCAACCAATTGTCTCCTACCAAACCAGACCCTGGGCCACCTGCAGAGAAGATGTCTGTTTTAAGTCAGAGAAACACCTCCTATACCTGTACGTCCCCTAAACTCTCTTTTCTACTTTTTAAGCGAAGAGCCGTGTAGAGTCATGGTTAAGAATCAGCTTTGAAGATGGGAAAAGCTGGGTCTGACTCCTAAGCTCTATTATTCGCTGACTGTGTGACCAGGTAGACTTACCTTCTCTGAGAAACTGGTGAATTTATGATGTGGGGATAATAACACCTATCTACTTCATAGGATTGTAATTAAGACCAAGTAAAACAATGAACATAAAGCGCCTAGTAAAGTGTGTGGTATGGAATAACTTCTCCATAATTCACAGCTGCAGTGCTCAAATTAACATGGAATTGGGGTGCCTGGGTGGCTCAGTGGGTTAAAGCCTCTGCCTTCAGCTCAGGTCATGATCCCAGGGTCCTGGGATCGAGCCCCGCATCGGGCTCTCTGCTTAGCGGGGAGCCTGCTTCCTCCTCTCTCTCTCTCTCTCTGCCTGCCTCTCTGCCTACTTGTAATCTCTATCTGTCAAATAAATAAGTCTTTAAAAAAAAATTAACATGGAATTACCTTAGACCTGGCATCTGCTGGGTGTCAGACATAGAGGACAAAGAAAATTAAAGATGACTTACAAATACTGTGTTTGACTGCTGTGTCTCCTCCTCCTCCTTGTATCACTGTCTTGCATCACAGGATGCTCTTTGGGGTTTATTTAGAACTTTTTACCCAAAAAGAGAAGCAATAAAGAAAGAGGGAGGGGGAAAGAAAAGGAAAGAAAAAAGGGGGAAAAAAACTGGGTTACACTTTAGTGAAGTGAGATCCTTATAATGAAAAGCCCTGGAGACTGGGCTAGAAGCTGATGTTTGAATGGTAGGTGGTAGGGCAGCCATGTTTTTTCTAGCTCCCACTACCTCATACTTAGTATATGGCCAACAAATTCTTACAGAATGAATGAATGAATGAACTCTGCTCTGTTCTGTCCTTGCAAATACTGGAGTGAACTAATGATGGCACATTCTGCCCTGAATAGTTCAATTTCTGTGGAAGTCATTAATATTTATTCTGAGAACACTAGCTTCATGGTGTCTGAAATATTCAGCTCTTCCTAAGTTGTTTACCCGTGCATAATACCATTGCCAGTGTGTTGGCCATAAACTTCATTATGAATGGAGTGGATAATTAGGAGCATTTTTTGGCCTTCCAGCATGTAGGCTTCCTTCCCAATATTTGGGAAATCTTCCATTGTATGGGTCTTAATTGGAAGTGGAGTGCCACCTCCCAGAAGCCCTGAATACCCTTATTGTTCCATACCCCCGGCAATTGGAAGGGACCAAAACTCAGCTCCACAGATGATCACCATGAGACCCTAGAGTCTGGGAGTGAGTATGACACAAGGAGCAGAGACAGTTGACAATGCCTTCCAGGAACAGGGAAAGTGCTTGCCTCTGATGTCCAGCCTCAACAGAGATATGGGGTCAAGGGTCCCATGATGCAGCCAGGCATTCATCCTTTGTGCTATAACACTATGTTCTTCACATGTGTTCTTGCCTAAATTGTTACCTGCTCCTGCTAGCCTCCTTAGGGGTCCACCCATTTTCTCAACCTGGTTCTTCAGACTTTCAGTTTGGTCTATAATCTACTAGGTATGGCTCCAATCAATTCCTTTTCTGCTTAAGTTAACCAAAGTTGGTTTGTATTGCTTTCAACCAACCTGGCAGTCACAGTATTACCAGATAGCATTTTCTGTGCATTTTTATCACCCACCTAATGCCTCGCATGGGAGTTGCTCAATAAATATCTTTGTTGAATGAATGAAGAGAATGCAATAATTGGAATTAAAAACTCAATAGCTGAGCTTGAGACTGGATTGGACATGCAAAAGGTGAGCAGGAAGAGAGCAGAGCAGAAAATGCCCAAGTCGAAGCAGCAAAGAAATCTAAGTTTGTGGTTAAATCCCCCATGAAACTTACAATCTAGTCAAGAAATGGAGACCAGAGACTGACATCCAAGAAACATTTGCAAACAACAGACATAATTGTATATAAATAAGGGGTAAATGGGGAAAAGTGATGGAAGAATGTACGTATTGTGTATGTTTGACATTCCGCCTTTGGTGTTTGTCTGTCAAATTATCCCTCATTTGCCAAGCGTAAAGATGTGGGCAGGAAGTAATCCAGAACAGAATATCCATGTTCTCATTGTATTAGTTTTGAATGATGTCAGATGAAGCATTCATTCTCTGGAATCTGCATATTGACAGAGCCACAATACCAGGTTTGTCTGCTGGGTTTGTTTCAGAAATAGCTATTGTGCCCTCTAATTAGAGAAGACAAGGAACAAGAAACACTGCTCAGTGACATCCCTCATCCCATTCGACTTCTGTTGAAGTTCCTGAGTCATGCAGACAGCTCCTCGCTCCCTCTATGCATCAGCAAAGCACACTCAAGATTATTTAAGGAGGATTTATTAGAGGGACTATTTTCAAAAAGTGCACAGAAGTCACAAGGGAGAGGGAAGTCCCCTGAGGCCATTACTTGTTCTAGCCCCAAGGGGACAAGAGGAAAGAATAACTACCTATAACTGGAAGGAGAAAGTCATAAAGAAGTGGCCATCTAGGAAAAACTGTGACCTTGATTCAAGGGCATCAGCCTTCCCTAGGGAACCTTGCTGAAAATAAACACCCTGGCCTCACTCTCTTCCCTAAATCACTGCATAAAGTTAGCCAGAAGCCACCAGGCAAGAGAGGCTGATCAAATTCTCTTTTTAGATCAGCCTTCATAAGCAGAGAACAAGGTGGAAGAGAGTAGGGAATTAACTTGGAGGGAAAAGGGAACATTAATTATCTAGTGGACTATAGAACAGTGGTTTTCAGAGTGGTACACCCTCATCTAATTTGAGAGATCATGAAGATTTCCTGAGGGGCCGTGGCAAGGAAAAAGGAGAGCTTTAAGAGGAGCAAGTTCTAGATGCTTGAGTTACATTTGTATTCTTTCCTAACACTGATCTGCCTGCAAATGTGCCTTGGGTTGAGGCTACTTCTTTCCCACCTCCCCTTTACAGACGTTCTTATTAATCTAACCAAAAGGCAGATCTTACCCACCTAGAAAGAAAAACATAGCTCTTATCCATTTGGATGTATCCAATAAAATATGAAAAACCTTTGATGTGACAAACAAAGGTACAATTTGAAGCATTGATATCTATAAACTCTCTTTTGTCAAAATGTATAATGTATTTAATTTATTGTAATCAATTGTATACCAATAAATTTGCAGTTGTTATTCAAACAAGAAGAAAACATTTTTTAACATTGAGAGCAGTAATTGCCAACAGTGGCTTCACATTACAACTGCCTTGGAGAGACTGAAGTTATCCTAATGCCTAAACTGCACCAAAGACCAATTAAATAGGAATCCCTAGGGGTAGGACCTCCATAAGAGCAATTTTTAAAGCCCCTAGGTAAATGAAAATGCAGACCAATGTGAGAACCATTCAGTTAAAGACTTACAGAACTGGAAACCATAGGTCATAGGAAATGAAAATTTTAAAAACTTATGTGCCCGTTTTGTTTAAGAAAACGTTATACAATGATCAATAGACATTTAGGACTAAAATTATATTACATAATGATCCTATGTATTATATAGGAATGGACTGTAGTTATGTTACAAAGAAAGGTGAGCTGACATTCTTTAAAACAAATTTCAAATGGAGCAGCATTTGCTCAATCTAGCCCAGGACAAGAGGCTGAAACTCAAGGACAGAATCGAGGCGAAGAGGCACTAAAGCCCACAGACCTTTAGGCAATTCTATGGGCTTGAGAGGCAAAAATTATAGTTTATGATGCCAAGGCATCTAGGACTTGGGGGCCAAGAACTTTAAGAAAGGACATACAAAGAAATAAAAGCTCAACACTTAGTGTTGTCCCCTATCAAGAAATTTGCATATCTCCAAAGAAGCCTCTCCTCCTCAGGACTACCTTTTTTGTTTGTTCGTTTGTTTATTTTCAGCGTAATAGTGTTCATTATTTTTGCACCACACCCAGTGCTCCATGCAGTACGTGCCCTCCCTCTTACCCACCACCTGATTCCTCAACCTTCCCCTCCCCCCGCACACTCCTTCAAAACCCTCTGGTTGTTTTTCAGAGTCCATAGTCTCTCATGGTTCATCTCCCCTTCTAGTTTCCTTCAACTCCCTCTCCTCTCCATCTCCCCATGTCCTCCATGTTATTTGTTATGCTCCACAAATAAGTGAGACCATATGATACTTGACTCTCTCTGCTTGACTTATTTCACTCAGCATAATCTCTTCCAGTCCCGTCCATGATGCTACAAAAGTTGGGTATTCATCCTTTCTGATGGAGGCATAATACTCCACAGTGCATATGGACCACATCTTCCTTATCCATTCATCCGCTGAAGGGCATCTTGGTTCTTTCCATAGTATGGTGACCATGGCCATTGCTGCTATAAACATTGGGGTATAGATGGCCCTTCTTCACTACATCTGTATCTTTGGGGTAAATACCCAGCAGTGCAATTGCAGGGTCACAGGGAAGCTCTATTCTTAATTTCTTGAGGAATCTCCACACTGTTCTCCAAAGTGGCTGCACTAACTTGCATTCCCACCAACAGTGTAAGAGGGTTCCCCTTTCTCCACATCCTCTCCAACACACGTTGTTTCCTGTCTTGCTAATTTTGGCCATTCTAACTGGTGTCAGGTGGTATCTCAATGTTGTTTTAATTTGAATCTCCCTGATGGCTAGTGATGATGAACATTTTTTCATGTGTCTGATAGCCATTTGTATGTCTTCATTGGAGAAGTGTCTGTTCATATCTTCTGCCCATTTTTGGATATGATTATCTGTTTTGTGTGTGTTGAGTTTGAGGAGTTCTTTATAGATCCTGGATATCAACCTTTTGTCTGTACTGTCATTTGCAAATATCTTCTCCCATTCCGTGGGTTGCCTTTTTGTTTTGTTTACTGTTTCCTTTGCTGTGCAGAAGCTTTTGATCTTGATGAAGTCCCAAAAGTTCATATTCACTTTTGTTTCCTTGGCCTTTGGAGACATATCTTGAAAGAAGTTGCTGTGGCTGATATCGAAGAGGTTACTGCCTATGATCTCCGTTAGGATTCTGATGGATTCCTGTCTCACGTTGAGGTCTTTTATCCATTTTGAGTTTATCTTTGTGTACGGTGTAAGAGAATGGTCAAGTTTCATTCTTCTACATATCGCTCTCCAGTTTTCCCAGCACCATTTATTGAAGAGACTGTCTTTTTTCCATTGTATATTTTTTCCTGTTTTGTCAAAGATTATTTGACCATAGAGTTGAGGGTCCATATCTGGGCTCTCCACTCTGTTCCACTGGTCTATGTGTCTGTTTTTATGCCAGTACCACGCTGTCTTGGTGATCACAGCTTTGTAGTAAAGCTTGAAATCGGGTAATGTGATGCCGCCAGTTTTGTTTTTGTTTTTCAACATTTCCTTAGCAATTCGGGGTCTCTTCTGATTCCATACAAATTTTAGGATTATTTGCTCCAGATCTTTGAAAAACACCGGTGGAATTTTGATCAGAGTGGCATTAAAAGTATAGATTGCTCTAGGCAGTATAGACATTTTAACAATGTTTATTCTTCCAATCCAAGAGCATGGAACAGTCTTCCATCTTTTTGTGTCTTCTTCAATTTCTTTCATGAGTGTTCTGTAGTTCCTCGAGTACAGGTCCTTTACCTCTTTGGTTAGGTTTATTCCCAGGTATCTTATGGTTCTTGGTGCTATAGTAAATGGAATCGATTCTCTAATTTCCCTTTCTGTATTTTCATTGTTAGTGTATAAGAAAGCCAAAAATTGAAAAATCCAGAATACACCAGCCATCTCTACACCTTAAAGAACTGGAGAATCAACAACAAATCAAACCAACTCCACACGCAAGAAGGGAAATAATCAAGATTAGAGCAGAGATCAATGAGGTAGAAACCAGAGATACAGTAGAACGTATCAATAAAACTAGAAGCTGGTTTTTTGAAAGAATCAATAAGATCGATAAACCATTGGCCACACTAATCCAAAAGAAAAGAGAGAAAGTCCAAATTAATAAAATTATGAATGAAAAGGGAGAGATCACAACTAACACCAAGGTAATAGAAACAATCATCAGAAATTATTACCAACAGTTATATGACAATAAGCTAAGCAACCTAGATGAAATGGATGCATTCCTGGAAAACTATAAACTCCCAAAATTGAACCAGGAAGAAATTGACAACCTGAATAGACCGATACCTAGTAACGAGATTGAAGCAGTGATCAAAAACCTCCCAAAAAACAAGAGCCCAGGACCTGACGGATTCCCTGGGGAATTCTACCAAACTTTCAAAGAAGAAAAACCACCAATTCTCCTGAAGCTGTTCCAAAAAATTGAAGCAGAAGGAAAACTTCCAGACTCTTTTTATGAAGCCAGCATTACCCTGATCCCCAAACCAGGCAAAGACCCTACCAAAAAGGAGAATTTCAGACCAATATCACTGATGAATATGGATGCAAAGATTCTCAACAAGATCCTAGCAAACAGGATCCAGCAGCACATTAAAAAGATTATACACCATGAGCAGGTGGGATTCATCCCTGGGTCACAAGGTTGGTTCAACATTCGCAAATCAATCAATGTGGTAGAACAAATCAATAAGAGAAGAGAGAAGAACCACATGGTCCTCTCGATTGATGCAGAAAAAGCATTTGACAAAATCCAGCATCCGTTCCTGATGAAAATGCTTCAAAGTATAGGGATAGAGGGAAGATTCCTGAACTTCATAAAATCCACCTATGAAAGACCCACAGCAAATATCATCCTCAATGGGAAAAAGCTTGCAGCCTTCCCGTTGAGATCAGGAACACGACAAGGATGCACACTCTCACCACTCCTGTTCAACATAGTATTAGAAGTCCTAGCAACGGCAATCAGACAACAAAGAGAAATAAATGGTATCCAAATTGGCAATGAAGAAGTCAAACTCTCTCTCTTCGCAGATGACATGATTCTTTATATGGAAAACCCCAAAGACTCCACCCCCAAACTACTAGAATTCATACAGCAATTCAGTAACGTGGCAGGATACAAAGTCAATGTACAGGACTACCTTTTCTTTCAAACCATAGAACTTGACTGACCTAGCCCCCTTCTCAACAGCTTAGTCTTCATTGCTCCCTTTTGTCATCTAGCCCTATCAGAGAAGGAGCTCTTTCAGGAACTGTGCTGGGAACGTCTTTCATTGCACCACACACTGTTGCTGCCTGTCTCCTCTTTCCTTCCTGTTGTGTTCGCCTTACCCATGTGAACCACAAATATGAGACCTGAGGCTACTACCCCAGTGAGGGCCCTGGGGTAGTATCTGCTGACCCCTAAGACGTTTATTTGGTTATTTAGTCCCTCCATAGGATAACATTTACGTGGTGTTTTGTGTGTGTATGGGTTTGGAATGAAGCTGGAATTCTTTTCAATTTGAAGGTACCCAAGGGCAGAGGCCATGCATATTCAACTAACTCCCCTCTCTCTGGTCCTGATGATGCTGGTGATTTGAAAGCTTCATCTTTCTTGTCATTGTGAGCCTCACAATAAGATCCCAAGCGGCCATCTTGCCCCTGATGATTCCAGTTTTCACCAACAAGTAAGTCTCCAGATATAATGGCAATCCATGTGAAACCAGTCAGAAAGAAACTGTGCTTCTCAGGCAGTGTGTGAATCAGCAGCCACAAGTTTGCATTTTGGAAATAGTTTCGGTAGCTGGGGAAATTATCCTGAGCTCGCTAGGGCTGTTATCTCTGAGTGGAAAGAAGGAGTCATCTGAGGGTGAGGTGGGGCAGAGTGAAATCAGTGGAGAAGAGGTAGCAATTAGGATAACTCAGCAGCAGCATGGGAAAGGTTAGAAACAAATATTCTGCTGAAACTGAATGTGACTGAGAGCCAGAGAATTCCTGGCAAACCACATAAGCCAAACCTCTCATTTCACAGATAAGCAGCCCAGAGAGGTCGTTAGGCAGTTACACAAGGAAGTCCATGGCCGAACCACACCAGGACTCCCTGGTTCCATTTCCAAGCCCACACTGCCTCAGATGCTTCCAGAACACACTCTGTTCAGTGTTAACATGATGGGATTCCTCTGTTTGGACTTTGTGACTCCTAGGATTCTTTAAAAGTATGATTAACTGACAATTTAGCAACACTTTCCCAGAAAGTCAAACTTTTCAAAAGCTAAGTTGCCCATGGTGTATGTATATATATATTTTTTCTTTAGTCAGAGCCTTAACATCATCCTGGATGAGATGGTAGATGTGTTGACTCAGCCATCTTCCCAGCCTGTGGTTCCTTGACTTCATCCTCTGTTCCTCCACATCAGTCCACTCCGAAGCCCACGGTCCAGATATTGCCATAACCAGGACCTGTGGTCTCAGGAGAATTCCACTCTCTAATTTCTGTCTCAATTCTTCCATTTGTCCCTCTAGTTATATCTGTTCTGTGACATTTCCAGTCCCACCATGCCTCCCTCCCTTCCCCAATGTCTCCTGGCTCCCATTTTCTCACGAGCTTGAACCCCATAGTCAGTAATCCCAACCACAACCTCACCGGCATCTCTGAGTCCCTCACTCCCATGATCTCTGAGCATTGGGTGCAACAATTCATTACCTTTACTCAACCCCATCACAACCACCTCCTCTGTTCCTAACCCACTGAGTTCAGTGGAAGAAGACAACACTGTTGTGAGAATTAGCCACCGTGTATATTTATCATTGCCACCCTCACTTGGGCCCTCATTACAGCCCATCAGTCTTTTTATTCTCAGCCTTACTTATTTCATGCACAGCAGTGAAACCAGAGTTCTCAAGCCCCCTCCTTCGCTCGACTTGCCTAACTCCCAGAGGGGACCTAATCTCCTACAACACTGAAAAAGGACCCATTGATGTAAACTCCTTCAACTTCCACTTTCCCATCCCCAAATACATGTATCTCACTTACTCTTACCTTCCTTAACCTTCTCTCAAAATATGTGGAGCTAGCTGGAGACAAATGCTGGTGCTTTCTCCCTGCTGTCCACACTCTCTTCCCAACTTACTGCATGAGGACATTAAAAATAACTGTTTCACTAAACCTTCCTCTTTCTCACTTTTTACTTGCTAATTGAATGTCTTGGCCTATTTTCCTTTAACTTTTACACACATGCACACATACTGAGTTGCACATAGAAACACGCACACATACATACACAAATATATCCCCGTGAATTTAAGAAGTCTGTGTAAGCCAGTAAAATTAATTTCTTTATTATGGATCACTGTTACAGAGCTCAGGGAAAAATAAAGATTGGTGAATGATTAGTTTATGCATTGGGTTCCTACACAGTCTTTAAGTGGGCAGCTTTGGGGTCACTTTATAAGGCACTTCTGATACCTAGGAACTCCAGGTATGTTTCCCAGAATTCTTTTTTAACTAAGTCACAACCACATACATGAAATCTTCCCCCCAACCCCCCACCACGCCAAACACCATTTCCACTGGGAGAAATTACTTAGCCATTTGCACATCAGAAAAATAGACACTGTGATGGCCCAGGCTCATGGCAGAAAACACACTCTGCATTTCACAGAGGAAAGTTGAGAGAAACCACAAAGGGATGACATCCCCTAAAATTGAAATATTTGTCTCTTCTTCTCAAATAAATCTAAGTGTTCCTTTGAGCCCATCTTGACTTGAATCTAGATTCCATCTACAGTGCCATTGAACAAAAACCCCATAGTTTAGGTGAAGAAGAGTCTATGTTCTTTGGCTAAATTTCAGTATTTTCAGTTTAGATGTTTACAAACCCCAGGCTGATGGCCATTGCGATGTTCTGTCTTCCATAAATTTAGGGAAGACATACATTCAGCCTTCCTAACATGTCCCTAGGTCATTGATTCTGGAGGCCCTTAATCCACGGAAAGGGATGGAATAGAGAGAATAAAAGCATTTGTTATCATGTTTTATCATGACTTCTTCGTAACCTACTTATTACCCTTGGCACCTGACAAGGTGTCCACAGCTGTATCTCTTTCCTGAATTTATTTGGTGCTAAGAGATGATGGTCCCTGAGTCAGATTGGACTGGCTCCCATGAATAGTGCCTTTTTGCAAAACTCTTGTCCTGTGTCTGAAATAACTTTACATAACTCACTATTTTTCTTTATTGAGTCTAAATAAAGATGCATGCCATCAGATAGTTTATGAAGTAATGCACACATGCTCTTAATATAGCAAGCAACACACGGGGCTTGGCACAATGGAGACATTCAAAATCTCTTGCCTTGGGACGCCTGGGTGGCTCAGTGGGTTAAGCCGCTGCCTTCAGCTTGGGTCATGATCCCAGGGTCCTGGGATCGAGTCCCGCATGGCCTCCTTGCTCGGCAGGGAGCCTGTTTCTCTCTCCACCTCTGACTGCCTCTCTGCCTGCCTGTGTGCTCTCTCTCTTTCTCCTTCTCTCTGACAAATAAATAAAATAAAATATTTTTAAAAAAATCTATTGCCTTTTCTCCCTTGTTTTTTCTCAGAAAAAAATAAATAATAGGGAAAGTTATCTTGCGTAGGACTTGACTTAGAGCTTCCTGGCTCTAAGAGTCTGGGATAGAGCTTAAGGAATTTTTTTGCATGTTTATATGTGTTTCATCTTTTAAAATAGCCACAAGGTGAAAACCTGTGGAGAGTTCAATGGAGTGTAAGGATTTGTGGGTATTTAGTACCTGAAGCATCTTGAAGAGTCCAAGAAAGAACAGGAACCTCTCCTCTTGCACTTGCTGTCATGGTTTCCACTGATGTCGCTGCAGCCCTGATCACCTCAGTATACCAGATCCCCAAACAATAAAGGCTGTCAGTTAAACGTGGCTCCAGTGGTTTTGGACCCGGATCAAGAAGTTATCTTTACTCATGTTTTCGGGGAAAAGGTCTCAATTTTATGACGCTGTTTCCTTAATGATAAAGACAGTAACAGCACTGAACAGAAACACACCCAAGAAATCTGTGGCTTTTGGCAGCCAGGTTAATCCCCCTGTGGGTTTGGTACAGTTGGGATTCAGCACCGTACAACATGCCCACTCCCCGTTTTCTCATGCTGCCCCTCTTTGCTCTCTCTGACGTTTTCTTGGCTTTGGCTGGAGTTTTGACGCATAAATCCCACTTGTCAAATGATATTGTAAAACAAGTATCCGAGTGTCAGCACATGGCACCAAGTCTCAGGACTAGAGGAGAGAAGGAGAAACACCTCTTGGGCAGCTTTCATCTGCCTCCAGCCATCTGCAAGTAATTGGAAACCAGTTTCCAACACAGCGAGGTTATTTGGCCTGGTAACACAGGCCCAGCAAAAAGAAAGGGCTAGAGTCATCAGAACCTGTTAACTCTGTGAGGAGGAGATAAAAACATGTCTTTCTAAAACCTGTCTCAGACCAATCCATTAGCATTAGTCAGACAGTCCAAAATCTCTTTTTAGTTACAAGTCCCACCAAACAGCTCTGGCCTGTTCCAAACTCAGATTTGCCAAACAGTCCCTTGCCTCTTGGCCTCACACTCTGGGCTTGAAATTGGCTGGGACCCTTCTACAACTTCTGTGATCTCTTTCTTGGAGTATGAATCTGGGATGCTTCCCCATCACTTTGGGATAAAACCGAGCCTCAGAGTCAAGATGTGGAAAGTCTCTTATGAAGAAGCAGGTATTCTCTTTAGCCAAATCCATTAAATGTCTGTGGTTCTTCTTTATTCTTTTTTTGTTTGTTTGTTTGTTTGTTTGTTTTCAGCGTAACAGTGTTCATTGTTTTTGCACCACACCCAGTGTCCATGCAGTTCGTGCCCTCCCTATTACCTACCACCCGGTTCCTCAACCTTCCACCCCCCAGCCCCTTCAAAACCCTCTGGTTGTTTTTCAGAGTCCATAGGTTCTTCTTTATTCTTAGCAGACTTACAAGGATTTTTGTGAAGATTTTGGTTTGGTCTGTGAGAATGGTAGAAAGTTCACGTAGAACGATGAAGTGAAAATCAAGGAAGACAGATCTTGGGAGCCTGGCTGCTAGAAAATCCAAGTCAATTCCATGTTCCTGCTCAGACAAAGTCAACCTCCCTGGATGTCAGTTTCCTCATTTACAAATGAGAACACTAATTAATAGGTATCTCACAGAATTGTTCCATTTAATCTGGCAATTTATCTCAACCACTCAGCAAATGTTTAGTGATTATCTCCTCCCCTCACCCCTGCACTAGGTATCAAGTATATGAGCCATCAGAGATGGTTTTACTGAGAGGCTAAAGAAGGTTAAGTTTCCTGGTCCCTCAGTTGCACCTTCTTTCACTTAAAATAGGGCCCAAGCAGTGTAGCATGATGTCCCTATACTTGGATTATTTGAAATAGTAAAATATGGCTATAGTAACAAACCGGTTTTTGAAGGCCATTGATTCAACCAAAGGTCAGCTCTTGCACAATAAGCTTGAAAGAATCCAAAACCTACAGTTTTCTTTCTTTTTTTTTTTAAGACTTTATTTATTTATTTGACAGAGAAAGGCACAAGAGAAGGAAAACAAACAGGGTGAGTGGGAGAGGTAGAAGTGGGCTTCCCGCTGAGTAGGGAGGCCGATGTGGGACTCGATCCCAGGACCCTGGGATCATGACCTGAGCTGAAGGCAGACACTTAATGACTGAGTCACCCAGGCGCCCCCAATACCTACAGTTCTTATGTAAAAGTGACCTGATAGAGAATTTTCCAAACCTGACAAGAATCCTCAATATTTATATAATGATGTCGTTAACAAGTTGGGAAGCTGAAAGGATGTTATTCAACAATGAGAAAACAACAAAATTTTTAAAAAATTATTTATTTATTTTTTATTTTTTTATAAACATATAATGTATTTTTATCCCCAGGGGTACAGGTCTGTGAATCGCCAGGTTTACACACTTCACAGCACTCACCATAGCACATACCCTCCCCAATGTCCATAATCCCACTCTCCCTCTCCCAATCCCCCTCCCCCCAGCAACCCTCAGTTCGTTTTGTAAGATTAAGAGTCACTTATGGTTTGTCTCCCTCCCAATCCCATCTCGTTTCATTTATTCTTCTCTACCCCCCTAACCCCCCATGTTGCATCTCCATGTCCTCATATCAGGGAGATCATATGACAGTAGTCTTTCTCTGATTGACTTATTTCACTAAGCATGATACCCTCTAGTTCCATTCCCGTCATCACAAATCGGCAAGATTTCATTTCTTTTGATGGCTGCATAGTATTCCATTGTGTATATATACCACATCTTCTTTATCCATTCATCTGTTGATGGACATCTAGGTTCTTTCCATAGTTTGGCTATTGTAGACATTGCTGCTATAAACATTCGGGGGCACATGCCCCTTCGGAGCACCACATTTGTATCTTTAGGGTAAATACCCAGTAGTGCAATCACTGGGTCATAGGGTAATTCTATTTTCAACATTTTGAGGAAACTCCATGCTGAGAAAACAACAAATTTTAAGCATCCACACTCAAATGAAATATGCTGAAGGAAATGATTATTTTTCGTTTCTCTCCATAAAAAAAATCACAAAAGCACTGTTGCAGGATGAGGTAAAGGAAGAGCATGCAGACAAAAATGTAGGGAAAGAAGTATTTTATAGGTGTGCTATGAAATCAATTAGTTAAAATACATAAAAATTGGGGGTTTGTCATATGGTAATTATGGTGTTTTCAAATGTTGTAATTTGCTGTGATCACCCATCTTATTATAAAATATTATTTATTTCCATATACAATATTTTCATAATTTTTTTATTTTTCTCCAAGAGGACCCCTCAAATTATACACGCTGCAGGCCCCAGGAAATCTGGATTTACCTATGCGGCCATGGAACAGACTACACACTCCTGAGACCGAAGGCAGGCTGGGCTGAGCCACGTTACTGTGGATACCATGTCCTTCTGTTCTGCTCTCTGGTCCTGGTTTCCACTTCCAGATCAGCCATCCTCAACCCTAGTGCCTCTCCAGGAAGGCCCAGAAGCCAGCCCAGTTGCCTGCAACCTGCCTTCCCTCTTTTCTGGTTCTACCCCCGTCAATATTCACTTGTGCCAACTCATGCTCTAGGTCAGGACTAAAAGACCATTCACAGCTTACAGTGTGCCAAGAAATTACCTGAATAAATACTAGACTATATAAATTAACCATACAATCATACCATCAGTGAGTTTTCCAAACCTCTGAAGAAGTACACTGAAAAGCAAGAATACCAGTGTTTGGTGATAGTGGGACAGGAGATATTTTCTGCCTACCTCAGCAATGGAGGTTGTTTTTCTAGCTTGCTGGTGGTTAGCTGGGCAAGTCTCCATGACAGCCTCTCATCCTGCAGCCAGTATGGAAGAATATCTAAAGACAACAGCTGCCCATTTTGTTTCTATTGTTTAAACCTTTTCACAAACTATTTCCGAGATGTCTGATTAATGCAATCATCCCAGAAGACAAATGTTGTAGACTTCCCACTCTTCTCTGAGCCATAGCATAAAAAGAAAATCTGCCCTCATTTCCTACCACCAAAACCCTTCCCTTAGCAGCCCCAGCCCAAGTCAATGGTGTCCCCATCACTCACCACCAGAGGACCACACACACTTGCCCAATTTGGTCACCAGTCACCTTTCCAACCTCATTCTTGTACACAGTGAGGTCCATGTACCTCAGTGGCCTCAAACCTGGATGATTGACAAAGTCACATGAAAGCATGTGATGAGTACACTTCCTAGCCTTTAGACACCCTGAGTTGGAATTTTGGGGGTGTGGGGCTAAGAGTATTTGACATGTCGCTGGATAATGACAATGATCTGTTCCTCATTCTCAGATGTATTTTCCACTCCAGTTGCTGGCTAGTCTCCCTTGTGCTATTTTACCAGCTTCACTATTCAACTGTTCTTTTCCCATAAAGCCTCAATCTACCATCTTATCGGAAAGAGATCCTACTCCTCCATGTTCAAGGACTAGGAGAGTCTCCATCAGGTCCCCATCATTTTTTTTGTTTGTTTGTTTTGGTGGTACCAACCTGTAGACCAGCATCCATTCTCGGCCCACTTAGACCATGTTCCGCACAGCAACCAAACTGATCTTGGCAAAATCCAAATCCAAATTATACCACTTAGAGTCTGTCCCAGGCCTTGCACAATGCAGCCTTTCCCTGTGTCTCTATTTCCCTTGACACATCTTCCGTGTCAGTCACACTGTGCTTCTCCAGCCTGCCCCTCCTCAGTTCTTGGAATGTCCCATGTTATCTCCCCATAACCTTTGCACATGCTTTTCCCCAGTGCTTATTGTCCAGTCAAAGATGAAGCATATTCTGAAAGCTACCAAAGCCCGGGCAACAAAGAACCAGCAAAAAGCCTTCAGAACATATTTGGAAATTGAACAGAAAACATGAAATTAATTATCGTAGGAAAAGATCACAATTTTACTGGTCTTCTTAGATTATTTGAAATTTCAGTTTAGTTAGGTATTTGTTTTTAAATACATGCAGCAGGGAGGGCACCATCATTCTGCTCTGGCCTCCGCTCCAAGAGTCTCTCATTCAGTAGATGTGGGTTGCACTTGAGAACCCATGGTAACAATTTTCCAGGTGCTGTTGGTACTGCTGGGATTGATCATCCAGCATTTACAATTTTGAGTGCACAACAGAGTCTGTACAACTTTCTGAGCCTATCAAAATATTGTTGCCTGGGCTTAGATGACAAATTAAATAGGACTCTCTGGGGACAGGGGCAGGAACACTTATGTTAAGCTTCCCACAGGATTTTATTAGGCAGCCAGTGTGAAAATCCACTCATTTAGGAATCATAGTCTGAAGCCACAATCTTTGCCCCTTCCCCCACCCTCAGCTAGTTAACTGTAATCCTACCCTTTATTTTTTTTTAAAGACTTATTTATTTATTTGAGAGAGAGAGAGAGAGAGAGTACACACAACAGTAGAGAATAGAGAGGAGCAGAGGGAGAGAGAGAATCTCAAGCAGACTCCACACTCAGCCAGGAGCCCCACACGGGCTCCATCCCACCTCCCTGAGATCATGACCTGAGTCAAAACCAAGAGTCAGATATTTAACCAACAGTGCCACCCAGGTGGTCCTTTACTTGTCCTTTAGACGCAACTTGTATTACTTCCTTTTTTGTATTTCCTAATATATCCATCTCTTTCCTTCAGAGGCAATCACAGACCATAATTGATATGATGATTTCTGCACTGTCTATTTCTTTGCAAGTCTCTAAGTTCCATGTATCTGGGTTTGTCATTGAAACCCTAGACTCTCATGGAGTGCATAGCATGTCACAGTTGCTCAATGAATATTTGTGAAATGAACCAACTATAAATTACATAGTTGCTACCTACCTCTTTTGTATATTGTGAGATCAATGTCAAGAAACATCAGAAAGAGCTTGATCACTTTGCTGGCATCTCAGTAGTTAGGAGACAGCTCCATCTCAAGCCACAGTGCCACAAACAAGCAGACACATAAGGCTCAGAGACTGCAACGAGTGCCCACGTCCTACAGAGAAAAGAAACCTCTATCCATGGGCTCAAGAAAGAGCAAGCAAGTTCCTCTTCTTCTATGAGTTGCTGACAAAAAGCCATCTCATCCATGAGAAATCAAAACCCCAAAATTGCCTACGTGTGAATGAGGAGCCTGAACTGAGGTGATTTGCACAGTCCTATAACACCCAGCCAGAAAGGTAATGATAGGGGCAGGATGGAAGGCGCAGGCAGAGTCACTTACTGAAGATGCATTACAATTAAAAAATCAGGGGTGCCTGGGTGGCTCAGTCAGTTAGCCACTGCCTTCACCTCGGGCCATGGTCCTGGAATTGAGACCAATGTTGGGCCCCCTGCTCAGGGGGAATCTGCTTCCCCCTCTGACTCTGCTCCTTCCCCCAGGCTTGTGCATGTGCACTCTCTTTCTCTCAAATAAATAAATAAAATCTTGGTTGAAAGACTTAATGCAAAAGGATCAGCAATACCAAAGGCTAAGAGAACAATCAAATAAGTATGTTTAAAATAAATATGCTGAAGAATGATTAAAGTATAAATGAAAAAATTAAAACCTGAGAAAAAGCAACAAGATGTGAATAAAGGGATATTAAAGAGGCTTTAGTGTTGAGTGCATCACAGGCCCAAGAGCTGCCTTGGTAAACCAGGAAGGCCTCAAAACATCCCAAGTATGTCTCCACACCCCCAAGGGGGCAGAGGACTGAGCACAGAAGGGGGCAGTCCTAAAATGAGGCTTGAGCAAAGAAAGAAGGAAAGGAGCCTCTCTGCATGAACAGAGGTGCCTGGAGGCTAATGAAGACCTACTGTCTCCTCAGCAGATATGCCAGAGCATCATGGATCAGGGAGGCCAGGCTAAGCGGTCTGGCCGGAAGTTGTCTCCTTACTGCAGGGAAAGAAGAACATCATGCCAGGGGGAAAGGAAATTGAGGTCAGCGGAAGATTTACTGGAAGGGGTCAGCTCTAAATCAGAAGCAACTAACTACCTAGAATTGACAAGCTCGTTATCTGCCATCAAGGAGAATGGGGACTGAGGTAACAGAAATAAAGGTACTAAGCTTCCATGCCTAATTTTGCTTTTCATAACTCTTTACACTATATAAGTGGACCTTTGCTGTTTTATAGGGAGAGGAATCTTCCTATCACATAAATAATTCCACACTTGTATTTGTCTGCTTGCAAGTGAGATAGTGGCACTCATTTTATTTTTTATTTTTTATTTTATTTTTTATTTTTTATTTTATTTTATTTTATCATTTTGTTTTTTATTTTTTAAAAGATTTTATTTATTTATTTGGCAGAGAGAGAGGAATGCAAACAGGGGGAGTGGGAGAGGGAGAAGCAGACTCTCTGTCAAGCAGGGAGCCCGATGTGGGACTCGATCCCAGGACCCTGGGATAATGACCTGAGCCAATGGCAGATGCTTAATGACTGAGCCACCCAAGCACCCCACTGGTACTCTTTTTAAACATTGTGTTTCATGATTTAAAGGGCAGTCCTCTGCCAAGGACCAAGGCACAGATCTCTACAAAAAGGGTTTCTCATTACTAGTCTACATTCCCCCATCTGTTGGATGTGGAGGATATGTAGAACCCCCAATTCTGTTATGGAAATAGCAGCTCAGACTCCAACAGCAGCACTTTCACTATAGACGAACACATCGGTGTCCTGCTCATATAGTCAGTCTCCTAATGCAGTGAATGCTAGGCTGCCTTTAAAAGATGGTGCTCTACTCCATCTCTCTCTCTCTCTCTCTCTCTCTCTCTCTCTCCTAGGCAGTCAAAGTCATCAGAGCCTAAAAACCTGAACGTCAAATTTTGGACAGAAAATTCACACTAAAAAATCCAGGGGACATGTTATCCATGTTCTATCCATTGGAGGGCAGCATCATAAACAGATGTTAGCACTGCCATCCCCTCTCTGTGTGCCCTCATTGGCCTTCTGGACCAAGCAGAAATGACCTCCCCTCACTTTAATCCTGCCTGGTAGCCCATCTCCATTCAAACTCAGACCCATAAAAGGAGCCAACTAAGAAGAATATGATTAACTCAGGGCTTCTAGTCTCCATGTTTTCTAAATAAGAATTTTTAAATTTTTTTCTAATTTTCTGAATTTTCTAATATAAGTTTTCTAAATAAGAATTTTAAAAATATCTTCATTGAAGCCTCAAAAGAGATAAATTCTAGCCCTAGTCTGATATGGATTTCATCAGAAAAATCCCTACCATCTATAAGACCCAAAAGAGACACACACAAAATACAAAGTACTATAGAATAAACCTAGCAAGAATGTGCAAAACATTTATGAGAAGGACTTTAAAATATGCCTGAATGACATATAAGTTGATTTGAACAAATAGAGATAAACCTTGTTCTTAGAAAGGTTGTGTTAACATCATAAAAATGTCACTTCTGTCCAAGTAAATATATAAAGATACAGTGATAAAAATGCCACAGTGGGTTTTTTTTCCCCCCTGAAGACTGACAAGTTGATTCCAAAGTTCTTATAGGAAATAAACATGTAAGAATTAGCCAGGGTAATCCTGGAGTGGATCAGCAACTACTGTGGAAAACTCCCAAAGCCCTCTTTCCTGCTTGCATTCTTTTCTCAAAAGCCTTAAGGCCCTAGGGAGAGGCAGCAAACACTCCAGCTCCAGGGCACAGGTAAAGACACACTGGTGCTGAGGAAAAGAAAAAGGGGAGAAATTCTCTCATCCTGCCAGAGTGGCAAGAAACAGTCCTGGGCCCTAGATCCTATATCAACAGTGTAGTAGTATTCTGTCCTAGGGAGGTCTAAGATACTCTCTCAGACAAAGCCTGATATAGATACAAGGCGGTGTTTGACTGACTGCCACAAGGAGGACCGGTAGAAAACTCCACACCAAAGGCCCAAGCACACAAGGTTGACCAAAGACTGAGGCTAGACCATGATGGCAGAGAATTTCCCTGGCACTCAACTCCAGCCTACCAAGGAATGATTAACAAGAAAGATCGCTCTTTCAGTGAGTGGAGGCATAGGGATGGGAGAAGCAAGACCATGGAAAGAGATCCCTATGTGGTACGGGTCTGAAAACTGAGGCTGAAGCAAAATATTGAGAAAAGGCTCCATTAGTCCAATCTGAACCCTAAGCACAATACATCACAATTGGAAATTGAAGACAAGAAAAACAACAGAAAACTCAAACCTAGCTCATGTCCTAACTAAATTGACTCTTTTCTGATTTAACTGCATGAGAGGAGGTATACCTATTTCCAGACATATATTCTACTTATTTTAGTGTTTTGGTACCTAGTAAAAAATTATGAGGCACACAAACAAGCAAGGGAGAAACAAAACAAAACAAAACCTACATCCTTGAGACAAAGTAATCAACATAAGCACACTTGGAGATGACCTGGATTTTGGAACTATCAAATAAACTTTAAATTACTATGACTTATGTAAAAAGATTTAATGAAAAAGATGTACTACATGTACAAATAGATGGTAAGTTTCAGCAGAGAGATAAAAACCAAAAAAAGAACTCATGTAGAAATGTTATAAATAAATATGTGGCATCAAAGGTAACTGTATATAGAGATGAAGAATTCTATTGATGGGACATCAGTAGATTTAAACCAGCTGAAGAAACAACGAGTAAAGTTGGAGATAGTTTAATGGAAACTACCCAAAATGAAACATAGGCCAGGATATTATAAGAAAAAGAAAACATACTTCGTAAACATACACATAAGACTCCTCACCAAATTATCAGTAAGTCAAATTGAGTAATATGTAAAAGGATAAGACATCATGACTAAGTGGGGATTTATCATAGAAATTCAAGGTTGGTTTGACATTCCAAAATCAATTAATGCATTTCAAATTTTTTTAATTAATTATTAATGCATTTCAAATTTTTTAAAAAGACAATAGAATTATCTCAATAGATTCAGGAAAAGCATTTGACAAAATTCAAAATCCATTCATAATAAAAATTCTAAGAAAAATAGAAGTTAAAGGTAATTTCCCCAACCTGATAAAGAGCATCTATGAAAAATTTATAGTTAATATTTCATAGTGAAAGACTTAATGTTTTCCACCTTAAGATAAGGAGCAGGGCAAGAGTATCCTCTCTCATGACTTCTACTCAACATCATACTGTTAGGCCTAGCCAGTCATATAAGAAAAGAAAAAGAAATAAAGAACATACAGATTTTAAAGTAATAAATTAAAAAGCTTTTCTTCATGGTTGACATAATTGTCTACATAGAAAAACTCAGAGTCCAAATAGGTTACTACATAGGCGAGCTTAGAAATATTAATATTCAAAAATAATTTTATTTCTCTATATAGCTAGCTTATTTTTAGAATTAAAAATTGAAATTAGGAAAACAATCCTATTTACTATAGCACCAAAAATATGAAATTTTTAAGTATGTATATCTAACAAAATATGTGGAATATTTTTATTGAGAACTAATATACATTGATGAGAGAAATCAAAGATCTAATAAATGGAGACATTTATGAAATGGGAGACAGTTTGTAAAGATGTCCATTCTCTTTCAAACTGATACACAGATTTGAGCCATGCCAACAAAATTCATAGTGGTTTTTTTTGAGAAATTGACAAAATGTGTGTCAAATTATTTTGGCAAAGCAATAAATAACCAGAAAAGCAGATATAGGGTACAAGTATAACCATTCTTATAGGAATAAGAGAATCTGGAAGGAAATCCTTTCTACCACAGGTTAAGCAAAGAATCATATATGGCACAAAAGTATAATCCATTAAAAAATTGATCAATTGGACTTAATTAAAATTTAAGACTTTTTTCCTCAAAAAAGTCTATTCAAAACACAAAACTTATGCTTTGAGAAAATATGTGCAAAATACATAATTGATATAGGACAGATATCTAGAACATATAAATAATTCTTAAAACTCAATAGTAAGCAATGAAATAATCCAATATATTTTTTAAAAATATTTATTTATTTATTTATTTGAGAGAGAGAATGAGAGCATGTGTGCCACTTGGGGGGAGGGGCAGAGGGAGAGAATCTTCAAGCAGACTCCCTGCTGAGCACAAAGCCCAACATGGGGCTCCGTCTCACAACCCATGAGACCATGATCTGACTCAGGATTCCACAATGTGTGATTCCCTTTACATGATATTTTGGAAATGCCTAAACCATAGGGACAAAAGACAGATAAGTGTCAGGCAGGAGTTCGGTGTTAGAGGAGGGGACTGAGCCAAAAGGAGAACAAGAAAATTAGTGGGGTGATGGAAATGCTTTATAGCTTGACTGTGGTATAGCTCCATGACTTCTACACTTTTAAAAACCTCAGAGAACTCTACCAGAGTGAATTTTACGGTGTGTACAATAAAATCCACCTACAAATTGTAAACGTAATTAAACATAGAAAATGATTAATTAAATTAACTTTTATACACAATTCCTCTAATTGTACATCCTCTATTGGGTTTTTTCTCCCTATAAGATAGAATAACAAAAAGAATGAAATAAAATTTTAAACTTAGTATTCTTAATGTTTGTAGTAAAATCAGTATTATAATTATGAAACTACTTTATATACAGTGTAGGATAAAGAACACAAATAAACATATTAACATTATTAGGAACTAGTATTTGAACTTTAAGAGAAAAGAAGCATTCATATAAAATTAAGGTGAGTAAAAATCTTATAACTCTTTATTGTATTTGGAATTCATATGAAGTCATGAGTTACATGCATTCTAGCATTGTCTACCTAAAGCAGCAAGAAATAGTAACATCTCAATAAGAATGAGCAGAGTTAATATAACTACTGATTTCTAAACTATGATTTCTCAACATTCCACAATATAAGATACCAAGGCTTGTTACAATAATAGTAATTCCAGGTTGGGGGCAAGGAAAACACAGTGACAGCGTAGTGTAAGGAAACAGCAAAGTGCTCAGATACTGATGGCATCATATCAAAGAAACACAGGAGACTTCTTAGAGTAGATTTCACTAACCAAATTAGAAACAATTGGTTGTCATGTAGAACAAGGATGGCAATGAATCATAACACACTGAATTTTTAAAAATAAGTCCATAATGATTACAGAGAAGGAGCAAGATTGAGAAATAAAAATATCTCTTCCTTGTAGAAGAATATCAGTTAATAGGTGACGAACAAATAATAGTGCTGGAAAAACTACCATTTTCAATCCCCAAATAATAATTGTAGCAGGCAAGAATCATTGATGGATCATGCAAATATAAGATGAGAAGCTGTTAGGGAACAGAAAGTCAAACAGTCAAGTATTTCTCTGAGGATTATTTATTAAAACCAGAAGGAGAAATGTACTTCACTGTAGAGAGACTGCTCTGGTCACTACTTTAACCAAGTGATCAGACTTAGGATTACCAGTGGTGGGGCAATCTGACATCAGCACTCCTGGTGTAAAGCATTAAGAAATATACGAAATCGATGTAATATTCTTGCCAAAGAAACTGAATCTAATGATGAAAAATTAATCAGGCAAATCCACAATATAGAAAATTCCATAGAAGACTAGCCTGGATTCTTGAGAAAAGTCATTGTCATGAAAACAAAACCAAACAAACAGAAATGTGGGAGACCTGTTCTAGATTAAAGGAGAATGAAAGGGAAATAAAAGACAAAAATGAACTACTCAGACTTCATCAAGATAAAAGGCTTTTGCACAGCAAAGGAAATAGTCAACAAAACCAAAAAACAACCTATAGGATGGGAGAAGATATTTGCAAATGTATTACTGGATAAAGGGCTAGTATCCCAAGTCTATAAAGAACTTATCAAATTCAATATCCAAAGAACAAATAATCCAATTAAGAAATGGGCGGAAAACATGAACAGACATTTCTCCAAAGAAGACATACAGGGACACCTGTGTGGTTCAGTTGGTTAAGCGTCTGTGTTTAGCTCAGATCATGCATGGTCCCAGGGTCCTGGGATTGAGGCGCATATCAGGCTTCCTGCTTAGCAGGGAGTCTGCTTCTCCCTCTCCCTCTGTCTGCCGCTCCCCCTGCATATGTTCTCTCTCTCTCTGTCTCACTCACTCTTAATCTCTCTCAAATAAACAAATAAAATCTTTAAAAAAATAAAATTAAATTAAAAGAAAAAGAAGACATACAAATGACCAGCAGACACATGAATAAATGTTCAACATTACTCAGCATCAGGGAAATACAAATCAAAACCACAATGAGATGCTATCTCACACCACTCAGAATGGCTAAAATTAAAAAGTCAGGAAAGGACAGATGTTGGCGAGAATGCAGAGGAAGAGGAACCCTCCTACACTATTGGTAGGAATGCAAGCTGGTGGGCCACTCTGAAAAACAGTATGGAGGTTCCTCAAAAAGTTAAAAATAGAGCTACCCTATGGCCTAGAAATTGTATTACTAGGTATTTACCCCAAAGATACAAATGTAGTGACCTGAAGGGGCACCTGCACCCCAATGTTTATAACAACAATGTCCATGATAGCCAAACTAAGGAAAGAACGCAGATGTCCACTGATAGATGAATAGATAAAAAAAAGAAGTGGTATACATATACAATGGAATATTACTCAGCCATAAAAACCCCGAAATCTTGCCATTTGCAACAACGTGGATGAAACTAGAGGGTATTATGCTAAGTGAAATAAGTCAATCAAAGAAAGACAATTATATGATCTCACTGATATGTGGAATTTAAGAAGCAAAACAGAGGAGCATTGGGGAAGAGAGGGGAAAATAAAATAAGATGCACTCAGAGAGGGATAAACTATAAGAGAATCTTAATCATAGGAAACAAACAGGGTTGCTGGAGGGACCCAAGGGAGGGTTGGAGTTGGGTTACCTGGGTGATGGATATTAAGGAGAGCATGTAATGTAATGAGTACTGGGTATTATATAAGACTGATGAATTACTGACCTATACCTCTGAAACTAATAATACACTATATGTTAATTAATTGAATTTTAAATTTTTTTTAAAAAGGGGCACCTGAGTTGCTCAGTGGGTTAAAGACTCTGCCTTTGGCTCAGGTCATGATCCCAGGGTTCTGGGATTGAGCCCGCATCGGACTCTCTGCTCAGCAGGGAGCCTGCTTCCTTTCCTCTCTCTCTCTGCCTGCCTCCCTGCCTACTTGTGATCCCTGTCTGTCAAATAAATAAATAAATCCTTAAATTAAAAAAAAAAAGATTGAAGAAGAATGAAAAGACAACCAGATGCAATGCATTGACCATGATTGAGTCCTACACCAATCGACTGACCAATCAATCAATACAGCAAAAGACATTTGGGAATTGGAGAAATTTAAATATGCACTTCATGCTAAATGATATAATGGACTTGTTCTTACTCTGGGGGATATGATAATGGTTCTGTTGTCACAGCCTTACACTTAGAAGTGATATGATGAAGACGTGATGAAGACATGACACTTCACTTCTGGAGGTAAAGTGTCACAGTATCTGCAGCTTATTTGCAAGAAGTTCAATAAAAATATATAAATAGATAAACAAGAGGAAAATGTGAATAACCTATACATCTAGATATGAGGTCTATGGTTTTTTTAAAATTATTATACTAATCTTTACTTTTCATGGAAATTGGAAATTTTAACAATAAGAAGTTTAGAGAAAAACTAACTGCCTTGATCAGTGAATCCCAGGCTAGAGAGATGTCTCTGCCCCATACTGAACAACACATCTAGCGTTGTGGTTGGGAAGAGGGGGTGAGCTTCTGAGGCTGCTACCTGGGGGGCTCTGGTGCTGCCAGTAAAACCTGGGGCACTGATCCCTATATCCAGGACCCTACTGCCCAAGGCCAGGTTATAGACTGCATTTTCCTCAACTGAGAAGCTGGAAGACCTTTCCAATACTGAACCACCAAAGTCTATGCTTCCCAGCAGTTTGAGAAAAGGCATTGGGCCAAAAGGTTATTAGTTTTGATTTTAACAAAACCACTTGCAAAAATGTATGGCTGCCCTCAAATTCTTTGGGAATGGATGGCAAGCACAGGCTTCACTGGAAACCTGTGGCAAGATTACAGTGCAATTGCTTTGGAAAGTCATTTTCATCCATTAATCGGCTTAACAAACAACCATTCATGATCACGCATCTCTCCTTAATCATTAGTATCACATCTAGTCAAGTTTAGATACATGAAAAGACAAAGACTTGGTATGAAATTCCACTGTTTTTTAAAAACCTCATCAAGCATTTGTGAAACTGTGTTGTTGGATTTTTTTTTCTCCTTTTTCTTTACTAGATGTTTTATAGAGGACTAGATGTTCCTCAAAAAATATTGTGAGGAGAGAGGACCCAGGGCTGGACAAAGAGATGAAAACAGCGACTTTTCCAATGAAACAAATGGAGAAAGTTCTCCAAGCCACATGTATATGAAAGGCCCATCTGAATCAAAAGATTTGATCCTCTCTACTCCAATTAGAAGAGTATGCTTTGAATACTCAATTTTAATAAAATTCAAGTCAGGCCTTTGGTTGCTCAATCTTTTTAACCAGGTGCCAAAAATCTGGCTAAATGTATGGAACCGGATTCTTCTTCTATGAACCACCATGAGAACTTTGATGTTTATGCCTAGTAAAAGGAATCTAGGTTGATTGCACTTTCAAAAGATCATCCCTTTCTTGGTAGAGAGCATTCTTCTTGATTTATCCAACTTGGAAGGACACCATGAACTTGGTGTTCCAAACCTACTTATTAAAGATCCTTTCCTTTCTTTGGATCAATCTTAAAAATCAAAGACTGTCACACAGCAAAGTAATTAACTTTGCAGTTTTTTTTCCCCTGAGGAAAAAAATCACTTTTAAGATAACCCAAACGTACTCTATATTTGGATTTTCAGTTCAATATTATTCTTTTTTAAAAGCAACAAAATGAAAACTCTGTCTCTTTATACTAGGGTTCATAATTCCAAAAATGAGTTCCCTTTGTGTTTCCCAACTGACCTGAGATTTCTCCTGACAAACTCTTCTTGCACAATGCACTTACAGCCCACTGTTAAGACTTTATTGTTGGGGCGCCTGGGTGGCTCAGTGGGTTAAGCCTCTGCCTTCGGCCTAGGTCATGATCTCAGGGGCTTGGGATTGAGACCCATATTGGGCTCTCTGCTCAGCAGGGAGCCTGATTCCCTCTCTCTCTCTCTCTCTCTGCCTGCCTCTCTGCCTACTTGTGATCTCTCTGTCAAAAAAAAAAAAAAAGACTTTATTGTAAGTAACTGGATATTCCAATGAAAATTAATGTAAATATCTCAGTACGTAACATTTTTTAATGAGTTGCTGCATATAACACCTCATTCCTGTTAGCACTCTGTGCAAACATCTTGACTTAATTCAACAACTCCACTTTTCTTCAGAACTTGAGCACTCGATTAATTTCTGAATCCCAGCTGACACTGCCCTAAAAGGGTGAAAGAATTAATCACTCTGATGTCATTCCAGATAAGACAAGCACAGGTTTTAAGACGTTTGTTTTGCACGTGGAACTGGAATTTAAGACATCCTATCTAGAAAATTCTTGCAGGGCAAGCGGGAAGTTAGTTGTGGACCATGGCACTAGAAAAACATGTTTGTTTTTTGATACCTCTGCAAGGTAAATTTCATTATCCCCTCATTAAGGGTTATATTGGGTAATTCCACAGTACCCATCATTGTCACTTATAAGGAGAATGCTAGATTAGTTGTTTATTCTACGCATAGGTACAGCCAACCAAACATGCTAAACCACTTAACACAGTTTATTGACATTGGCAAGGAACAACAATTTAGAAAAGCAAATGACGCAGATTGTATATTGTGGAGTTTTCAAGGTTTTTCTCCCTATTTCCCCACCCTGCCCTACTTTTCTTTAGAACAGCTTTCTACATTGAAAACATGTCAAAAGTTTGGAAAGTAACAAGCAATCAGGTATTGCTTTTTTTCTCCTAAAGCTATGATTTGATTTTCTGCTAATGACAAGCTATGGACCTTTCATATTTAACTAGATTTACCTATCCAACAATGAATACCTACATTTGTCAGTTCTTCAAGCCTGAACCAGTGAGCAAAAATCAAGCTAAAGCTTTATGAGGAGCAACTTTGTAACCAGCAAATTTCAAGGCAAACAAATAAAAAACACTAATATCATTCACATATTTGGTTTTACTTTTGACCAAATACCACAGTTAACTTTATGTTCTATGTGAAAAAATAATACTAGCCTCAGTCCACAATTACCCATATGAATAGATTTCCTTTAGAAGACAACATGAAATTTAAAGTATGTATTGCAGCACAATCTAGAACTATGTAATATGATGATTATTTCATCACTGATCATTACTGCATCATTAGACCTCATCAGTTAACATTTTGGCATGAAGGTAATGTTACATAGTGAATGAGAACACAACCAAACAGGATGTTGTCTGGTCATTCACGAGTTCTGTAACCCTGGACAAGTTAACTGGCCTTGCTCTGCCTTTTCTGCAAAATGAGGACAATAAAATCTTCTCCTAAGTAGACTATATTAAGATTTCAATGAGAAAATATTTGCAAAATCATTAGCACACTTCCCAGGACATAACAAATAGTTATTGACTGCTATTTCTTTTAAACCCTAGATGCTATCTTTCTAAAATAGTATTTGGTTTCATTCACAGAACAAATACATCATTCTAATGCACCAGCAGACATTTCCTTGAGAAGCCCTGATTTTTTTCAGACCTCATCTGATACCTGTCTAGCCTGCTAGGTCTTCTGTATTCCTAGAGACAAGGAAGGTAGTACTTGCTTGCTAAGTGCATTACATTTGGTAATCAGTCCACACACTAATTGTATAAAGCAGGAATCAGGACTGTTTTCATTTTATAAATTAAGAAATGGAGGCTTAGAACCCTAAGGTTCCACAGGTAAGTGGTAGAGGCAGTATTCAAACCTGTGAAATCTGATATTAAGTAATAATCACCAACTTAATATATCAGGTTCTATATAAGGGCATACTTAAAGTATGCCATAGAGAGGACAATAATATTTAGAAGGTGCAGAAAAGGAACCAGGTACTTGAGACTCACCTTATGAGCTCAATAAAGCTTGTAGTCTGTTTTGGCAACTGCAGGACAACAGAAATATCTCATGATTCAAGAGCACTGGTCTCAGGGCTGACAATCCCATCAGTACACACCACATACATTTAAATCACATTACAAGTTGGCTGTTGATTCTGTCTTCTGATCCTGGAATGTGAAAACAAAATCCAAATACATGCAGCTAATAAATTACCCTCCAATTCAGAGATGGTTACATTGTCACAGGGAGAGAGCAGTGGGGTTAAATGTCCATTTCTACCTGGACAAGCTGAAGTGCTCTGAGGTTCTCAGCCAAATACCAGTGGCCTTCCTGGTTCTCATCCTTGTGTGAAGTTTGGAACCCAGCACTTTGTGCTTATTAACTTAGTTCATCTACACAGAAATCCTATCTAGATAGCACTGTGATCAACTGTACTTTGTAGATGAGAAAACGGAGGGAGGGAAACCTGCATAACAACCCTTGCCGGGAGGAGAAAGGTGATGAAGAATAGGAGACCAAACTACCATCGGGTCCCAGAAGTTCAGCTAGATAGTTATCAAACCATTCTGAACACCTACAAACTCAACAGGAGGTAGGAGAAAAGAGGAGCAGCAATTCTAGGAACAGAAAATCGACCACTTTCTGAAAGGTAGGATGTGTGAAGAAGTGAATCTGAAGCGACAGGAAGATAGACTGCCAGGAGGAGGAGCTGGCTCCCAGGAAGTGGTGGAGTAGTGGAGCACAAAATCAGAACTTTTAGAAGTCTGCTCCACTGAGGGATGTTGCTCCAGAGGCTAAACGGTGGTGGAGCCCTCATGGGGACAGTGTGGTCTTAGGACTCACAGGGTCACAGAAAGATCAGGGATGCCTGAGTGTGGCAGAGCTGCTAGGTATCGGAGCAGGGAAGCCAGCTGCAGAGACAAGATGAGGAGTGTGCTCTCAGCTCAGGGTGACCTTAAACCATGATCTGTGGCACATTTGGGCCACTGCTCTTCAAGCGGGGACCCCACAAGGGACAGATCCAAAGAGACCCCCTCCTTCCTCCTCGGGGAGGAGTGGCATAGAGCAGGAAACTGCTGGGTTTAGAGACTCCAAATGGGCCCATGTGCCAGAGATTATGCTGAATGAAATAAGTCAAGCAGAGAGAGTCAATTATCACATGGTCTCGCTTATTTGTGGAGCATAAGAAATAACATGGAGGACATGTGGAGATGGAGAGGAGAAGGGAGTTGGGGGGAAATTGGAAGGGGAGACAAACCATGAGAGACTGTGGACTCTGAAAAACAATCTGAGAGTTTGGGACAGGAGGGGGTGAGGGGCTGTGTGAGCCTGATGGTGGGTATTATGGAGGGCATGTATTGCATGGAGCACTGGGTGTGGTGCATAAACAATGAATTCTGTGACACTGAAAAGAAATTTTAAAAAATAAAAATTTAAAAAGAAAAAAGAAAAAGAAATGCTTGGTCAGAGGCCAGGTGAGCACGGAGTGTGGCCAGAGACCAGGAATACAGGAGGGATTGACTGCTTATCTCTGAGGGTGCACTGAAGAGTGGGACCCTGAGCTCTCGGCTCCTCCAGCCAGAGATTGGGAGGCCGCCATTTTCATTCTCATCCTCCAAAGCTCTACGGAAAGTGGTTCAGGGAACAAAAGTTACTGAGAGTGAACCCGAGCAGATTACTTAACCCAGCCCCTGGCAAGGGCAGTGCAATCCCGCATCGGGCAAAGACATTTGAGAATCACAGCAAGAGGCCCCTCCCTCAGAAGATCAGCAAGAACATCCAGCCAAGACCAAGTTCAATGATCAATGAGATCTGCAAAACTTCAGAGCTAAGGGAATACAGCATATACAATTCATGGCTTTTCCCCCATGATTCTTTAGTCTTTCAAAGTTAAATTTTTTAAATCTTACTTTTTTCTTATTCTATTTTTAATTTTTTCCTCTTTCCTATTTTATTTTTAACTATTTTACTTTATCAAAACCTTTTAAAAATATTTTTAAATTTTCATTGTTACAGTCATATTCTATCCTTTCATTGTATTTAAACTTATTTTTTGTATACATATAAGTTTTTCTTAAAATTTTTGGATATAGTTTCTTCTAACAGATCAAAAAGTACCCTAAATCTAGTGCATGGCTTTGTTCTAGTCTCCAGCCTGATCACATTCTTTCCTCTTTTTTTTTTCTTTTTCTTTTTTCAACCAACTTCTTATCAATTCCTTTTTTAGAATCTTTTTATTTTTTATTTTTTTAAAGATTTTATTTATTTATTTGACAGGCAGAGATTATAGGTAGGCAGAGAGGCAGGCAGAGAGGAGGAAGCAGGCTCCCTGTTGAGCATAGAGCCCAATGCGGGGCTCAATCCCAGGACCCTGGGATCACGACCTGAGCCAAAAGCAGAGGCTTTAACCCCCTGAGCCACCCAGGCGACCCTAGAATCTTTTTAAATTTTCATCTTTACAGTAATATTACATCCCTTCATCGTGTTTACCCTTGTGTGTGTGTGTGTGTATGTGTGTGTGTGTGTGTATATATACACACACACATATATATGTGTATATATACATTTATATACATATGTATATATACATATATATACATACATACATATATATGTATATATACACATATATATGTGTATATATACACAAGTTTTTCTTTCTTTAAAATTTTGGGAGGCAGTTTCTTTTAACAGACCAAAACACGACCAAAATCAAGTGTATGGCTCTGTTCTATTCACCAGTCTAATATTTAGATATATTTTTTTCTTTGTTTTTTCTCCTTTCTTCTCCTCCCAGTTTCAGGTTCCTTCCAATTTGGTTAGTGCATATTTTTCTGGGGTCGTTGCTACCCTTCTAGTACTTTGTTCTCTCATTCATCTATTCTTATTTGGATAAAATGACAAGGTGAAAAAAATCATCTCAATGTAAAGAACAAGAGGCAGTGCCAATGGCTAGGGATCTAATCAATATGGGCATTAGTAAGATGTCAGAACTGAGTTCAGAATGATGATGATTATCAAGCTGGGTTGGGCTCGAAAAAAGCATGGAAAATGCTAGAGAATCCCTTTCTGGAGAAATAAAAGAACTAAAATCTAACCAAGTTGAAATAAAAAAAGTTATTAATGAGGTACAATAAAAAATGGAGGCTCTGGGGAGCCTGGGTGGCTCAGTGGCTTAAGCCGCTGCCTTCAGCTCAGGTCGTGATCTCAGGGTCCTGGGATCGAGCCCCGCATTGGGCTCTCTGCTCCACGGGGAGCCTGCTCCCTCCTCTCTCTCTGCCTGCTTCTCTGCCTACTTGTGATCTCTCTCTGTCTGTCAAATAAATAAATAAAATCTTTAAAAAAAAATGGAGGCTCTTACTGCTAGAATAAATGAGGTAGAAGAGAGAATTAGTGATATAGAAGGCCAAATGATGGAGAATAAAGAAGCTGAGCAAAAGGGAGACAAATAACTACTGGACCATGCAAGGAGAATTTGAGAGATAAGTGACACCATAAGACAGAACAATATTAGAATAATAGGGATCCCTGAAGAAGAAGGGGGGGCAGAAGTTATATTGGAGAAAATTATAGCAGAGAATTTCCCTAATTTGGTGAAGGGAACAAGCATCAAAATCCAGGAAACACAGAGAATTCCCCCTCAAAATCAACAAAAATATGTCAACACCCCATCATCTAATAGTAAAACTTACAAGTCTCAGAGACAGAGAGAAAATCCTGAAAGCAGCTTGAGACAAGATGTCAGTAACATACAATAGTAGAAATATTAGATTGGCAGCAGACCTATCTACAGAGACCTGGCAGTCCAGAAAGAACTGGCATGATATATTCAGAGCACTAACCAAGAGAAATATGCAGCCAAGAATACTATACCCATCTAGGCTGTCACCGAAAATAGAAGGAGAGATTAAAAAAACAACCCACATCGGTTACACAGTGGACACTGGCCTGGGCAGGCCAGAAGCCAGGGGGTGTGACAACACACGCTTGGTCTCCAGGACACACTGAACACATGTATGGGAAGGAAAACAGCCAGCGCCCAGTACTTTTGGCTTAATAATGGTCCCCCTCTCTCTTTCCCTCTTTCTCTGTCTCTTACACACACCCCTGCACCTTCTCTTTTGCCTCAAAGTCTCAGATATATTTAGATTAAAAAACAAAAAAGGAGGGGTGCCTGGGTGGCTCAGTCATTAAGCAGTTAAGTACCTGCCTTCAGCTCAGGTCATGATCTTAGGGTCCTGGGATTGAGCCCCACATTGGGCTCCCTGCTCAGCACAGTCTTCTTCTCCCTCCACTCCTCACCCTTCTTTAGAACAAAAACAAAACAAAAAAGGAGGTGGTTTCCAGGGACTGTGGGATTAGTGTTTAATGGGAAGAGAATTTTGGTTTCAAAAGATGAACCAGTTCTGGAGATCAGTAACTGTTATCTATCCATAATGGCTACACAAGGTGAATGTAGTCAGCTTCATGCCACTGACCTATACTCTTCAAAATGGTTACAATGGTAAATGCTGTGTTATATATAAATGTGGCCCCTACAATAAAATACAGCAGAAGCCAAAGGAGAAAACTTGTGTTGGGATTATCTGGCCCAAAGTGCCAGGCGTGTGGAAAAGCCCCAGGTGACAGGACATGGGACAGATGAGGGACATCCTGTATTGCTTTGACTCATTTTATTTTTACAACTTGACTGTTTGCTGCCTACCCTTTCCCAGAGAGAATACAGGACAGAGGTTGGTAAAGCTCCTGAGAGAGTTAGCAGTCTCTAAAGGAAGGTGCTCATTTCAAGATGCACTCTGAATTTCCATGGCCTGGGATAAAAGTTTTAGCAAATAATGATGGTCATGGTCCAAAGCAGTTTCCAGGCTGAGAAGGTCCTGTCATCTCTCACTGTGTTTTGGAAGAAAAGTGATATAATTACAATATCATCTCTGCTGGTTCGTTCAAAATGACAGAACAACCTTTGAGTGAGAACAGATTTTCATATTTAGAAGATCATTTTTGCCCATTAATCAGCAGCTGGAAAATAAGAACAAAAACCTTGGAAAGAGCTAAGACCCAGAACTGTCACATCCAGGTCTTCTGTCCATAAGAATCCCTCCTCTCAGTGGATCAAAACATTACCCTGGGAAGGTCGGGGTTTTCATACCAACCAAGATAAATAAAACTATTATTTTTTTCAGAATGTCTGTTAGAAATATAATTCCACATACCTGCTGGTTTTTAAAAAATCTGGTCTTAAAAATGGAAAATAAAATTTAATACCATGTTATTACTTACAGTTGTCATTGGCAGAGTTTCTAGCTGCCTTCTGAATTTTCAAGCACCACCCCAAATTGTTTTTGTTTCAAAAAGGATTTTTCCCCTCAAGATTTTATGAAGATCTCTAAGTAGAATTGCATGCAACCCTATGAAGGGTATATTTTATTCATTTCACTTCCAGTTTAAGTCTTACAATGGGAACTTTGTTCTTTTTCAGACAGAAAAAGCTGTATGTTGTGGGATTCTGCCATCATGCTATGTAAATCTATAGCATTTACACTGTACAAATCTGCGTGGGCCTGTGCCTGGAAATCTCTACACCCTGCATCCCTACAGACCCCTCATGGGGGCTTTATCTTTGGAACCAAAATGTTGGAAAATTGTCTGTAATACTGAAACTTTTACTTGGTAAAACTGTAGATGGTGATAATAGAGATATGTGAGACAGGGCAAACAGTTTGTGTAACATTTTTTGAAAGACCTAAATTATTTCTAAAACTCTTAGCAACCTTCCTTTCATTCACTCATTTCACAGATAATGTCAAGCACCCTGCATGTGCTGGATACAATTTTAGACAATGGAAATACAAAGGTGAAAAAAGACAGAGTTGGTTCTGTGATTGCAAAACTGAGTTTATTGGTAAGGGGGTTAGACTTCATACTGCTATTGAAACATAACTCATTAAACTGTGAATCATTTAATTATCACTGTAAGTGCTACAAAGAAAACTGGAGGGTGCTATGAAAGTTTGACTGGAGAATCTGATCTTGTTTGAGGGTGAGGGTGGGATGCCTTAGCTCAGCATCCCCCATAGACCTAGCCAAGAGTACCCAGAGCTACAATTAAGAGGAGCCCATATTTCCCATTATAGACCATTCTAAGGATTCCCTGAGCCTCTAAATCACCATCTGAAGGACCTCATCTGTGTCTAACATCCCAAAGAGGCAAAGTATGAATACCCTAGGTTTCCTGGGTGGGGGACCAAGGCAGGAGGGACTGCTTGCATTGGTGTGAGCACACACAGACTTTGATGTACACACTGGGCTGCTCACAGCCCTTTCACAATGTGCAAAGGAACCAAGGATGGGGGAAAAAAGGGAAATGCCTTTTTCTCTGCCACTAGCAGAGAACCATGAGTTGTTGTCCTTATACCCCAACATTCTCATGTGGAACTCCAGGGGGTCTGAGAAATCTATCTTCTCTCTGTAGCATGGGAACCTCCATTTGCACTCTTGCTTTGAGCCCTAAGAATGTTATGGGTGATCCCATTTGATCTGGGCTTTGCAAGATGAGTCTGCATTGACTGGGCAAGGACAGGAGGAACATTCTGAGCAGAGGGGCCCACAAGAGTGAAGGCTCTGAGGTGGAGAGGAAGAATGATAGAATGATGTGTTTAAGAACTTGGAGGAAGCCACTGCCTCTGGGATATGGAGACCCACTATAGCCTGGCTAAAGAAATGCCCAGAACAACAGAAGAACAGCTTTGAAGGAACGTTGTAAATGACCAGAAATGAAAGCTCTCCACGGCATGTTTTTGAGTATCTATTTAAAAAATTATGAAGTGATTTATACTGCTAACCTAGAATTTCTCTACATTGTATCCAAGAACATTGAAACAGATGTTTGAAAATAATTTTCTTTCAAATACTGAACTATCAGTGTTCCCTTATCTTCATAATCCCATGATGTACAAACAGTCATCTCACATGTCCCTCAAGTCTCAAGCCTAAGAAGTGGGTTCTGTTCCCACTGCTACTCCACCCCAATTTTTACATTTAGTAAGTATTCATAATATTCATTCATCTGCTTACTTATTTAACTCAGCTGTAGTTTCCTCAGCGGCAATATAAGAATGATATTATAATAGAGATGTTCAGAGGATAAAACAAACATATATAAAAAGTACTCAGAACAGCACCAGGAAACCACTCGGCTCATAACAGGATGATATGGTCCCTGGACCCATAGGAGCTTGCAATCAGAAGACAAGGAAACATGTAAGCAATTCTGTGATAAGTATAGAAGAGCAGCAAGAGTCTAAAACCACAAAGAAGGAACTGATTCGTTCTACTTGTATAACAGAGTAAGGTTTCACAGGGAGGAGATATTTGGTCATAGGCCCAGAGGGAAAAGAACAGCTAACTTCCTTGGCAAAAGAGGTGACCTGACAGCATGGGGTAAAAGATTGTGCTGGGACAGACTGGCTCACCAGGGTGACAGAGAATGGAAAGGCCTAGTGTTGGGAGTTAAGCATGCTGGTACTCAGTGTTGAGACAGAGTAAGAAGGGACTTGTAGGAGTTGGACTTTTATTTGGTAGGGCAGTGTTTCTCAAAGGGTGGCCCCTGGATATTAGAATCCCCTGGGGCAGCTTGTTAAAAAGAAGGCTCCCTGGGTCCACTCCAGAAATCATGAATTGGAATATGGGGCCTGGGGCACTTTAACAAGCTTTCCAGGTGATTCTTGTTTATCTTCATGGTTGTAATACCATGAGGAGTTAAAGGAAGTTTTTTAAGCATATAATTTATACATTGAGCTTTGTCTTACAAGTGGCTAGCTAAGGGCACCTGGGTGGCTCATTTGGTTAAGTGGCAGACTCTTGATTTAGGCTGGGATCTAAGAACCTAGGATGGAGTTGGTATCAGGCTCCATGCTCAGCAAGAAGTCTGCTTCAGGATTCTCTCTCCCTCTCTCTCCCTCTGCCCCTCCCACCACTCACTCACTCTCTCTCTCTCTCTCAAATAACGACGTGGATGGAACTAGAGCATATCATGCTTAGTGAAATAAGTCAATCGGAGAAAGACAACTATCATATGATCTCCCTGATATGAGGACATGGAGAAGCAACATGGGGGGTTAGGGGGATAGGAGAAGAATAAATGAAACAAGATGGGATTGGGAGGGAGACAAACCATAAATGACTCTTAATCTCACAAAACAAACTGGAGGTTGCTGGGGGGAGGTGGGATTGGGAGGGGGGAGGGGGCTATGGACATTGGGGAGGGGAGGCGAACCATAAGAGACTATGGACTCTGAAAAACAACCTGAGGGTTTTGAAGGGTCAGGGGTGGGAGGTTGGGGGAACAGGTGGTGGGTAATAGGGAGGGCACGTTTTGCATGGAGCACTGGGTGTTGTGCAAAAACAATGAATACTGTTACGCTGAAAAAAATAAATAAAATGGAAAAAAAATAATAAATAAATAAAATCTTAAAAAAAAAATCAAAGTAGCTAGCTATATCCATACTACTGAGAAAACCAAGAAGCTCCCCTTTTGGGGTTCCCTCTCAGAAAATAAACTGGTGTCAGATGCTTATTGGATAGATGTGTGTGGAGGGGGGAAATCTCAAAAGCAAATATATTTTTGGTTATATTATTCTCACTGTTCCCTGGGATCCTGACATCCAATGCAGAAAAATACAAATTCTTCTGAAAATAATAAGACTTGTTAATTTTTTCCCTATTATGGAACACCTATTAAAGGCCCCTAACCTAAAATAGCCTCAGGGTTTGCAAAACACTACTGAGAAGACAACATAAGTCATAAAGCAATGGCTAGTGTGAAAATCAGTGACTGTTTCAAGTTTCTAGGAATTAATGTCAAATGTAATACGTTCAAGTAATACTTTCAAGACTTCTTCCTTAAGATGCATTATCCTAAAATATTAAATATTACTCAGTGCAAGCTCCTTATGCTTAAGATTTTTGGTTTTACAAGTCTCCTTCCAACCAGCCTGAGTGTTTAATAAAGAGAATAAAGAGTTTGTGGAAACCTAAACACATCACAAAATTCTATTTTTTTATTATTATTATTACCCTTTATTCTATGGACATAATGTTTTCAAAGCATGTTTAAAATGGGAAAATTCTTGTAACATGATAAAAGGGGAGGAAAATATACAAAATAAAAATGTACATATACAATATATATATACATGTACATATGTATATAAATGTGTGTATATATATAGTCATTATTAAAACTAGATCCCTAAGTACAGAGTAAAGATGAGAAAAACATAAAGTATCGTTTAACTTTATGATTCCAAGAAGGCTGACATTATCATGATTTCTGGCTCCTTCTTGTGCTTTTTATAATTTCAGAAACTTCAAAAATGAACTCACCTTAGTTTTATCATTTGAAAAAGCCCCCGGACTCATGCATGGGGGAGGGTGATGGGGGAGGGGTGAAAGAAGAGGGAATGAGTCACTGGCAGTCCCGAGGGAGTACAAGACAAGATCTCTCCAAGACCCAAAGCAGAACCAGCTTCTCCTTCCTCTATGCTCCCCTCTCTGTCGGGATCTGCTTGGTCCCTAAAGAGCGAGTTCTTAGAGGTTGGGAACTGCATGTTAACTCCTACCTGCAAGTTGAGGCAGAGGTGTTCCAAGGTGGCTCCCATGAGTGACTGCTCTTTGGTTCCTCAGAAGCCAGAGCTGACATCTCATCCTATAGAATCAGATTCTGGATCCTGCTGTCCACAGGTGCCCACTTTACGTAGGGCACTGATCTCCAGCCCAGGCAGGGTAAAGAGAAAAGCTGATTTTGTGCTCCAGTCCAGAGAGGGTAGGCAGGGCTAGTTTTCTGGTGTTAGGATCTAAGGAGAGAGCTCCCTGCTCTAATACCCATGGTGACTCCCGGCATTCTTTTAACAGTTCCCTATTAAAATGCAAACGCCTCTAGGAGTCAGTCAGCCCAGGTCAGCAAACACCTTGCTTATTAACACCTGAGCTGCTGGCCATCTGAAAGGGCATGCCTGTTAGGAAGTCTGTTCTTGGAGTGGTGGGAAATGGCAGAAGGCAGGGTGAGGGCAGCTGGAGGACACCTGGGATCTTAGGGTGACTGGGCTCAAAATGTAACAAAATGTATAGGCCTGGCAGTCAAGGTGAAGACCCTGGTGAAACAAATGGCAGGTAGGAGTGCCCTGGGCTTCCATTCTCCCGCCTTCTGGGTAGTTTCACTTTCTCCTCAAGTGCACAAGACTGGGACTACAAAACTAATTGGTAAGGAGTTGGGTTGTGTTTTTTGTTTGTTTATTGTTGTTGTTTGGTTTGTTTGCTTGCTTGGTTGATTGGTTTTAGGTTTGGGTTTTGGTTTGGGTTTTTGTTTTGTTTTGTTTATTGTTTTTTTGTAAATAAGATTAGTTGTGATTTTTTTGATTCACAAGCATTCACATTCAGTGTTTGGGCCCAACTATGCATCTCAGCATTTAAATTAATAATTCTTTGTCTTACATTAATTAATCAACACATATTTAATGCCTCTCATTGCTCTACAAAATTCAAAGCCTTCATTTCTTAAGCATTTTTAAAAATGTTCTATGAAAATCTTTCTGTTGGTCTGCATCTTTCTGGGAATGCCAGGACTAGAGAAATATGTTGCATTTTCCCACTTTTGTATGTATTATTAGTCATCATGGGAGAGCTAGAAGCGCTCTGGATTGAGTAAGATTGCCTGAACAGTTTTCAAGTATTTGGGGTTCAAAAAAACCCAAAATGTGTTTTGCCAAAGCATTTGCTTTTCTCTTCATTTTTTAAAACCCATGTTTATTTCAAGGAGCGTTTATTCCATGTGTTTTTAATGCATTTACACTCAGTTCATTAAAATGCTACTCTATAATAGTTCCTTGGCATCCAAGAGGGCCGTGGAGCCCTTCTGCTTTGAAGGGATAGGTGTCCTGTGTCCACCCCACCCCATAGTCTGGAATGGCTTAGCTCCTTCCTGGAGCCCAGGGAGTCTAGGACATGGTGGGCCTAACACGTGGAGCCCTCGTGCCCCAGGTCCTGGCACCATGTTGCCCTGTCTACCTCTGTTGTGCGCCTGGACCAGTTAATTTAAGGGGCCTCCTTCCACCTTGAGAACGAGTCCTTCCTTAGCTGCAAGAAGACCTGGGAAGGCATGATGAGTTCTTGAACCTTTCCTTCTTTTTCACTCAAGTTTTAGGGTCAGAATTTTGTCTGTTTCAAGCCTCCTCTGTCTTTTGTGCCTCTCTACTTTAGAATCTCTGGCTATAATTTTATCCAAACTTCCCCTGAATTTTTTGAAGCCTGATTTTCCAAATCTCAGTTTATGTCTAACGCCCAATACATTCCTTTCTTGACAGAATTGTTCCATGATAACATGGTCCTATTTTTTTTGTAGTTCCTCTTATTTCCAGACTCCACCTTGACCTGCATTACTGTTCAGAATTAAGACCACACAGCAATCCATGTATTGCTTCCTTCGTGTGCTGAGGCAAACAACAAATTAAATTAAATGAAGACACTGTCTTTAGAGAAAGGAGCCATTAAACAGATACCCAAATAGATGAAATCCTCCATCTCTGACAGGAGGTGGTTTAGTGACGGTTTTGTACTCTACAAAAGGAAAGATTTACCCATATCTCAGAGGTAGTAGAGTTGCTTGACTTTTCTTCCCCAGTAGTATTTTTCTAATACATTTTCTTTTTATTGTTTCTCAAGGTCTCTCCAAAATTCTTCCATGTAAAATCTCATAGACTCACGGATTTCTGTGTACTTGTGAAAATGGCCCAGAGTATGAAAGTAGAAGATGTTGGTCTATAACTACCCTTGCCTCTTCTATATGTTGGGGGTGGGAATATTTCCCTTGAAGGGATGTTGGGAGAGTTGAGTGAGACGGTGTTTGGGCAAGGGGTCATGCAAACTGCAAAGTGTGGTACAAATGTTTACAATTATTTTTACTGAGTTATTATCCCTCTGTCTCTTCAGCGAAGCATGTCTGTGGAATGAGATATACCTCTCCTTTACAACACTCCAGACTTGAGTCTTACTCTACAACTCTTTGTAAAACCATCTACAAATTTACCTTCCCGTATTAGATTATCCAGGTCCCATTGCTGATTAGATCTAATCAATGTACTAGGTAATAAAGAAACTTCTTGAAGAGAGGGAGTCTCTTTTATTTTGGAACACTGGGCACTAAGTACACACTAGGACCAGGCTGTAGGTGTCTAAAGAATATAGCTTTTTCTGTTTTACCCTGTTGGTCTGGATTTTGCTTACACACAGTCAAGCTCTGCATGAGAAAGGGAAGTAACCAGATGAGGTTGGCAACGTATAGGTAGAAAAAATAATACATGTGTTTTACTATCAAGCAGAGAGAAACAGGAAGAGAAAATTACATAGTATGCGACTGGGATTTCTATACTTAAAACCACAATATTTATTTTTAAATACCTTTCATTAAGATGTAATTCACATACCGTAGAAATTTGCCCATTTAAAGTATACAAACACTTTAATAATTTTGATATGTTCACAGATAGGCGCACCATCACCACAATCTCAATTTAGAATATTTTTATCGCCCCCAAAAAACACTGTGCCCAGTGGCATTAGCAACCATGCCCCAACTCCACACCTACACAGATCTAGACAACCACTAATCTTTCTCTAGATACACATTTACATATTCTAGGCCTTTCATATTCATGTCATGCAATCATTACATGATTTTTTTTTTATGACTGGCTTCTTTTTCTTAGTATAATGTCTTCAAGATTCATCCATATCATTAGCATGTGTCAGTGTGCCATTCCCTTTTATTACAAAATAATATTCCATTTTATGGATATATCACATTTTATTTATCCTTTCATCCGTTTGAGGTGGCCTCCAGGTTTGAGTTGTTATAGAAAATCCTGCTATGAACATTCATGAGCAAGGTTTCATAAAGATGGGTGTTTTCACTTTGGCAATTCCTCAGAATGTTCAACATACTCCTGGAAATGAATGTGCAAATGCCCTAGCTAAAAATTCCAATGTGAAGTTAAATGGAAATGGCAAGAGCAGATGCCCTTGTCTTGTTCCTGACCTTAGAGAGAAAACATCCAGTCTTTCTGTATTAAGTATGGTAGCAACTGAGGGTTTTTCATAAGTGATCTTTATCAAATTGAAGGAGTTCCCTTCTGTTACTAGTTTGATGAGTATTTTTATCATGAAATGTATTGGATTATCTCAAATGCTTTTTCTGCATCTATTAAGATGATCAGGTAGGGATTTTTCTCCTTTATGCTATTAATGCAGTTTACTACATTGATTACATTCTTGAGGTAAATTCCACTTGGTTGTATATAATCTTTTTATATAGATTTGGTTTACTAATATTTGTTGAGGATTTTTATGTCTGCATTCATAGGAAGTATCAATCTGTAGTTTCTTTTCTTGTGTTGTCTTTGCTTGGTTTTGGTTTCAGGGTAGTCATAAAGTGAGTTTGAGAAGTATTCCTTCCTTTTCAATTTTTTTTTTAAAGAGTTTGTAAAAGATTGTATTAGCTTTTCCTTTGGTAGAATTTATCAATGAAGCCCTCCAGACCTGAGATTTTCTTTATGTGAAGATTTTAATTTATAGTCCTTTTACTTGTTAGAGGTCTATTCATATTTTCTATTTCTTTTTGAGTCAGTTTCAGAAATTTGTATTTTTCTACAAATTTTTCTGTTTCTTCTAAGTTATCTAATTTGTTGCCATTTAATATTTGTTTAATTCTTTACTATTGTTCTTACTTTTCTTGGTATTTTGGATGCTTTCAACATAAATTTTGGCTACAAACCTATTTAAATTTTTTACCATATGCCACAAAAACACACATGTTTTTGTGTACATGTGTCATTACAACTTTACTGTTTAATCAGTTCTGTTTATGCCCCTTAGAAGACTGGGGTGACTTAGCTAAATGTAAAGCACATGGTCCAAATTATAATTTTTGTCTCATGGTAATATTAGTACAGCCAATACTTATTTAGACAAGACTGCTTTTTAAAGCCGTGAGCTATTCTGTCTTTTAAAAATTCATTTCCATGTTCATTCTTTGCTACCTTTTGTGGAATATGGAAATGCATATAAGCAGTGTGGATTGCAAAAAGGAAAACCACAAATTCAAGAACTCATTTTCTTTTTATTTATTTATTTTTATTTTTATTATTTTTGAGACACTCGGAAGCAATGAGAAAGGAAGATAATTTCATTTCTGGGATTGTAGCTCTCCACTTGGACATTTTGCAAACTCTCCTACCTGAAGTCAGACCTCTTAAGATAGCTTTTATTTGACAATAATCATAGAGCTTTAAAGGCTAAGCACACACAAGATAGCAAAACTTGGCTTAAATTTAAACAACTCATATTGGGGCGCCTGGGTGGCTCAGTGGTTTAAAGCCTCTGCCTTCAGCTCAGGTCATGATTCCAGGGTCCTGGGATCGAGCCCCACATCGGGCTCTCTGATCAGCAGGGAGCCTGCTTCCTCCTCTCTCTCTGCCTGTCTCTGCCTACTTGTGATCTCTCTCTGTCAAATAAATAAATAAAATCTTTAAAAAAAAATAAATAAACAACTCATATTGATTTGTATTAAGTTAACTTAAAGAAGAATCTATGTTCCTTCAAGGCTTGTCTAATTCAATAGTCGAGAGATTTTTTCCAGGGTTATAAAAAATGAGAGTAAAAGAATGACATTCTTGTCTTTGCTTTTCATTGAAAGAACAAAGTGCATACTTAACGTTTACTAGAATAGAAAAAGCAAAGAAGCTTCCTTGTTTTAAACACAGCACTAAATATTGAAAGTACATTCTCTCTATTCTAAGACTATAAATCTAACTATAGTACATAGCAATTCTGTTCCCACAGTTGCTCAGGAAGTCAGATATCCTCAATACCTCTCCCTCAGTCATTCACTTAAATGCAGTAAGTCTCTTAACTGTGGCCACTAGAGTTAATTCTGAACCATCTCATCTAATTTACTTTCCTTTCAACTGCAAAGAAAATCTCCTGGCCAAAAGAAAATCTGAGCGGATTTGAGTTTTGCCTAGAAGTCTTTCCAGTTTGCTTTACGTGTACTCATTTTCAGTATAGCATTAACAAGCAACTAATTGATCAGAAATTGAAGTAAATTGATCTGACTCTGGCTTCCTGTTTTCACCTTAAACCCTTTCCTGTCTAATTAAATCTACTAGGTAAACATTTTTTGTGGAATTCTCAAGCTGATTTTCCTCTAATGTTTTTTTTCCAGGAAAGAAACACAACCTAGAGAACAAGAACAAAGCTTCCATGGAAAGCCCCAGAAGGAATTCAAGTGGAAATACCCTGAGATCCCTACCCACAAGACCTGGCCTAGCAAATAATCACCAAACGTGATTGCCCTCAACTCCACTACCCACCAACTCAACCTTTCTTCTAGCTGTGTGGTGAGTACCCTACCCTCAGGGGAAAACAGTGGTCTGAACTGTGGTCTGCCCTTGTCACCCCACAAGGCACTTCCAGAGGAAATTAGATTTAGCTTTTATGCCTTCCTCTTGCAGTGTATCCACAGCGCCTGTGGGATACAATCCATGGATGCTTTGTCTTGTCCAGATCACAGGTTCTCATTGTATATGTTCTGTGGTCCAAAAGCATCAGCATCTCCTAGGGGCTTATTAGAAACACAGACTCTTAGCTTCAATCCAGGCCCCTAAGTCCAAATTTGCATTTTTATTTAGCACGATCACCTAATCATTCCCATGCACCTTAAAATCTGAGAAGGACTGCTAGAGAGCATGGTTTCCAAACTTTCATGTGTACCCAAATCCTCCGGTGGGCTTGTGGAAATAGATTCTGGGCCCCACTCCCAGGGTTTCTTATTCAGTAGGTCTGGAGTAGAACTTGAGAATTTGTTTAAAAGTTCCTAAGTGATGGTGATTAAGTTGATCTGGAGACTATACTTTAAGAAACACTTCCCTAGAGGTATCCCATCCCACCCCACAAGGACTAGGAATGTCAAAGAGTCTTTAGGATCTAGAATGATGTGATCTGTAAGTTAAAACTCATCATGTGATTGGAGCTACCTCATGTGATTGGAGCTACCTCCTTTTTTTTTTTCTGCTTTGCCACATCTTCCTGCTACCTGTGGAAAGTCTGTAGGTCTGGTTTCCTCTAACAGCTCCTGGTTCATAGTGCTCCATCCTCTGGACATGCCCTTCCCTATATCTAAGCTGGAACATACCAGGGTTGGCCGAGTTTTGGCTGACATTGCTGGGAGATGTCTCCCCTGTCCTGCCATGGGCTACCTCTGGTTAAGTCAGCCCCAGGACTGTCCATGGCTGCTCTCTTGCCCCAGGTCCTCCTGTCGGCCACTTCGCTCTATGTACAGCCATTTGACTCTTCTCCTGAGAAGGCCAGCTCAGGCTCTGCCCTTCCACACCTCTAAACTTCATGTACCTCTCTCCCCCTTTTCTTCCTTAGCAGAGTTGGTTGTATTGTTTTCTTTTTTTTTTTTAAGATTTTATTTATTTATTTGACACAGAGAGAAGGAGATAGAGTACAAGTAGGCAGAGTGATAGGCAGAGGGGGAGGTAGAAGTAGGCTTCCTGCCAAACAGGGAGCCTGATGCAGGGTTCAATCCTAGGACCCCAGGATCATGACCTGAGCCAAAGGCAGATGCTTAACTGACTGAGCCACCCAGGTGCCCCGGTTATACTGTTTTCCAGAGATATCTATCTCTGCCCCTAGACGAGAGTTATAACACAATTTTGGCAATGGACTGATTTGCCAGAAAGGACCCAGAGCCAGAGTGGGACATTACTGGAAATGCTGAGTGGCAGGGCTCCCCAGCCCAGGGCAGAGCAGGCCTGGGGAGTCCGTGCAGTCTACTCCCCTGCAGGCAACGAGCTCAGAAAGTGTGCCCATTTCCCTGAAGAAGCATCTCACATCCCCAGGTCCTTTGGAAAAGTGATCTTGTCATGTGCATGTGTTCAAGCCAGTTTTTCAAGCCACGGTTGAAATCCATCAAAAATGTTTAGCTAAAAAAAGTTCAAAGCGTGGTTTATAGGAGGCCTACTTGAATGTGAATTGGTAATGTATTAAGACTGCAGATAGATTACAGAGCACTCCCAAGTCACTTTTCAAAGCAATTTCTATTTCCAAGGCAAGGGAGACTATTTCCTTTATATAAAAGCACTACACCCTCACCCATGCCCCCAAAAGCTGTTTCATGTAAAACTCTCCCATTTGCCTGAATGAGAAAAACATCTTTAATACAGTTGTACAAATGTGATTTCCTCACTGGTGAATATCACATTTTTGTGGGTTCACAAAAAATAAAACTCCTTCTCCTTTTGGCTGAAAATTGCTTCTGAAAAGGAAAGGCGGTTTTGGGTTTTGGTGCTTTCTTTCCCAAACAGGACACAGGGTTTTTTTTGTTCTTTGTTTTTCTTTTCCCCCAGTGGTGAGAAACTGCCTCTGTGATACACACAGTCAATTTTCACCTGCAGCTAAGTTGGTTTCACACTAAATTTCCCATTTGGATGAGGAAAGCAAATCTTTACCTGGTGAACTGGTAAGATGTCATCCAGGACCGTGTTTGCCAGAGCCTATAAAACTGCCAGTCATGAAGGAACTTTCCTCACAAGCCAGGAACCACAAGGACATTAACCCTTTTGCAGTGAAATTAGGTAAAAACAAACAAACAAACAAACAAACAAACATTCAAATTCTCAAACTGAAAGCAAACCATGTCCTCTTGGGGCCCGACTATATCTGGTGGCTGAGTGCGATCTCAGAAATTTGTCCCTCAGCTGAGTGACCCAGACAATTTGCAGACACTTTTCTCCCCACAAGATACCCCTCAGCCTCCCACACCCCAACATTTAAGAAACCCTTAGGTTACATACAAGACAATGAGGTAAATTCTTATTCAGGCGAAATGATGCTTGCCGGATCATGATTTACCAGACATTTTGTTTTTCTCACACTGAATTTTTATTGTCTGGGTTTTGGTAAATTCCTTTGTCCTAGGTTCCTTCACTTACTGAGGTGCTGAGGAGGAAGAGGGACCCCGATATCAGTGAGATGGTATCTTCATGGCCTTCTGGGGCCCGCTGTGGTGAGAATGAGTCTTTGTACATTCCACCAATTTGCAGTGAAGTGGAACCGGAAGCCAGTGAGGTGGTCCTGAGTGCTTTGTTCACAGAGTTGTGCTGCCTCAGATGACTGGTAGTCTCTCACGAGTCTGTCTTCTCCTCTATAAAGTGAACACAACACAGTGGAGTTGCTTCTAGGAAAGGTAGTGAGGAATGCAGTTTCCAAAGCCTATAGGTCAGGCAAAACACATGTATAATCAAAACTGCCTTCGAAAATTTCCAGCATGGAACAGATCTGTTTCCTTGATTGAGCCTATTTTCAGGAGCCACATTAAAGAGGGCTGTGTATCTCTCTTTCCTCAGGGTGAAGCCACCAGCCGCTGAGGGGCGCTGAGGAAATGAGATCCCAAGGAAAGAGCTGATTCACAGCTCAGGCTGAGGCAAGGACTTACTCAGGGGACAAGGCTACTCCCTCCTGTCCCACTCCCTCCCTACTTGCCTACTTGCTGGTAGGGATTGTTTATGGAATTCAACTAAGTAAACACATACTTAAATAAAATTCCATCGTGTTGTTTATGAACAGGAGGATAACAATGAAGGTGATGAGGACATATTTGCCTAACTGTTCTAGGCATAAGGCACTTTCATACATCTTGTTTTCATAACAACCTGATGAGGTGATTCTTATTATTTTATTTCACAGGTCAGTAGTGAAGTTCAGAGAGACAGGATGGAGACAGGGGCCAGCACTCTCTCCCTAGCTCGGGATGCCTTCATAGGCACATACCCGACCTCAGGTGAGGCACAGAGAAAATGATGGGATTCCAAATCAGCCAATATTGAACAGCCAAAGTGCCAGGTATAAAGTTTCTCATGCATACACTCTATTTAAAGGTTTTGTTCTTATGACTGAAAACATTGGGTTCATCATTTGTAACCATTGTAGTCTCTGGTGCATTTACAAAATATAAACATAACAACACATTCCTAACTTTTTGGTTTCTTAGTTAACATATCTTGTCAATATAGGATGTCTACCCTGTGGGAATCAATATCTCTTACAATGGTTTGGCAGTTAGGCACCTTAATTTACTACTTCCCTCTCTAGCCTAAATTGAATATTTTTAAATGCTTTCAATTTTGGTGTTATTTATAATTACAAAAACAAACAAAACAAACAAACAAAAACCTTATAGACAAGCTAAATCCAACCACGGAAGATCCTACTAGGATCCATTCTTCCTCCAATACCACTTCTGACACCAAAGGAGGGGGTCTTCGTTGTTTTTTGCCCCACACTGACCAATTTTCTGACACAAGCTTTGTGTCCTACAATTTAATTTGATTTAATTCTGACACTTAGTAGAGTGGCAGTGAGTGACAGATCCCACAGTTTAAGGACTTAGTCCCATAAGTCTTCTCCCACTTCAGATACCAGTCATTAAGTCCAGGCCACCTACTTCTCACCTACTGGCTATAAATCGGGGGTTCCCACATCCCACTCCTTGGGCTTGGCAATTTTCTAGAATAGCTCACAGAACTCAGGAAAACTGATTACATACTATTAACAGTTTATTATAAAGAATACAACCCAGGAACAGCCAGAGGGAAGACAGGCACAGGGCAAAGTGTGGAGGGGGGAAAGTGTGGGGCACATGAAGTTTCCATGTGACCACACCCTCTCCAGGTGTATTACTCACCAAGGCTCTCCATGTGTTCATCAACTCAGAATCTCACTGAACCCCACAGTTTAAGGGGACTTATGGAGGTTCTGTCATATAAGCAAGATGGATTAAATCACTGGCCATTGGCAATGAATCCCAGCCCTTCTTTTCTCCCAGGAGGTTAGAGAGGAGGAGCTAAGGTTGAAAGTTTCAACCCTCTAATCCTGACTTGGTCTTTTTGTTGACCATCTCCCATCCCAAACGTAGCTAGGAGCTGTCAGGTACCAGTCATCCCACAGCACGTAAACACTCTCATCATTCCAGAGATACCTTAGAAGCTCTCTGGCAGGAACTGGGGGTGAAGACCAAATATATATCACAATATCACAGGATATTTACATACTAATTAGGATGAAAATGTACAATGGGACACAAGTACTGGCATTAAAAATTCATATTGTAGAGAACTACCTATGAGCATGGGAAAATGGTCATGAATACTAAATAGACAATAAGCTATCAAGGCTGTAAAATCTGTAAATGTCTATGTAGTATGTGCACATGCCAGAAAGAAAGGTCCAGAAGGATATATAACCAGAGGTTACCACAAAGAGCAGTTTTTGTTTGTTTTTTTAAAATAATCGTCCTTTTCCGTGTTTCTCCAGTTTTCTACATTGAAGATGTCTGAGTTTTGAATCGGGGGAGATTCATTATTATTTTTTTAAAGATTTTATTTATTTATTTGACAGAGAGAGAGAGATCACAAGCAGGCAGAGAGGCAGGCAGAGAGAGAAGGGGGAGCAGACTCCCTGCTGAGCAGAGAGCACGATGTGGGGCTCAATCCCAGGACCCTGGGATCATGACCTGAGCCGAAGGCAGAGGCTTAACCCACTGAGCCACCCAGGCGCCCTCATTATTATTTTTTTAAAGATTTTATTTATTTATTTATTTATTTGACAGAGAGAGACACAGCAAGAAAGGGAACACAAGCAGGAGGAGCAGGAGAGGGAGAAGCAGGCTTCCTTCTGAGCAGGGAGCCCGATTCGTGCGGGGCTTGATCCCAGGACCCTGAGATCATGACCTGAGTCGAAGGCAGCCACTTAATGACTGAGCAACCCAGGAACCCTGAGACTCATTCTTTTTTTTTTTTTTTACATTTATTTGACAGAGACAGATCACAAGTAGATAGAGAGGCAGGCAGAGAGAGAGAGAGAGGGAAGCAGGCTCCCTTCTGAGCAGAGAGCCCTATGTGGGACTTGATCCCAGGACCCCGAGATCATGACCTGAGCCGAAGGCAGCAGCTTAACCCACTGAGCCACCCAGGCGCCCCTGAGACTCATTCTTAAATAACAAAACCAAAACTTTATTTACTCTTTTAATTAATTAATTTATTTGACACAGAGAGACACAGAGAGAGAGGCAACGTAAGCAGGGGGAATGGGAGAGGTAGAAGCAGGCTTCCCACTGAGCAGGGAGCCTGATGCAGGGCTCGGTCCAAGGACCCCAGGATCACGAACTGAGCCAAAGGTAGAGGCTTAAAGACTGAGCCACCCAGGCGCCCCCAAAACTGAAACTTAAATTGCACACATCCTTAGGGATGTTTTTGCAAATCTCCTTTTGGGTACCAGGCAGTTCCCACATTGTCAGAGCTGGCCTGAGAGTCTGGGAACATGCTGGCACCCCAGAATGGTGCCCTGATTTCCTCCTGACCAGCCCTCACAACATGCCACCACACACTGAAGGATTCTCTTCCCCCAACTTCTTTACCTCATGTTGGAATTCTCCTCCTGCAAAAGAACATATGAAGACCAGTTAAAGCTCCAATATAGCTAATATATCTATTTTCATTTTCTATCTTCCTTCTCTGGTAAAATAAACTGTGCATGAGGAAATGAAGGATTAAAGCATTTTAAAAGTATATGAGGGGGCGCCTGGGTGGCTCAGTGGGTTAAAGCCTCTGCCTTTCGCTCAGGTCATGATCCCAGGGTCCTGGGATCGAGCCCCGCATCGGGCTCTCTGCTTGGCAGGGAGCCTGCTTCCTCCTCTCTCTCTCTCTCTGCCTGCCTCTCTCCCTACTTGTGATCTCTATCTGTCAAATAAATAAAATAAAATCTTAAAAAAAAATTAAAAAAAAAGTATATGAGGAATGAAAAATTACATACTAGTTGTGCTTGTATGTGTGTTGTGAGAGAGTGGTTGGGAAGGGGTTGACTTGCATTCTCTACTGAATTATCTCAGTTTCCTCTCACTGTGAATGGATCAGACACTATGTTCTAGTGAGCTAAGTTTAGTTTAGAAGGCCATGGCTTTTATAATTCTATGAATGAAGGAAGTGCAATTAAGTCTTCTAAGTATCTCTATTTCTCAACTGAATTTTTTATAGCTCTTTAAAATGTAACTCATGGGGTGCCTGGGTGGCTCAGTCACTTAAGCATCTGCCTTTTCAAATCAGGTCCTGATCCTGGGGTCCTGGGATGGAGTTCCACATCCGGCTCCCTGCTCAGTGGGGAGCCTTCTTCTCCCTCTGCCTTTGCCCCTCCCCCTGCTATTGTGTGTTCTCTCTTTCTCTCTCTCTCTCTCTGCCAAAGAAATAAAAAAAAATCTTAAAAAAAGAATAAAATGTACATCCTAATATCTGTTGCTTAACCTTAAAATTTAAACAGTTTTAGCAGAAGAAGATTCCTTCTCATGGTCTATGAAGCCTACATAGAAGAACTTCTATAGATCTGAAAATCTTTTTAGAAATCATGACCATCCTTACCTCTAGGTAAGAAAATCTATGGTATGGACTTCTTTTATTTGTTCTCTTGTTTTATGAGGTGGCAGAATTTTCACACTAAATTCATATTTCATTTTGTCCAGGTCCTTAGATGTTAGAAAAAAGTGTTTCGGGGCGCCTGGGTGGCTCAGTGGGTTAAGCCACTGCCTTCTGCTCAGGTCATGATCTCTAGGGTCCTGGGATCGAGCCCCGCATCGGGCTCCTTGCTCAGCAGGGAGCCTACTTCTCTTTCTGCCTCTGCCTGCCTTTCTGCCTACTTGTGATCTCTCTCTCTGTGTCAAATAAATAAATAAATAAATAAAATCTTAAAAAAAAAAAAAAGAAAGAAATGTTTCTGTTGTGGAAAATTGTCTCTATCAAGACTTTACAACGTTCATGGCTCCAGGGATTTAAAAATATACACTGTCCCTTTAAAAGAAACATTTTGATCCTTTAAATCCATACCAAGTCTCTTTTTGCCTCTGTCAAAAGCTGCTTAGCCTCCAAGGGACAGCAATTTCATTCTGGCAGAATACTGTAAAGATCTTTTGCAAAGCTTATTGCAAATATTTTCATCCATTCTTGCCATTCAAAACTCCACAGAACTCAAAGGTGGCTACAGACCCATCCTGTAGAGGACCCTGATGGATCCCAGAGACGGGCTGAGAACCAACCAGCAAATCCAAAGCAGCGGGAGCCTAGAATTCCACCACCAGCACAAGGTTAAACCTTTCCAAGTGCAACACATCTGTCTTTCCCATTGTTCAGACTGATTCCACCCGGACTTTGAGAAGACCATGTTCAGTGTAAATGTGATTTAAACTTCCATCTATGAAAGCAATTCAGCAATGCATTCTGGTTTTAAATTCTTGTGCTGAAACAAAAGCAAGTCCCCATCCCACCAGTGAGTTATCAGTTCTTTTTCTCTTCGCTAAAATGTGAAAAAAGGACCACTGATGAAGGGAAAGGGAGCGAAGAGTGCTATCAGGTGTCACTCTTCATGTGTGAGTTACAGGGAGCTCTAAACCTTCCAAACCAGAAATGCTTTCTGAATTGGAGGGTTAGATACAGTCAGAATCCAGTGTTCCCTCAGCTCCTTATTTGGGAAGGTGGGTGCAGAGAGTGAGAGAATAAATCTTTTGGGTAGGACAATTTTTTTTCTTTTTTCTAGAAAATCCAGAAATATTTTTCAATTTTACAGATTTTATATTACAAAAATACTAAATGTTAATTGCATATTTAAGCAAAAGAATTATTGAGAAGGAGCAAAAAATTATGTAAAACCTTACCACCCAGAGACATGCAGAATGAATATTTTGGTCTATTTCTTTCACATTATTCTATAACAGTCTGCCTATCTATGCATCTACTGCTTGGATTCAGTTTGCTTCACCAACTTCAGGTGTGAACAAAATTCTGTTTTTTTTTTAAATTATTCTTAGATAGGAAAAAAATAAGCACCTTGCTACTGAACCAACCAATGACTCTGGCATCTCCTCTGCTAAATAGTTTTGACTTTCCCTGCAATCTGAACCATGTAGGAGGATAAAGTGGGTGTGAGTCACACACACACAGGGTCATAACTGAATACTGTCCCCTCTTCCTCCAGTCTGCTGGCCCCATGACCAGCCATGCTGCTGCCATGCCCTGAACAGCTTAAGCTCTCTATACAGCCAACCGTGGTCATTCTCAGTGGGGCACCATGGTTTCCATTCAGGTCTTATGCATTCAGCCTCTGTAACCTGTTCCAAGATGATGGCATCTGGAATTTTCTGGGCCAGATTCAGCTTTCACTCTGAACCCTTGGGCTCTGATATGACCCTTAATATATTTTGTAATTGGTGATTATTCTATTATTCACATATAATGATTTACTCAGCCTTTCTCCTCTTATTAGATACTTAGAGCTTTTATTTCTATTTCCCCAATATTATAAGTAATTGTAATGAACATTTTGTTCATATGTCTTTGAAGACATCTCTGATTATTTTCTAAGGGTGGAATTACTGGGTCAAAGTATGTGAACATTTTAAAGCTCTTTTATATACAATATAAAGTTGCATAGTAGACTCTTCCAGTTAAAATCATAATGAGATATCACCTCACACCTGATGGAATGGCTATCTTCACCAACACAAGAGATTACAAGTGTTGGCAAGGATGAGGCAAAAAGGGAACACTTGTGCATTGTCAGTGGGATTGTAAATTGGTACACCCACTGTGGAAAGCAATATGGAGGTTCTTCAAAGAATTGAAAAGAGAACTTCCACATGATCCAGCAATTCTCCTTCTGGGTATGTATCCAAAGGAATCAGAATCACTGTCTTTAAAAGATGTCTCTACTCCCGTGTTCACCATAGCATAATTTATAAGAGATAAGACATGGAAACAACCTTAGCATCTTAGTGAAAATGCGATCTTATATATAATGAATGTTATTTAGCCATAAAAAAAAAGGAAATCCTTCCGTTTTCAACAACATGGATTAACCTTGAAGATGTTAGGTTAAGTGAAATAAGTTAGTCAGAGAAAGAAAAATACCATATAATTTCACTCATATGTGGAGTGTTAAAAAGAAAGAACTGAGCTCATAGATACAGAGAACAGATCTGTGGTTGCCAGAGGGATGGGGGCACAGGGGATAGGTGAAATGGATGAAAGTGGCAAAGGGTACAAACTTGCAGTTATAAAATGAAAAAGTCCTAGGGATGTAATGTAGTGTGGTAAGAATAGTTAACAATACATATTTTTAACTGAATGAAACAATGGTGATGTGGCTAACAAAGTAGAGCCTAAAAGTTCTCATCACAAGGAGAAAAAAACTATAACTGAGTGTGGTGATGGATGTTAACTAAACTTATTATTGTGATCATCTCACAGTATATACTTAATTCAAATCATTATGTTGTACACCTAAAACAAACACAATGTTATATGCTAATTATATCCCAGTTAAATAGTAGAAGATAATACATCATATGAACAGTATTAGAATAATGATAATATTAGCGACAATGGAAATGGTAAGTAAAATAAATTTTTTTAAAGAGAAGGAGCAAATGAGAGAAAAAGAACATACTCGTGGTAGCACAAAAATCAAACACAAAAGCAGTGGGGTCTAAGTCCCCACAGGTAGGATTGATGTGACCAAGACAAGTTGGTAAAATAAATGCTGTAACAGTTATATTTACATTGCTTTATACTTTGTGTAGGTGCTCGTCTCATTGCAAAAGGCAATTTAACAGGGATTTGACTACAGTAATCTCAAAAAAAAAAAAATCGTCCAGATTTTTTTGTAAGAGTGTCCCTCTCACTCAACCTCTTATTAGTAATATCCAATGTTAGCATAATCAACAAACTTTGCCAACTAAGTATTTGAAAATTGGTGCTTACTGTTTCAATTTGCATTCTTTAATTTCACAGTAAAAAAGAAAAGTCAGTATTTTTAGTATAGACTATAAAATGTAAATCTTTTTCCTGTGACTTCTGGATCCCTGTGTAAAGGCAGAGTTCTCTCATGCTGCATATCATAAGGGATAGACAGGTTATTTGAGGGTCCCAATCAGCACTCTGAAAGATAAAGACACCAAATACCAAATCCCTGGGGGAAGAAGAAATGATACCTATTTTACATTTCCCTCTATTTGCTGACTAAGCTATTTATTCTGGGTTGCAAAAGGAAGTTGTTTTTGACATTTTTAGCTGGGAATTCTGGTTTATCAATTTTTTAACTATTATTGTATTTTCTTCCTAGGTTTGTCTTCTGATAGAAAAAAATATATGGCTAAGAATTACTCCCAGTACAAGATAATGAAGTCATATCAGTTCACACAGGGAATCAGAAAATTCAGCTTTTTCCAGTGGTTGCAAATTTACATCATTTTGCCAAGTGCTATGACCCAAGAAACTAAAACTTTGCCTGGCACCATGAAGATTTGATCCTGGCCTTTCAAATGTAGATAACCATGTAAAACTGTTCAGGGACATAAAACTCTTCCGGGGTCTTACTCTGGGCTTCTGATCTTACTCATTGACCATTTTGTGGTATTCTTTATTAGAAAACAAAATGACAGAGGCCAGTGAAGAGAATTTTAAGAGTAATGAAAAGCCTGTTTTGTAATTAAAGAAGATTCCCAAACTCTGGGGAATTTTCCTAGATATTGACAGGTCCAACTGAAAAGCCAATATTCCAGAAAAAAATCACAAAAGTTCCATTTTTAGAAGAGTGTTTTAAATCTTGAGCCCAAGTTTTATTTCACTGTTTTGCTTTTTGAGGTTTAAGTTTTTCTGAAAGGTAAAATGAAGAGAGGAGTCTTCAGAACCCTGAGAATTTCACACAACCAAAGATGGTCACTTTTTTATTGGGGAGATTCATTAATTGGATTTTTCACTTTAAGTTCAACTAGACCTTCCACTTACAGACTTCAAACTCCCAATAGTTTGTTATTGTTATTTATTGTTACTGTCTCTTCATCTGCCACAAACATTAATACATGGCCGATTCCAAGCAGCCCCTTGTTAAAGGAACTTAATCAAAGGAAAAAACAAACCAAAAGATTAAGAATTATAGGGAACCTCTCTAAGAAACATAGAGTCCCAGCATTAGAAACAACATGGAAATAGATCATAGAATCCTGTCAAGTATTCCAAATATAATTTATGTGGTCAATAATATAATTCTTTCCATCTATGCAAGAAACTTATCCACCACACTTTTGTGACTATATAGTTTGAATACAATTTCTCCTCTAACCATGCTCCCATTAAAATGTAACACATGTCTATAGCAAGCATTAAATCAAAAGACAAAGTACAGGAAATTGTTTTCATGTGTTGCCCATGCTTGAAAAGGACAGAAAAGAGGAAACTTTGTAATTAATGCTGTCTTAATCCTTCGTGGCTCAGTATGAAGAACCATGCCTATTCTTGACCTCCTCTCTACTCTTCTTGAGAAATGATTCGATCTCAATTTATTCGTCCTCTCAGGTAAACCATGAGGTTTGTGTTTGCCAAATGGTATCGAAATAGATTTTCTCATATGAAAGTAAAAATGAAGAATATTTGTGTGTGGTCTTCCCATCAATGTAATTATAACCAGAAACAAAATCTAAAGTGCTACTACAAGTTTTAACTGCCTTTACCAATTTCTCAATAAAAGCAGGAATCTCCTAGAAGAAGATATATATTCTGGAAGGACTGAACGTGCTCTAAGAAGGGAGGAAAACACAATTGCCTATAAAACCAGCATGAGCATCAACTTCATCCTCTCAAACATGGTGTGTTGGAACCCATGCTGTGGACAAGGGCTACGTGCTTGGTAGGTGAGAACAGCTCCTCAGCTTGGCTCTGCTGTGAAACACAACCCGTCACTGGTGACCTCAGGGTCAAGTTCTTGGTCTCACGGGGTTGGGACAACCTAAGATCCTTAACACCATCTCCATTTGGTAGGTCAGGTTCCAATTTATCTAAATGGGAGCTCAGAGGCATTAAGTAACCTTCTTGAGGTATATAGGCATTGTTAATTTGGGGGGTTCTAATGTTCATTTGTGAAAAAGGCAAAACTTCCACTTACTGAGACACTCCATGAACTGAAAAAAGATTGGTTTTTGTTCCTCCCATGTACATAATAGAGTTAGATACTCCTCTCATGAGATAAATATTTACTGATATATATGAATATATATGAATACTTTAAATGACCCAGACGCTCCTTTACTTGCAAACTGCCTAGTTTCTGGAAAGTATTCTGAAATTCAATTGTTTATAAGACCAAAGTAATTTTGTAACAGCAACTGTTATCCCATTTGTTGGCAGTGAACAGAGTCACAAGTCTTATGTTCTGGCTCATACCTTTTTTTATAAGCATGAAAATGTGCAAGTTGAAAGTTTGTAAGAGGTAGGCATCAATACTATAAATAAATGTATAACCCACGTGCTAGCTTCCTAGGACTACTGTTACAAATTACCACAAACTTGGTGGCTTAAAACAACAGAAATTTTTTCTCTCATAAGTCTGGAGGCTAGAAGTCTAAAATTCAGGTGTTGGCAGGGTTGGTTATTTCTGGAGGTTCTGAGAATCTATTCCATGCCTCTATCCTAACTTCTGGTGGTTGCCGGCAAATCTTGGTGTTCTTTGGCTTATAAATCTATGACTCCAGTCTCTTCTCATGGTGTCCTCCCTACGTTCCTGGTCACACTGTGTCTAAATATCCTCTGCTTATGAGGACATTAGTCATTGGATTAGGGTCCACCCTAATTCAGTATGACTTTACAGTAACCCAAATACATCTACAAAGACAGTATTTGCAAATAAGGTTGCAGGCACAGATACAAGGTTAGGCTTCAATATATCTTCACTGGTGGCAAAATTCAACCCATAACATCTCCCAAACAGGTGTTTCTATTCAATAAATTACCTTTGTGCAGATGAATGAACACATTATGAAAATGTCTTATGTAAGGCATCTGGGTGGCTCAGATAGTTGGTGACTCTTGGTGTTGGTTCAGGTCCAGATCTTAGGGTCTTGGTATGGAGCCCCACATGAGGCTCCATACTCAGTGCAGAACCTGCTTAGGACTCTCTCTCCTTCTGCCTCTCTCTCAAATAAATAAATAAATAAATCTTTTCTAAAAATAACAAAGAATGTATTACTTATATCTTACACTCTACTGGGAACTTTAAAATATATATCCACTTCATTTGAGAAACATTCATATTTTACTATTGACATAATAGCAATGGTTTGTGTTCATGTGGGTTATTTATGAAGATACATATATGCCCATTCAGCACACACACACACACACACACACACACACACACACAATCTTTTTATATTACAATACTTCTGTCTGAGAATGTAATGAAGCTTTACTGTGATGCTTCTCTTGCTAGTATTTATACATATATAAGCTGAACATACCTAAAAATGCCCAGTCACCTTTGAACACATTCCACAAATTTGTAACTGTCACTGGAGAAGGACACCCTTCCATTAATGAGGTTCAGCATGCCTGTTTCTTAAAAAGTGGAGGTCATCAAATGATGCATTTCAACCAGCAACCTGTTCCCCTTCTCTTTTTTGTTTTTTGAATCCAGTGTTCATGGATGTTTTAGCTGACTGTTCATAAAACCTATTCTTTCTTCAACCTGTATACACACCTAGGTGACATTTTTTTTTATTTGTTTATTTACAGCATAACAGTGTTCATTGTTTTGGCATCACACCCAGTGCTCCATGCAGTACGTGCCCTCCCTATTACCCACCACCTGGTTCCTCAACCTCCCACCCCTCCGCCCCTTCAAAACCCTCTGGTTGTTTTTCAGAGTCCATAGTCTCTCATGGTTCATCTCCCCTTCCAGTTTCCCTCAACTCCCTCTCCTCTCCATCTCCCCATGTCCTCCCTGTTATTTGTTATGCTCCACAAATAAGTGAGCCATATGATACTTGACTCTCTCTGCTTGACTTATTTCGCTCAGCATAATTTCTTCCAGTCCCGTCCATGTTGCTACAAAAGTTCGGTATTCATCCTTTCTGATGGAGGCATAATACTCCATTGTGTATATGTCTAGGTGACATTTTTAAGGCAGATAAATGTGGCCACAAATCTGACTTCTAGTCAATGGAGCATGAGCAGAAGAAATGGGTGCCATTCTAGACCTGGCTTAGGAAAATCTCCTATAGATGTTTATTCCTTCCTTTGGCTTGAATCAGACAAGTAAACATCCTCCAAAGCCCTCTGTTGATGGTGAAGGAGCCACAAGATGAAAGCAGCCTGGGTTTCTGAATCACTGAGTGGTGATCACGAACACCCATCTTGAACCTAGTCCTGTTTGAGTAATTCTCATTATCATGCAACTTGGGAAATGTTTATTATAACTCCTAATGCTACCTTAATTTAAACACATTTGCTACTACTGGGGAATTGAGCTCACCTATCTCAGGATAGAGGCAAGTGAGAATGACGGAAAAGGGTGTCATTATTGCTTGGTTGCAGTGATTCTCTACCCCACCAGTGTCATGAAGCCTGTGAACTGATCACTAACTGACATGATTTCAATCAAATTGCTGAATTCCTTATGTATGGTATGTTGCCATGCATATTTCTCTCTTATTTCAGGTCATAGTCTTCTCTCCCTTACTAAACAGTAAACATGTTAAAGACTTGTTTTTTCTCTTATCGTTCTTAGTTTAGAGTCCAAAACTGTTGAAAGCCTCAATATATGTTTATTGATCTTTGGGTGGACTGATTCTTAACAAAACCAAGGGCAAGTTTTACAAGCTAAACAAGTTCTGCTGTACTGGATGAGCTTTAAAACCTAGTTTCAAGGCCATAAATGAATAAAAATGTATAGTATATGTATATTAATAAATATACTTAAAGCAAAAACATTCAGAACCATAAATACTACTAAAATCAATTGAACTGTGTGTTGCTTTCTTCATTCAAGGAGATGAAAGAGGTTTTATTGGATTTTTCTTACAGCATTTTTGAGAGAAGGCAGGACATTTTTAGAAACAAATTTACTTTGAACTAAAAATTTCAATGTGTTTGCTGGCACACCTCTTCTAATTTATCAAATCAGTTAAAATTAAATTAAAGGGAGGGGAACCCACACTATTTCTCAAGTTTAATCACAGTAAAGAGGCTCACACTACTAAACAATGACCATCTGTAAATTATATCTTATTCCTGCATAAATTCTGTTTCACAACTGGGTACTATACTAATGAAAATATAATTCAAGTGCAGGTCAGATTAAGCCCAGTAAATTTCAATGACCTAGCTGAGGACCTATAAGCAACATGTAACACTAGGAGAAAAATAGAAAGGTAAAAATTAATAGAAGGTGAAGATTTGTCCTTCTAGTAGCTGTAGTCTCTTTCTGACCAGCTTTTCTCCATTTTTCTGGTAACACAGCCTACCTGCTTGGTCTGATAAGACGTCCAAAGATCCACATGAGATCAGTTATGGTATCTGCCTGTTCCCAGACACTGCAGAAGCCAGGGTGATAAATGATGTTCAGGTTTTCTAAACTGAGCTCTCTCCTGAAATTGTTCCACTTAAGGTGGATAGGACAGAACTTTTTTACCTTTCTGGTGGCAGAATTCCTGGGCTAAGGTGAGGGATGTCTTTGCCTATTACACAGAGATTGAACATCTGGAAGTTAGAGAGGATGAGGTCAGTACAGATAAAAAGCCAAGATGCTGAACAGAAATAGAGAAAGGGATAGTCTTGATAGCATTTGGGAATGATATTGAGTTATTCCTGAGGCCAATATAGTCTTTTATTCTTAGTTTGGTTTTGTGAGCCTATAAACTCCCATTATTGAATTAAAGCTGGCTTGTGTTAGATTCTCATTTCTTGAAACCGAAAGATGGTTCCTGCATCAACACCAACAGTAAGGTTGGTGTTTCCTCTCGCTCTGGCGTGGGACCATACTCGGTTTCTGCTGGCTTGATTTTTCCTCTGCCTTCAGTAATTTCCCTTTGTTATTACTCTGGCTCTGTTTTTTTCAAACAGTTTTCCAACAACACCTTAAAGTGTGTACCTTCTACTACATATGCATGAGAAATGTTCTGGAAGATTAAGGATAATAAATGTTCGTATTGTAGAAATCACATAAATGTTTGCATATAATCTACTTAAGACTCTGGACTTGGTACTTCATAGCACCTCATCTCACAACCCACTCCATTTAACAAGCTAGGAAATGGCTTGCAAAGTAGACTCAGTGGAGTAGTAGGCCACTCCAGGAGACAGCTTCCTTGTTTTAGTAAAAGAACATTTGGCTGGCACAAAAAATAACTTCTATTCTTCTTGCAAGCATCCTGTAATGACTGAGATTCTGGGAAAGTAATATAATAGGAATAACAAAAATGACATTTTCTGGGATTCATGAGTAATTGAGAACCTATCAGATGGTGAAGAGTTATTCACTGAATTTAGAATCAGAAAACCTCAGGAACACGCTTGGCTGTAATAGAAAGAAACTCCAATGATCTCAAGCAACTTTAATAACCACTAGTCTAATTACAACTGATATTGATTGTATCAGTGACTGAGTCATACTCACAGAGTGATTTCCCAATACAACCACTTTTTTCCTGTAAATAAATTTTAATTTTTTTTATTCCAGCATCTTCCTAATTTTTATGCCACTTGAACTCTTAGTATGTTACAGAGGTATAGATGATTGTTATTATATAAGTATTCATTTTCTAAACCTCTGTAACTCTATAAAGAGTTTTAGAAGAACCAATAAATCATAAATATACTTACAAATCAGCTCTTCATTAATATCAGCCCTCACCAAAACATTCTACCCAGCTTTACACTGGCGTCTTCTTCTTCTATTCCCAGTATCCTTCCAGTTGCATCATGACACTGCAAATTTTGCAAACAATGTAGGGCTTTATGAAGGTGAGTAAAGATTTTTTCCTAGAGAAATACTGGAATCACATGGAAAATTATTAAAAAAGAGAAGCTTGCAGGTTTAAATACATTAGCAGTTGGAGACAAAAATCATAAATATAGGGATGCAAGAATAAAATGGTTTGGATATCAAAATAAGATGACATTGGTCCTTGGAAAAACTGATAAAACTCTTGAATATCTTTGAAAAATAATCTGCGTATGGTAGTACCCTCTTGTCGTAATGCCATTTATCACCAAATATGCTTTTTTTAATCCCATCTTTGTATGTTCTAAGAACTGCAACATAGATAAAATTAAATAATAATCCAAGCTTTGTTTAATAAGTGAAAATTATTTTCATATTTTTAATTTTAAAACTAATCCTCAAACAAATCTTAGTTTTCCAATTTACTTGGAAAAGTTGGTGTCAATTGTATTTATTTATTTTAGAGAGAGAGCATTGTGGGGGGAAGTGTGCTGAGAGAGAGGAAGACAGAGCATCTTAAGCTCCATGCTCAGCATGAAGCCATATGGGACAATCTCACAATCCTTGAGATCACGACCCTCACATCACTACCTGAGCCCAAACCTAACCGACTGAGCCACCCAGTTACCCCATTTTGAATGCATTCATTTTAAGTAGACTTTTTTTGGTTCCAATTTTCTTTTAGTAATAAAGACCTCTGTACCTCCCTGACTGCCCTCAGCAGACTGTTGGTATTTTTATGTTTCTTTTACCTGGATGTTAACTGTTTAAAGATAGGTAACTTCTTTAATTATGTTTGGTTCTTCTAATGCCTAACTGAGCACTTTCTCATAATGTCAGGTGAATAAATGAATGGGGGAATGGATGAATATAATAGGCTTTCAGCACCTACCTTGTCAAAGGTCCTGCAATTTCCCCTGAAGATGGTTGTCCTGGGTCCTGGCGGTTCAAGTAGTCTATTTTTAGAGGCAGAGACCTGGACCAGATAATCTCTTAAAGTCCTTAAAATGTGGCAATTCCTAAACTATTTTGCATTTGCCTTCCTTTAAAAATAGAACTTAGAAGTTCTATTTTAAGTATTTTAAATATAGATACTCATGAACGCATATAAAAAATAGGTTTTAAAGATATCCAAAGGACTTGATCACTCACAAAACTCTATCACAAGATAGAGTTGGGGAATCAACGAGCACAACTTCCAAGAATTACAATACATGCTTGAGAATGGCCTAGTGTAGACTCTAGGAGCCAGAGGCATGATAAACTACTGCCAAAAAGGTCTTGGGACAGTCCAGAAAGTGGCTAGGAAGCTGGCCGGACTTGAAATGGGATTGGCACAAGCAGGGTTCACACACTCAGCCCATAGTTGTCGACAGACCTCTTTGATTCACTGTGTGGAAAGTCACCCTACGTGGGGTCCTCTCTGGCTGGCCTGGAACTATATGGCTCAGACTAAACATATTAAATTCATTACAGCAAATTGGTCTTTGGCCCCCAGTGGCTGCAGGGCTACAAGGAGGACAGAAAGCCCTGCTGCTGTCAGGATGTTGGAAATCTGCCGCTGGAGATACAGATGGAGGTGGGGAGGATTTTCCACAGATTCAAAAATGGGAGTCATTATCCAATTAAAATGGATTAATTTAATGTCTTGGAGGATGATATAATGTGCCTGAGGAGGGATCCACAAAGAGCTTTTGTAAGCTTGAACCAGCACTTTGCTAAAGCTTCCCTGGACGTCCATACAGGAGTACACAGTTCTGCATGCAGAGCTCTGCCTGTGTAGAATTTTAAGTCCACACTCAAGCCAGTTTTAAAAGAATACCCTTCTATCACCTCTCAGCCCTAAAGAGGGGACAGTGAGAAACAACATAATGCAATTCAAGTTGTTGATCACCTACTATGTGAGGCAAGTTGTTGATCACCTACTATGTGAGGCACAGGACCATGGACAGGTCTTAAAAGTGCTCCAAGACTTGGCTCAGGCTTCTGAAAAGAGTCCAGGGAAGAAGACTGAAGTATCTGGATATCTCTGGTTCAGGTGACCCTTACACCATCAATCTAACACAAACATTTCTTTGGAGGAAGACAGGGAGGCTGTGAACAGAGAAGCTGAGTAACAGACACGGGCACAGTGGAAAAATCAAATCATATTCACAAAGCTGTGCAACCACCACTGCAATCAATTTCAGATCATTTTTACTGCCCCCAAAAGAAATTCCCTGTTGGAGAGGTGATGTCATCCAGATGACAATAGAGGTTGTTCCTGACTTCAGTCCCCCTAACAAGAACACCAGCTAACAACCATCCACAGACACTATACGGTTGTGAAAATCTGATAACCTGGGGGGTGACACTGAAGCAGCTCTCTGGACCACAGAGACCAAGAAGGACCACGCTGGAAGGGGAAGAAGAGCAGTTTCACTTTTTCTCTTCTCCCACACTGGCACAGTGCTAGCTGAGAAGGCCATCCTGGCCTATGGTTTCTCCAGAGGGAAAAGAGAACCCAAGATGGACATCCAGCAGCACCACCCAAGAACTGTGGGATCCAGGAGGCCCACTCAGCATCTTGCTTTGAAGGAATCACTAGGGGGAATCTCCAGGGCTTGACCACCAGAGATCAAAAAGAGGGGAAGAAAATCCAGGCTAACAGCAACCAGTGCTCATATCTTGGCAGACCATGTTACTGCTGACAACAGTGCCTAAGAAGAGCTCCCAGTCAGTGGCTCTTGCCCAACTATAGAGCTGAGTCAGTGGCTCCATCTGTCTGGAGAGCTTAGTTGGCAGTTTTTTCTGACTTGGGTTCCCAGTCAGTGGGCAACAGCAGCAATGAAGTTAGTGCCATGGTTTTGCCCAGACAGAGAAGCAAGTCTGAAGCATGACCCAATGGCTGAGTGTAACCTCCAGTTCTACCCTACAAGAAAGCTGGCCAGAGAACCCAGGTGACTGTGAAGCCCATCCTATAGCCTGCCTTGAGCGGTGAACCAAGACAGCAGCCTTGCCAACTATCGAGTATAGCCTGGGGCTCCTCATAGCAAGGGAGCCTTAATGGTGCACCACCCTGGGCAGCCTCAGAGACCAGCCTATGGTATTCCCTAGCCATGGAACATAGCCTACAACCCTACACAGCAGCAGATCACAGCATACAACCCTGCCTAATTACTAAAAACAGCCTGTGGTTCCCCTCAGGCAAGGAACTCAATCAGTGATCTCAATCTTGATGCATTGCCTGCAGCCCCACCCTACTGGAGCTCAGACAGAGACTGTGCCCCACTGTGGAACACATTCCTCAGTCCCACCCAACTATGGGATACAGCTGGAAGTGTTGCCTGACCAGAAAGCCCAGCAACTGACCTTGTCTAACAATAGGATACAGCCAGTGGCCTGCTTGATTAGGAAGCCCAGGCTTCAGTCCTACCCAATCACAGAGCACAGCTTAAGGCCCCACCTAACCAGAAGCATTGCAGTACTTAGCCAATAGCCCTAGTCACTCATGGAGTACAGTCAGTGGCACTGCCCTGCCAGGGAAAAAAGACTGCAAACTCACTCAACCAGAGGTGATTACAGAGCCCAGATAGTGGTCCCTCCTAAAGAGCACAGACCTCGGGCTTCCCCAGCAAAGGAGCCAAGCCAGTAGCTCCCTTGAAAGCAAAGCCCAGCCAGCGGGCAGACCCAACCTTTGGAGGCCACACAGTAGCATTGCCCCTCTACCTCAGAGTTTAGGTAGTGGCTCTGCCCAATTAAAGACCTCAATAGCAAGTCCTGCTCACCTGAAGACACTACTAGTTGACCCATCTAGTACTCCAAATCAGCTAACTGGTGAAGGTCTTTCCCTGCCGAAGTAAACCCATAAAATACGGAAAAGGAGAAGACCATTTACCAACACAAGGACACAAAGATCATGAAGAAACAAGTGAACGTGAAACCAGAAATCAGTAACAGGAGGAAATCTAGAAAAATTACAAACACATGGAAATTAAACACTACACTCTTTAAGAAACAAGGGATCAAAGAAGATATCAAAAGAGAAATTAAAAAAAATCATGAGACAAATGAAAATGTAAACAACATAGCAAAACTTATGGGATGCAAGAAAAGTAGTTCTAAGAAAAAAGTTTATAGCTATAAGTGCACACATTAAATAAATAAACAACCTAACATTATACCTCTAGAAACTAAAAAAAGAAAGAGCAGACTCAAACAAAATTAGAAACAAAAGAGGGGACATTACAACTGATACCACAGAAATACAAAGGACCATAAAAGATTAATATGAACAATTATACGTCAAAGAATTGGACGACTAGAAGAAATGGGTACATGTCTAGAAACATATTACCTGCTAAGAGTGAATCATGATGAAATAGAAAATGTGAATAAACCCGTAACAAGTAAGGAGATTGATCAGTAATCAAAACTTTCCTAACATAGAAAAGCCCAGGACCAAATGGTTTCACTGGTGAATTCTACCAAACATTTCAAGAAGAATTAACACCAATCTTTCTGAAATCCCACCCCCCTACCAAAATTGAAGGGGAATGTAACACTTCTGAACTTAGTTAACAAGGCCAGTATTACCCTGAAAGCAAAAGTAGATAAGGCACTTCAGAGAGAAAATTACAGGACAATATCTCTGAAAAAAATAGATGCTGGGGCGCCTGGGTGGCTCAGTGGGTTAAGCCACTGCCTTCAGCTCAGGTCATGATCTCAGGGTCCTGGGATCGAGCCCCGCATCGGGCTCCTTGCTCAGTGGGGAGCCTGCTTCTCTCTCTGCCTCTGCCTGCCTCTCTGCCTGCTTGTGCTCTCTCTCTCTGTGTCAAATAAATAAATAAAGTCTTAAAAAAGAAATAGATGCTAAAATTCTCAACAAAATACTAGCAAAACAAATTTAGCAATACGTTCAAAAGATCTTACACCATAATCAAGTGAATTTCACCTCTGGGATTCCAGAATGGTTCAAAATCAACATACAAAAATCAGCTCTATTTCAAAACACTAACAATGAACTATCTAAAAAATAAAGTATCCCATTTACAATAGCATTAAAAGCAACAAAATACTTAACCAATAAATTTAACCAAGGAGATGAAAGATCTGTACACTGAAAACCATCAGACGTTAATGGAAGAAATTAAAGAAGACACAAATAAATGGAAAGATATCTCATGTCATGGATTGGAAGAATCATTAAAATATCCATACTGTCCAAAGCCATCTACAGATTCAGTGCATTGGCATTCTGGTGGAATGTTTTTAAAAAAATAGAAAAAAAAATCCCAAAATTCATATGTAACCATACAGACCCCGAATAGCCAAAGCACTCTCTTTTTAAGTTTTATTTTAATTCCAGTTGGTTAACATACAGTTTTATATTAGTTTCAGGTGTACAACATAGTAGTTAACAGTTCCATGTATCACCTGTCTTCATCACAAGTGTATTATTTAATCCCCATCACTCATTGAACCCATCCCCCCATTCCCAAGTGAAAGCAATCTTGAGAAAGAACAAACCTGAAGGCATCACACTTCCTGATTTCAATCTCTATATAAGTCTAGAGTAATCAAATAAGTATGGTACTGGCATAAAAACAGACACACAGAGCAATAGTACATAATCAAGAGCCCAGAAATAAACCCATGCATATATGGTCAATTAATATTTGACAAGGAAGCCAAGAATACCTACTGAGGAAAAGATAGTTTCTTCAATAAATGGTGATGGGAAAACTGGATATTTATATGCAAAGTATGAAACTGAAACCTTACCATATACCACTCACAAAAATTAACTCAGTGGGGGCGCCTGGGTGGCTCAGTGGGTTAAGCCGCTGCCTTTGGCTCAGGTCATGATCTCGGGGTCCTGGGATCAAGTCCCACATAGGGCTCTCTGCTCAGAAGGGAGCCTGCTTCCCTCTCGCTCTCTCTCTGCCTGCCTCTCTATCTACTTGTGATCTGTCTCTGTCAAATAAATGTTTAAAAAAAAAAATTAACTCAGTGGGTTAAAGAATTACATGTATGATCTGAAATGACAAAACTACTAGAAGAAGACATAGGAAAATCCTTAATATTAACCTTGGCAATGATTCTTTGGATATGACACCAAAAGCACAAATATAGCCAACTGGGACTGTATGAAACTGATAGGCTTCTGCATAACAAAAGAAATGATCAAGAAAATGAAAAAGCAAACTACAGAGAGGAGACAATACTTACAAACCACTTAGAACCGCCTTTGCTGTATCCCATAGGTTTTGGACCGAGGTGTCTTCATTCTCATTGGTTTCCATGAATTGTTTAAGTTCATCTTTGATCTCCTGGTTGATCCAAGCATTCTTAAGCAAGGTGGTCTTTAGCTTCCAGGTGTTTGAGTTCCTTCTGAACTTTTCCTTGTGATTGAGCTCCAGTTTCAAAGCATTGTGATCGGAGAATATGCAGGGAATAATGTCAGTCTTTTGGTATCGGTTGAGTCCTGCTTTGTGACCCAGTATGTGGTCTATTCTGGAGAAGGTTCCATGTGCACTTGAGAAGAATGAATATTCTGTTGTTTTAGGGTGGAATGTTCTGTATACGTCGATGAGGTCCATCTGGTCCAATGTTTCATTCAATGCTCTTATTTCTTTATTAATTTTCTGCTTCGATGATCTGTCTATTTCTGAGAGAGGCGTATTAAGATCTCCTACTGTTATTGTATTCATGTCAATATGACTCTTTATCTTGATTAATAGTTTTCTTATGTAATTGGGTGCTCCCATATTGGGGGCATAGATATTCACAATTGTTAGATCGTCTTGGCGGATAGTCCCTTTAAGAATTATGTAGTGTCCTTCTGTATCTCTGACTACAGTCTTTAGTTTAAAATCTAATTTATCTGATATGAGAATCGCTACCCCGGCCTTCTTTTGAGGCCCATTGGCATGAAAGATGCTTCTCCATCCCTTCACTTTCAGTCTGGGTGTATCCTTAGGTTCAAAATGTGTCTCTTGTAGACAACATATGGATGGGTCCTGTCGTTTTATCCAATCTGCAACCCTGTGTCGTTTTATGGGTGCATTTAGGCCATTCACATTGAGAGTGATTATTGAGAGATAGGTTTTTATAGACATCGTGTTGCCTTTGAAGTCTTTCTGTCTATAGATTGTTTCTATATTTCTGTTCAATGATATTCTTAGGATTTTTTCTCTTTTATAGGACCCCCCTTAATATTTCCTGCAGTGTCGGCTTGGTGGTTGCATAGTCTTTTAAGCCTTGCCGGTCTTGGAAACTCTTTATCTCTCCATCCATTTTAAATGTCAGTCTTGCTGGATAGAGTATTCTTGGTTGCGTGTTCTTCTCATTTAGTACTATGGGATACAGCAAAGGCGGTTCTAAGGGGGAAATACATAGCCATCCAAGCCTCCCTCAAAAACATTGAAAAATCCAGAATACACCAGCTGTCTCTACACCTTAAAGAACTGGAGAATCAACAACAAATCAAACCAACTCCACATGCAAGAAGGGAAATAATCAAGATTAGAGCAGAGATCAATGAGGTAGAAACGAGAGATACAGTAGAACGTATCAATGAAACTAGAAGCTGGTTTTTTGAAAGAATCAATAAGATCGATAAACCATTGGCCACACTAATCCAAAAGAAAAGAGAGAAAGCCCAAATTAATAAAATTATGAATGAAAAGGGAGAGAGCACAACTAACACCAAGGAAATAGAAACAATCATCAGAAATTATTACCAACAGTTATATGCCAATAAGCTAAGCAACCTAGATGAAATGGATGCATTCCTGGAAAGCTACAAACTCCCAAAATTGAACCAGGAAGAAATTGACAATCTGAATAGACCGATATCTAGTAATGAGATTGAAGCAGTGATCAAAAACCTCCCAAAAAACAAGAGCCCAGGACCTGACGGATTCCCTGGGGAATTCTACCAAACTTTCAAAGAAGAAATAACACCAATTCTCCTGAAGCTGTTCCAAAAAATTGAAGCAGAAGGAAAACTTCCAGACTCTTTTTATGAAGCCAGCATTACCTGATCCCCAAACCACGCAAAGACCCTACCAAAAAGGAGAATTTCAGACCAATATCACTGATGAATATGGATGCAAAGATTCTCAACAAGATCCTAGCAAACAGGATCCAGCAGCACATTAAAAATATTATCCACCATGACCAGGTGGGATTCATCCCTGGGTTGCAAGTTTGGTTCAACATTCACAAATCAATCAGTGTGATAGAACACATCAATAAGAGAAGAGAGAAGAACCACATGGTCCTCTCAATTGATGCAGAAAAAGCATTTGACAAAATCCAGCATCCGTTCCTGATGAAAACGCTTCAAAGTATAGGGATAGAGGGAACATTCCTGAACTTCATAAAATCTATCTATGAAAGACCCACAGCAAATATCATCTTCAATGGGAAAAAGCTTGCAGCCTTCCCGTTGAGATCAGGAAATGACAAGGATGCCCACTCTCACCACTCTTGTTCAACATAGTATTAGAAGTTCTAGCAATGGCAATCAGACAACAAAGAGAAATAAAAGGTATCCAAATTGGCAATGAAGAAGTCAAACTCTCTCTGTTCGCAGATGACATGATTCTTTATATGGAAAACCCCAAAGACTCCACCCCCAAACTACTAGAACTCATACAGCAATTCAGTAACGTGGCAGGATACAAAGTCAATGTACAGAAATCAGTGGCTTTCTTATACACTAACAATGAAAATACAGAAAGGGAAATTAGAGAATCGATTCCATTTACTATAGCACCAAGAACCATAAGATACCTGGGCATAAACCTAACCAAAGAAGTAAAGGACCTGTACTCGAGGAACTACAGAACACTCATGAAAGAAATTGAAGAAGACACAAAAAGATGGAAGACTGTTCCATGCTCTTGGATTGGAAGAATAAACATTGTTAAAATGTCTATACTGCCTAGAGCAATCTATACTTTTAATGCCATTCCGATCAAAGTTCCACCGATATTTTTCAAAGAGCTGGAGCAAATAATCCTAAAATTTGTATGGAGTCAGAAGAGACCCCGAATTGCTAAGGAAATGTTGAAAAACAAAAACAAAACTGGCGGCATCACGTTACCCGATTTCAAGCTTTACTACAAAGCTGTGATCACCAAGACAGCGTGGTACTGGCATAAAAACAGACACATAGACCAGTGGAACAGAGTGGAGAGCCCAGATATGGACCCTCAACTCTATGGTCAAATAATCTTCGACAAAACAGGAAAAAATATTCAATGGAAAAAAGACAGTCTCTTCAATAAATGGTGCTGGGAAAACTGGGCAGCGATATGTAGAAGAATGAAACTCGACCATTCTCTTACACCGTACACAAAGATAAACTTGAAATGGATAAAAGACCTCAACGTGAGACAGGAATCTATCAGAATCCTAGAGGAGAACATAGGCAGTAACCTCTTCGATATCAGCCACAGCAACTTCTTTCAAGATATGTCTCCAAAGGCCAAGGAAACAAAAGCAAAAATGAACTTTTGGGACTTCATCAAGATCAAAAGCTTCTGCACAGCAAAGGAAACAGTCAACAAAACAAAGAGGCAACCCACGGAATGGGAGAAGATATTTGCAAATGACAGTACAGACAAAAGGTTGATATCCAGGATCTATAAAGAACTTCTCAAACTCAACACACACAAAACAGATAATCATATCGAAAAATGGGCCAAAGATATGAACAGACACTTCTCCAATGAAGACATACAAATGGCTATCAGACACATGAAAAAATGTTCATCATCACTAGCCATCAGGGAGATTCAAATTAAAACAATATTGAGATACCACCTAACACCAGTTAGAATGGCCAAAATTAGCAAGACAGGAAACAACGTGTGTTGGAGAGGATGTGGAGAAAGGGGAACCCTCTTACACTGTTGGTGGGAATGCAAGTTAGTGCAGACACTTTGGAGAACAGTGTGGAGATTCCTGAAGAAATTAAAAATAGAGCTTCCCTATGACCCTGCAATCGCACTGCTGGGTATTTACCCCAAAGATACAGATGTAGTGAAAAGAAGGGCCATTTGTACCCCAATGTTTATTGCAGCAATGGCTACGGTCGCCAAACTGTGGAAAGAACCAAGATGCCCTTCAACGGATGAATGGATAAGGAAGATGTGGTCCATATACACAATGGAGTATTATGCCTCCATCAGAAAGGACGAATACCCAACTTTTGTAGCAATATGGACAGGACTGGAAGAAGTTATGCTGAGCGAAATAAGTCAAGCAGAGAGAGTCAAGTATCATATGGTCTCACTTATTTGTGGAGCATAACAAATAACATGGAGGACATGGGGAGATGGAGAGGAGAGGGAGTTGAGGGAAACTGGAAGGGGAGATGAACCATGAGAGACTATGGATTCTGAAAAACAACCAGAGGGCTATGAAGGGGTGGCGGGGGGGGGGGGGTGTGGGGGGGTGTGGGAGGTTGAGGAACCAGGTGGTGGGTAATAGGGAGGGCACATACTGCATGGAGCACTGGGTGTGATGCCAAAACAATGAACACTGTTATACTGTAAATAAACAAATAAAAATTAAAAAAAAATACTTACAAACCACATAGCTGATAATGGGTTAATATCTAAAATATATAAGGAACTCAACAACTCAACAGTTAAAAAAAACAAACAACCCAGTTTAAAAGTGGGCAATGGTTCTGAAAAGACACTGTTTTAGGAAAGATATGCAAATGGCCAACAGGTGTATAAAAAGTGCTCAACATCATTAATCATCTGGAGAATGGAAATCAAAACCTCATTGAGATACCACTTTACTCCTGTTAGAAAAGCTGTTATCAAAAAGATAACAGATAACAAGAGTTGAGAATATGAAGAAAAAATACCTTGTAGACTATTGGTGGGAATGTAAATTGTTACAGCCACTATGAAAAACAGTATGGTGTTTCCTGTAAAAATTAAAAATAAAACACTCAGATGATCCAGCAATTCAACTTCTGAGTATATATTGAAAGGAAATTAAATCACTATCTCAAAGATATATCTTCACGTCCATGTTCATTGCAGCATGATTTATAATAGTTAAAGCATGGAAAACAGCTAAGTGTCCATGGAAAATGAATGGATAAAGAAAATGTGGGCTATTATTTAGCCATAAAAAAGAAGGAAATCCTGCCATTTTGTGACACATGCATGAACCTTGAGGGTATTAGGCTAAGAGAAACAACCCAGACAGAGAAAGACAAATATTGTATGATTTCACTTACACCTTGATTCTAAAAAAACTAAATTCATAAAAACAGACAGTAGATTGGTTGTTGTCAGTGGCAGGTTGGAAGGTTGATGGTCAAAGAATAGAAACGTCTATTTATAAGATGAATAAGTTCTGGGGATATGATATATAACGTGGTGAGTAACGTGTTGTTATACACGTTATATACAATGTTGTATTGTACACTTGAAACTTGCTAAGGGAGTAGATCTTAGAAGCTCTTACCAGACGCACAAAAAATAGTAACTATGTAAGGTGATAGATTTGTTAACTAACTTTATTGTGGTAATCATTGCATAAGAAATAGCTATTTCAAATCATCACATTGTACACCTTAACTTACACAGTGTTATATGTCAATTATATCACAATAAAGCTGGGGAAAACAGAATGTTCCAAGAGTTATCAGACAGGGTATATGGATTAGAATGCCATCTAGATGTGGCCTGAGCACAAAGAAATTCTACTGAAATGGAGTGTAGGAATTTAGGTAAAACAAACTCCTTGTCTTTAAGAGTGATGGGAACAGGCCACCATTGAGGTATTTAAAACCTCATACATACAGGTTGTTGGACAAGTCCATCTTGAATAATTTCTGTCTTGAATAGATTCTGTCTCATCAAGCTTCTTGGAGTCCTTCTCAGCCTTTTGAAGGTAGTTCTGTTCAGGAGTAAAATTCTTTGAAGATTTCAATGCTTTACGTGTAGCTTTTATTAAATTATGGATAAGCTGTGATCTCAGGCGAGGCATTTCATCTAGAATGGGGGATGAGTAAGTCCCAAACTCAAGGGCTGCTGCAAATCTTGGACATGGAAGCTACCTAACACCACATCTATTAAGGAGAATAAACTTTTCCGTAATTTTCCTCTAAAAAGAAATTTTGAATTGTCTTACAGAAAAGCCAATTAACCAAAAGATTAGTAAAATAGAAATATGAATTCATAAACAAAAAGCAAGGTTGCACATATGCTTTTTCAACAGTATAAGCTAAAAAGTTGCCTATAAACTTTCTTGCACCCAAGGCCAAAACGGCTAATTGTTACATCATTCTCCTGTTGGAAAGGAGGAGTCAAATCAGTGTGTTAAGGAAAAAAAGAATCTGCTACATGTAGAAGAAATTTCTTAGATGCCACTTGGTGCAGAAAGCATTAATGATATAATGAAAAATCCTCCTATCTTTTTTGTATGGCAAATTAAAAAGTGAATATGATCTGTTTGTTTCCTGTAACAACTTTCGCTACAGGCTGAAAAAAAAAACTGTTAAAGCAAAACTTAGGGTAGATTAAGTATTTCGCATTCCAATAGTTTCAGTTGAGCCAAGGTTAGAAGCGAACAGATCCTTAGAAAAGTAATGGACAATTTGACTCTTCATTTTAGAGAGCTCATGTTTTTTCCTCTTTTCCCACAGCATTTATAATTGCATAGATAACACCTACAACAGAGAGTGATTTTCAAATAGGTGGGACGAAGACAATGGAAAGTAACCATAACATATTCTGAAAGACTGCTCTTCAAGGGGTAGGTCTGCCCCTGTGACTTGAGAATTTCTGGTAGATAAATTCCTTATATACAGTTTCTCCCATCTTTTTTTTTTTTTTAAGATTTGTTTATTTCTTTGACAGAGAGAGAGCACAAGCAAGGAGGGGCAAAAGGAAAGGAGACACAGACTCTCTGCTGAGCAGGGAGCCCAATGTGGGGCTCCGACTGAGCCACCCAAGTGCCCCCCCATCTTGGTTTTTGATGGGAGCATAGAAGAAGACATTTTTCAAGCTGTTTTCTTGGATGAGAGTCAGAGTACAACCTGCAAGCACATCCCAAGGGGAGTATCTCATTGTCGGGAGAACACTAACAGTTTCACCAGGGTTCTCCCCAGGAGACAGGTTGCAGGAATGGCTGTGAGCAAAGTCAGGAGTTTCCTAATGAATAGAGTTATATATTCATTCTGGTTTTTTTTTTTTTTTAATCTGAGCCAGTCTCCAAAATCTCTTATTCTAGAAGAGCAGAAATGATATTGCCTTGATCTTCTTTGTGGAACTGCTACAGTCACAGAAAAAAAACAATAATTCTCCTACAGAGCCTGCTGGGAAAGCACCATTTCTATAAAGGATCAGAATTCATTCCTCATCATTGTGCTGGGAACCTGAGCTGCCTAGGAGCAGTACTATTTAGATGAGTACTACCAGACAAAATTTGACCAGAGAAGCAAGACATGAGCCTAAATGGTCCTCTCTGCCTATTGCACTACCATCTCTTTCATCCTTCAATCCCATCTCTTCTCTAACCTAGCAAAAAGATGACTGAAGAAGGAGGAACAAAGGCCTTCAGGACATTCTATAGAAGCAGCAGAGTGACATGAAGTCACTGCTCCAAGAAGACATGTCACTTTCCCCACTTGGTGCCTGTGAATCAGGTAGACACCAGGTATTATATATAACTGTTTAATAAACATGGTGTCCTTGTCATTGAATGAACAGTGACTAAGGAAAGGACAACTTCTTTTGAGCCCAGAATACTGAACAAACCAACTGATTAAATAAAAGTATAGTAAAGTTATGTCCTTTGTCATCCACTAGGAAAGAATATAGGGATAATTTTTAATGATCTTTTTAATGAGCTCAATCCATGAAATTTATGATGTAGAGGAATGGAGGTAAAGGAGCAGAAACTTTAGTCATAGGCAGTTGTACTTAACCATGATTTATGAAAAAGTTTAGGCCATAAACCTCAATTTGGCTCAAGAGAGCTGCCATCTTCCTACTAATTGACCCCCTCTTAGATTTCTCCTCATGTGCATGAAGCTAAGAATGTAAGTTTCTTACTGAAGAGGACATAATACTGAGCAGCAGCAAGCACTGAGATACTCAGGACACCTCATGGAAATGGATGCATGGAGGGAGATTTTACCTGCATTCTTTCCCTCAACTCCTGCTTCCACACAACGTCAAGTCTAGTTAACTTGGCCTCATCTCTTTCAAATCTTTCTATTTATTACACCGGCTCTGGCCTCTGCCACAGTCATCTCTTCCCTGGTTACTGTAAAGCCCTCCCAACTGATCTTCCGGTTTCCTCTCCAAGGTCTCCTTTCCACCTCATCAACCCAAATTGGACTCACAGATATGAGCATGACATTCACAACATTCACCTGCTTAAAGATTTTCATTGTCTCTGTTATATTTAGAGAAGCGCGCGTGCGCGCGCGCACACACACACACACACACACACACACACACACACACACACTAACAAACATAAGAGCAGAGCCTTGGGGCTGGGGGAACCTCATCCCACCCGCTCCCCCTCATGCTCTGTCCTGCAGACACACTGGCTTTTTTTTGGATCTTCTTATACTCTACCTCTTCCTGCCCCAGAGGATTCACCCATGTTGTTTCTTCTACCTGCCAACTCCTTTAGTCTAAATAACCTCCTTCTCCAGGTCTCACCTGCAGTGCTATTTCCTCCATGACTCTAGCCTGACCAGACTGCCCGCACAAGTTGGGTTGTGCTCCATCTTCATTCCTCCACCATACCTCAGAGCACTCTGAGCTACTTACTCAAAACCTGTCTTTTCTAGTAACTGAAAGCTTCATGAGAGGAGAAACAAGGCCCTTTTGTTCAAATTTATAACTATAGATTGTAATATAGATTTCATTTTAGAGAGAAAAATGTTGAGGCTTTGAGAGTTAAAATTATTTTCCCATAGTCCTTAAATGAATAGGCAAAGCTGAGCTAATCAAAAGTCTGAGATACTTTTATTATTTTGCTTGCCTCCTTATCTGGGATTCAGGGGCAAAGAAAAAATGTGAGAATTAAATACTGAATACCTATTATATTCTAGGAGATTGTTGTTTCAATTAATCCTCATTACCCTTTGTACTATTCTAATTTGTCTCTGATTAGATGTAAATCTTTTGAGATCCGGGATGGTTTTTTACGTTTTTGCATATTTGCATATTTGCATTTTGTAGCATTTGTTACTGAACAGAAATGAAGAATGGTTTGCTAAGTGATAATGACTATTCACTGACTGCTTGGAGAGTGACAGCTTTGTAAGAAAGGTCTTGGGAGGGTCTGTGGGAGAGGAGTCGCGTCAGGATGGCACAGTAAATTCAGGTCCAATCATATGTACAAATATATACCCTCTAAATAAAAAAACAGAGCAACAACAGATAAAGTATATAAACAGAAAGCCATAAAAACATAGTTGGTTGAAAAAATGAAGCATCTGCATTGACCAAAAATTGATCATAAATGCAAACAGGTGAGTGAATCGAAAAATGGGCCTAGTAGGCCGAGGACTGGAAGGTGGAAAGCAAGGGTTGGGTAGTTAACCGAAAACTGGCTCCTATAGAATGACTGCAACTCAAAATGTCTGCTGTAAGATGAAGCTAGCAGAGAGAAATCAGTGACTGGGATATGAATTTATCTCAGATGAAGCTAACTTTGTAGAATATCTGATAAAATATGAAAGATTTTCAAAACTCAAAGAGACAAGAAATAAAAAATAAATCAACAACAAACATAAATAAATGGAGAAGTCTTAGAAATAAAAAGACATATAGATGAAAAACAATGTAGTAGACTATCTGTATGCTAGATAAGAAATGGCTGAAGACTGCTTTAGAGAATTATAAGATAGAACTAAGGAGTTTACCCAGAACATAGAGGCACTGAAATCAAGACTATAAAAGAAAAATCCACAATCACGGCAGGTGATTTTGAGATATCTTAATAAGATAAAAAAAAATAGATTAACCTGAGAAAAAATAGCAAGGACTTAAAAATCTGAAGAAAAATAATAAGCTTGAGCTAAAAGGTACATTTGCAGATATCTAGGTTACAAAGATATCTTAACAAATTTCAAAGATCCAGCATCACATAGGCCATATTCTCTAACCACAAAATGATTAAACTATAAATCAAATAAAAATATAATTTAAAAAAAACTCATGTTAAGAAAGTGAAAATCCAAATCTTAACTTACTCATGAAATAAAGAGGAATCACAATGTAAATTATTTAGAACAAGATGCTAATGAAATTAGTTCACATAAAAATTTAGAGGAAGCAGCTAAAGTGGCATTTGTATTAATTTTTTAAATAAGAAAAACTGAAAATGAAAGCATGAAACCCAAGCACATAGAAAAATGAAAATAAAAATAAGCCTATAGAAAGTAGATGAAAGAAAAAAATGAAGATGAAAAAAATAATAATAAATAAGAAAAAAACAGAAAGAATTAAGAACATAAAAGGCTGACTTTTGGAAAAATCCAATAAAACACACAAATCTCTAGCAAGGTTGGTGAGAAAAAATAATGTGAATATGCACAAAAACCATTAACTGTAAAAGAGAGAGGAAATATAACTATGGAAACAGTAGAAAACTTTAAAACTCATAAGAAAATATCAAATGCAATTTATATTCTAATTCATTTTTTAAAACTTAGACAATATCTCACAAAACAAACTGAGGGTTGCTGGGGGGTGGGGGGTAGGTAGAGGATGGTTGGGTTATGGACATTGGGGAGGGTATGTGCTATAGTGAGTGCTGTGAAGGGTGTAAGCCTGATGATTCACAGACCTGTACCCCTGGGGCTAATAATATATTATGTGGTAATTAAAAAAAAAAAAAAAGAGTCTCCTCCTGAGACATAAACTCTCCTGGACAAAAAAAAAGCCTTAGACAATTATCTATAAAAATATCTATTACCAAAACTGTCTCAAGAAAAAAATAGAAAACCTGATAAAATCAGTAACCATTGAAGAAATTGGCTAAATAATCAATTATCTCATTAGTGGGAGTGTCAGTGGGTTGGGAAGGTGGGAGGGAATTGTTCTAGAAGTAAGTTGTAACAAATCTGCCGGAAAGGATAAATATGCATTTTACAAATCTATTTCAAAGAAATGAAAACGAAAGAAAGCTGCCCAATATTTCCCAAAGACTAGCTGGTCCTAAAATGAGAAAGGACAACACAATTATAGCCAACTTTATTTACAAATACAGGTGCAAAAATTAGTCAACTGAATTTAGTAGTTTCATCATGACCAAGTAAAGTTTAGTTCAAGGATATAAGAATGGTTGAATATTAGGCAACCTACTAATTTCTTACATGGCTTTAACAAATGAATGGAAAAAGGTGTGATGAAAAAAAAAAATTCGGTAGGAGCACTTGGGTCGCTTGATGGGTTGAGGCCTCTGTCTTCGTCTCGGGTCCTGATCCCGGAGTACTGGGATCGGCCCACGTCTGGCTCTCTGCTCAGGTGGGGAGCTTGCTTCCTCCCCTCTCTCTGCCTGCTTCTCTGCCTACTTGTGATCTCTGCTGTTGAATGAATAAATAAAATCTTTAAAAAAAATTCGATAAATTTCAGCATTTACTTATTCATGATGAAAATTCTTGGTAAGTTGGTAATAAAAGGAAATGTCTTTAACCTGGAAAGGGGATCTCTGTCGAACACTTGCATCAGACACCATTCTCAGTTGTAAAACTGTAAATCCAGTTCCATTAAATAAGGAACAAGATGCTTTTAATGGCCACTAGGTATTCAATTTTGTACTGAAGATACTATCCAATATAACTCACCAACAGAAAATAAAGAAACACAGGAATTAAAAAGGAAAACACAAATCCCCACCCTCCCATTCAGTTTCCCAGTCTTCAACCTCATCCAACATGTACCCTTACTATTTCTGATGAATCAAGTCCCCCACTCCACTCTCCTTTGAATCAAAGACACCCTCTCCTCTGTCACAGAGACAGAAAAAGAGCTAACTTGCCGTTTTGTGGGTAGGGACAAAAGACATATCAGGGATTTTCTATCCTGATTTATAAGACTTATTTTTCTATAAGAAGCTAAAAATTGCAGTTACCTCTCACATGGTAAAAATTATCTTTTTCCTAAAGTACCTCATTAAGTTACAAATCAGATTTCCTCGTATAATTTTGTCTTTATTGACATTTGTCCTTTGCTGGACTCTGAATTAAAAGACAAACACTTGTCAAGGACCTCCATGATAATCACCTTAACCCAGCTCTTAGTATTTTCTCCCAATTGGCAGACAGAGGCCACCATCCTAATACATGATTATATCAACATTATCAGTCCTTGAAATTATAACTGCTCTTTGATCCAGCAATCATACTTTTAGAAATTTATTCCAAAGAAATTATCAGCTGTCATAAAGAATATCTGTCCCAGTGTTATTTATGACAGTAAAAATTTTCAAATAATGCAAATGTTTACCAACATGGAATTCTGTAAGTTACAGGCCATTAATCTCGTGAAAATTTTTCAGTCAATAAAAAAATCATGCTCTCAGAAAATATTTGTAGACATGAGAAAAATCCTCTTGATATCTCAATGAAAAACTACATCATAAAATGTTGTTTGACATTTGTTACTTTGTTTGACAAATGTTACTATTATTTTGATGATAGTGACATGCCTGGGAAAAATCCTGAAAAAATCTACAACAAAAATTTTAATTTGCTTATCTCAGAACAGTGTGATTATAGATATTTCTGGTTTATTTGTTTGTTTGTTTGTTTTCTCATACGTTCTAAGTGAGGAAGAAAAAAGTAGCCCCTGACAGCTATCAGCTGGGAGCTATGCTGGCTCTAATAACTGAACCACGGCATTATGCTGGCTCTAATAACTGAACCACGGCATTCTCCTGAGGAGCATAAACAATTTCACACCTTAATCTGGGACTGTGATACTATAAGGCAAAAATGAGACGGTTCTGTAAACACATCAAAGCACAGACAAAAACAAAATCACTGTGCAAACCACGATCTGCCAGACACGAAATGACTGCATCTTCTCTGCCCACTACAGCATTAGCCCACTCTTCTTCCACCTCCTAGATAAAAACGATTAAGGTTTGCAATCAAAGACTTTCCATTCTCCACTTCCTGACAGCACCCAATGCAGAGCACAAGCACATGCCATCAAATCATCCGACCTAAGCTTCTGCCTGCAACAATCCCTCAGAGAACAGCCGTGCTGCAATGGTTCCCAGCTGCCTCCTTCACCACAGTTAAACCAGTAAATCTGGGGCACCTGGGTGGCTCAGTGGGTTAAAGCCTCTGCCTTCAGCTCAGGTCATGGTCTTGGGGTCCTGGGATCGAGCCCTTCATTGGGCTCTCTGCTCAGTGGAGAGATTTCTTCCTTCTCTCTCTCTGCCTGCCTCTCTGACTACTTGTGATCTCTGGCTATCAAATAAATAAATAAAATAAAATCTTAAAAAAAAAAAAAAAACAGTAAATCTGACTTCGTTGTGCTGTAGGGTCTGATCCTGGCCGGTGGGGGGCTTTGGCCAAAGGAGATGTATGCATGGAGCAAGCATGATTTTGTAATGAAAGAAAAAAAACTTTTAAAATGGAAATTAAATGATCTTCATACATTAATAGTTCAGGTGACTTTCTTTTTTATTACTTATTTATTTATTTATCTTTATTATGTTCTGTTAGTCACCATACAGTACATCATAGTTTTGATGCAGTGTTCCATGATTCATTGTTTGCATATAACATCCAGTGCTCCATGCAATCCATGCCCTCCTTAATACCCATCACCGAGCTCACCTATCTGCCCACCCTCCTCCCGTTTGAAACCCTCAGTTTGTTTCTTGGAGTCCACAGTCTTGGTTTGTCTCCCGTTCCGATTTCCCCCCCTTCATTTCTCTCTTCCTTCTCCTAAGGTCCTCCATGCTACTTCTTATGCTCAGCCTCCAGGAAAGAGGCAGATCTTCGGCTGTCACTGGCTTCTTGGCATTTCCAACCAGCCAGCCCTCCAGCTGAGCATAGCTGCACTTACTTAGCTCCTTAGGTAGCGTGACCTTTGGGAACCACTGGAACTATTTCAGGCACATGTTAAGCACGGTTTCTCAACAGCAACACTACTGATATTTGGACCAGATCATTCTTCATTACAAGGGGTTGTCCTGCGCACTGTAGGGGGTTTAGCAGCATTTCTGGGCTCTAATCTCCAAATGTAGCTCATACTCACTCTGTTGTGACAACCAAAAATGTCTCCAGAGAATTTCCTCTGCAATGCAAAGGGTGGGGACAGATTGCCCAGTGATGTAGAGGAGGTTGATGGAAGGCATGAAGGCCCTGGTGAGCTACTAGAAGGACTGGAGTTGATTCTCTGCCTCTGTGGGGCATGGATTTCTCATCCTTGAGAATGGAGATTGTCATTCTTGCCCCACCTACCTCATGAGGTGAGTGTGAAGAAGGGAGAGAAAAGATATAAACAGGCTTGAAAGTAGTGAGCAAGGTAACTATTTAGTCAACAAAGATTCATCCAGTGCCTTCTGAATGATTTTATATGTATAGATATATATAGATAAGTGTTCTAGTACTATCAGTTAGAGTTCCAAATGAAAACATCCAGTACTGAATCGCAAGTCTGACTGTATGAACACAGGGAAATGACAAAATGGCATTATTGAGGATAATCTAAAATAATACAAAACAGCAACAATGATTCCCTCAGAAATAGTCATATAATTAGGGTAAATTTATTTAATTTGGATTTGCCTAATGTTGCTTTGTAGGGAAAATCAATTTGCACCTAAGAAATTTAAAAATCAAATTATTTGTCCTAAAAGCAGTGTTTCATAGAGTTTTCAAAATCTTGGCATTAATTTTAAGGCAGAACTCAACTACAGTCAGTTAGCTCTGACTCATTCTTGATGGGTTTACTGAGTCAGGAGAAGGAGGGAAGAAAAGGAGAAACAACACAGTATGTATCTTCTTGTGTACTTGGATGCTAGGAACGATCATTTTAGGAGCTTCTAAATGAATAAGAATTATAGAGCACTGATCAAAAAATGAAGAAATGTGGGTCATAAAGTAATAATTTAAATAGACTTTAAATAAGAACAGCATAAGCCAAAAGTGATAGACCTCAATGATGCAATCAGGCTGAGTCCAAGGACCCACAGTGGGTCCCGCAGGACCAGCCAAAAGGGTCCTTGGATTTGTGCAGAAAAGAAATCAAACTGCAGTGGAGAAAGCAAAAGCAGAATTTATTGAATATTGTGAATAATAGGAAGAGTATGGCAGACAGAGTGCCTGGGAGCCTGGGAAAGGAAAGGAGAATGAGTCTCTTTGCCACTTGGGATTACAGGGTTCTATTAGAAAGGGGTCCAGGATACCTGTTTTTTCTGGAATCTAGAGTAGGGTTCATCAAAGGTGAATGACAGGTGAATAATAGGTTATTTTGTAGATCACTGAAGAGAGGGAGTATTGATGCCAGCATCAGCAGAGGGTTTTTTTGAAGCCAGTGTCCTGAAATGTGCTCAGGATCTGGTTCGTCTTACATGTTATCAAGTGTTTGGGACCTAGGACAAAATTCAGAGAAAGTTTAACTTTCTTGCTACCCCCTTGAGGTAGGACCATGGCTTCTCTGGGTTTTTCTCGGGCCTAGCAGAAAACCCACAGAAACAGAGCCTTTCTAAGGTGGAGTCCCTTCTGATTCCCCATCTCATCAAGATGATTCTTCAGGAAGTAGTATAGTTTACTCTGTGAGCACCTTGAAACATTTTAAAAGGGTATGCCAAATAATGAGGTGAGTTTTGGAGTCTTAATGAAATTAAGGATTTCTCATGATTCGTTTGTTTCTTTTTTTTTTAAGATTTAGTTATTTATTAGAAAGAGAGTACACACTCAAGGAATCGGGGGAGGGGCAGAGGGAGGGAATCGGAAGCAGACTCCCTGATGAACATGGAGCCTGACAAGGGACTCGATCTCACTGCCCTGAGATCACGACCTGAGCAGAAACCAAGAGTCGTTCACTTAACCGACTAGGCCACCCAGGCGTCCCTCATAATGCTTTCTTTCTAAACATAATGGTTTTTATTTCTCTTTTCTGTTTTCTGAAAAATAGAAATCACCTGTTTTCATTTAGAAATATTTCATTGAAAATGCGTTTGGAGGAATTTTTAAACCAGCTCTTAAACAACCAAATGGGATCCTTGCCCTGCTTTGCAAAAGATCAGATGTTTCTTATCTTACTTCTTGAAATGTAAGAAATGGGAACTGGTCTGGGGATATAAATAAAGTCTCACAGAACTGAGATGCCAAGATTAAGATCTTTCTCCTACATGGTTATTTAATGCAGGAACGATGAAGGGAAAATAAGACTGTTCAAAAATGGTTTCACAGAGTTGAAAGATCTTACAGGGAAACTGGGTGAGAGGCTCCAAGATCACATGGTCCCAGCAGGTCATGGTTGGGAGCTTCCCATTTCCTGTTGATGTCACAGTTACTTAGCAAAAGAAGTTTCGGTGAGAAGAGACACAGCCAGGTGTCCACCTGGTACGCTCACTCACAAGATGCTTGCTTTTCCAGTCAGGCCACAGGCCCCCCAGCTACCTCAGTCAGCTCCCCAGATTCCCCAGTTCCCAGAAAGTGCTCCCCAGTATGGGAGCTTGTTATCATTTTCCTTCTTTTACACTCCCTGGTGAAGTTTCACATTTTCCCCTATAGAAATATCTGGCAAAGTTTCCAAGATAAATTAAATAAAGAGGATTTTGAGACACAGAATGGTTTGGGGGGAGGCAGAAATCTCAATATTTGATATTTGTAGCTAAAGAGAAAACTTGACACAATCAATTTGACCTAGGTTTACCATCTTTCCTGTGCTGTTTGGCCGGGGTGGCGGGGGTGGGGCGGTGTTTTGTTGGGTTTTGTTTTGTTTTGTTTTTTTGTTTGCTGTCTGCAAACAAGTCTTTTTGGTCAGTATCAGAGACAATAGGCTGAGCCTATCTTCTGTCTTTAAGTTTGCACTTGACACTTTGGACTCCAGGAGACTTGAAATTGAGATTGTTTTCAGAGCTGATACACATCACTGTTTACATCTATTCCAAATCAAAGACACCAAAAGGTAAGGCAATGGGCTCTTACAGTTTCACTCTCGTGTTAATACTGTCCTTAGCTTCATCTTCATGTTTAGATCCTCATGCAGGATGGGCGTTTCCTGTTGTTCCTGTCATTGCACTGAGGCATGAGGGATTCACATGCCTCTAAAGAACAGAGGCCTCATCGTGAGGCTGATTAATTATGGAAGAGACAGAGACAATGCTCTCTCCTTCGGAAGCTGGCAAAAACAGGAGAGATTCTTACCCACCTGGAAAGGCTAACATGTGTCTATCCGGCCACTAGAGATGCCATTTCTCACTCCCTTAGCATTTGCTGTAGATGAAGCAAGGGAGTTCCATGCCTCTGATAGTTAAGAAGAAGGTGGTTGAGACTTTTAACGGTTTGAAATTTTAATCACCCCCAGAGGCACGGACCTTACTAGACTGTTGATTATCCACTTGTCTATACATTAGAATACCCAGGGGAGCTTTTTAAAAAATACCTCATGTCTCTGCCCCAGAAATTCTGATTTAATTACTATGGAATGGACCTGTGGTATCTACATTTTGCACAAGCTTCCTACATAACTCTCACGTTCAACCAGGATTGAGAACCACTGTGTTAGACGTAGACACTCAGTCCATTTCTTATCCACCGAATCAGAAGTTCTTGAGGGAAGTCCCTCGTGATATATGTTTGCCAAGTACAGCCAGAACTCTGGTGAGAGAAAAAAATTTGCAGATTCAGTATTTAATGGTTCTCATTCTGACCCTGTTTCATGGCAGTGGGTCACGAAGATTTTCCCCCTTTCGCAGATGATGAATCTGTGGTTTAGAGAAGTTAAATGATTTGCCCACGTTCATCTACCAGATGTGAGAGCTTGGGCTGGGCCTTTGGCCTCAGAGCCCTCTGCCCTACTGTTGCTTAACACATAGAATGTCGACTATAGATGGATGGTAGGTCTAGTTCTTGGCTAGGTTCTTCATAAGTACTTGCCTCTTTCATTGTATTTCCAAAGCTTCTTTGTGGATGGATGGCAGAGATTTCCCTGAAATTGTGCACCCCCCTCAGTGTCCTCGTGCACCCCCTTCAGTGTCCTAGTTCCCTTCTGAATGCTGAAACCCACTCTGGAAGAAGCCAACTCAGTGCCACGCAGTATCCCAGTCCTGGAAGCTGGGATGCCTGGGGACAACAACCACAGGCCCTCTAGCTGCCCTCATTGTGCCCCTGGTGGGTGCAGAATTCTCTGAGATTCAGGGCTAGAAATACCACAGGGTCTCTTAAAACCCTTAAAAGTTGTAGAGACACTATCCAGAGACCACGGAATAGGTAGAAGGAGCATCATATCAACTCAAAATGGTGGATTAGAAGGTCTGACTGCAATCATAGCAGCTGAGCAGAGTACAGGGTGCAGATGGGAATAGTCATCGGGGTGACTCAGAAGGACTGGCTAGATTTTGAGCCAGATTTGTGGTGAGAACATTCAACCAGGTAGCTTGGAAAATATTTTAGAAAGCAATCCATCAATGTCAAGCATTGTCCTTAGAAATGTGGGTCTCCAGGTCCTGTGAGGATGCTTTACAGCCAGTGGAATAAAAATGATTATGTAAGGGTGTGTTCGAAGTTCGATGTAGATGCTTTGTATTTTATTTTTCCTAGCTTGGCAACCTCCACAAATAATGGTACGCAACAGAATTCAAGGGATTGGAAATTCTCTTCCTGGAACTCAGATCATACATACTATTTGGGCATTTGCATCAGATTCCTCTTTATTCATTTGCTCTTTCTGCTGGTAAGCTCATGGTGTGTCCAGCACGTTGGAGAAATCTTTGATCCCATCTCAAATAAAATAGACTAATTCACATTTATTTTTGCCATTTTCATTATCACTAAGTGATGTGCCAGAAAACATTTCAATATAACCTCTGGAGAAAATAAACCAATTTCCTAACTAACATCAGTCTGTCTCTTCATAAAATGGAACCACACATTTGGAATGCTCTAACTTCACCAGGGCCAAAAGCATAGCTCCTCTCCTCAAACCGCTTCGGAGCTGTGGTACATGAAGTGCCTGTCCCGGGTCTCCTTCTGGAAAGTGCTGGTCTCCGGAGCCCCACGAACGTTAGGAAAAATGAAGCCCAACAAAAATACATATTGAGGAAGGTCTTACAGTTTCGTATTTTTTTCTCTGGGTATAGACTTGGTGCTCTTTCATTGAGGTAGCAAAAGATGGTTCCCTGACTTTCCTGTATTAATCATGAAACTGAAAAACAATTCAATAGCAGAAGATAAATGTGGTTCACAAATCATGATGAAGGCAAAACAGGGCTAGAAACTGGGCCAGACTGGCCATTGAGTAGTTTAGGAAATGTCTTGGAACTAGCACCTTGAAGAACCAAGAAAGCTGAACCAAGCCTGCTCTCTGGAGGTGAGGGAATGTCTAGCATTTCAGCCATTTATTCATTCCAAAATGATTTGCAGAGGACCTCTTACAGGTGCTGGGAATAGAGCAGTAAACAGCACATGAAAATCCTTAGTGCTAAAGACAGAAGATAAGCAAGACAAAAAAGGGAGAGACGCCTGTCTGCCCATCCCTAAGTCTCATAATACTCTGCATACAGTAGGAGCATAATGAGTGTAGTCAGAGGACTTGCTGGGGCTGGAGCCTGTGCAGCACTGAATGGGCTCTTCCCAGTGGAGCCTCTTCCTGGGCCTTGAAGTTCAAAGAAGTTCAAGCTGCCTCCTCCGCATTTTGGGGTCACCACAGGTGGCAGGAAAGGCATTTTGCAGAATGTGGAGGTCAATGGGACAGCTAATAAGAAAGATTCTTCTGTGTAGACTCCCATGAGATTGCAGCTTGGGCCTCAGTTCTTCCTGGTTGTTTTGCTTTCACCCTGACAGAGCCCACTTCTAGAGAAATGAGTTCCATCTCCATTGCTGTTTTATACCACGTTTCCACCATCCTTCCCCAGTCCACATATTTTCCGTTCTGCCCTTTCTCCTTTCCTGACCCTTCTTTCCACCCACTGCCTCCCTTCATCCTTTCCTGCCTTCACCATCCCTGCAGAGTTTTCCACAGACTTCATGTTCAGTGTTATGCAAATTCAAAGGTGAGCAAAACTTGATCTCTGTCCCGTAGAAGCTGACAACCAGCCTGGTGACATGAGGCCTGAACACAGGCAGGAGCTGAACGGCCCTCTCGATGGATGAAGAGTTCAATGAGGAGACATTATACAAAGATGTTGACAGTGTTAGGAGAGCTGGAAGGGATGGTGAAGCCCCCAGGAACTGGCAAGAGAGGGAAGCCATTCCATCCGCTAAGCCCAAAGCAGCAAAAGAAGTTTCCGAAACCCAGAGAAAACGTGTGGTCACAGAAGAGGGGCTTCCCAGCAGGACCTGTGGCCTTGTGCCTTCCACATGGATGCCATCTCCCTCCTTACCCCCCTCTGCCGTATCAGTTGCCCTCCTCCATCCTCTCCCCATAACCCAAATTCAATCTTTATTCTCTAATGTCTATACTTTTTTCCATCAGAAGACTCCATCCTGACCTGATACAGTAGATCTAAGTCCAAGCCCCTGCCCCCTTCTTGCATTTTATAAGCCAGCATATTGAGCTTTAGTCAAGTGATGATGGAGGCTTTGTTTGATTGTTTGCCTAGCTTTTCCAGCTGAGAGGGTGCTGATATCACAATGGAGGCAGGGGAAGGGGCACTAAATTCCAGCTCTGTCTCACCACTAGTGGGGGGGGGGCATCCAGTTTTCTTACACCTCACCATAATGAGTGTTAATTTTTCTTCCAAGAAAAACACAAAATCACTTCATGTGGAGAAGGAATATACCACCTGTTAAATGACTCGAGAAATACTCATCCCAGAATTTGTGTTCTTCTTGAGCCCTATTATATTTAAAATCCCTATGCTGGCTGAAAATGAGTTGGCCTTTACCATCTGAGATATAGCACTAGCCTAGATGACTAATTCCTCTCCTGTTGGCTAGGGATGAAGGAGAGACTCTCTCCAATCTGCCACAAAGAAGAAAGACAAAGAAGGAGAGAAATACATTTGGAAGAGGAAAGTATTTAAAGAGAATTTGTGACATATATTAGAGTTTCTTCACGAATTATTTTGTGCCGTTAATCTTTAAAGAAATATTATTTGTGCTGTGGGTTGAATTGTGTCCCCTTCCCCAAATTCACATGTTGAAGTCTTGACCCTCAGGAGGTGACTTTATTTGGAGAAAGGGTCTTTGCAGATATAATTAGTTAAAATGAGGTCCTAACTGGAGTTGGTGGGCCCCTAGCCCAAAATGATCAGTCTCCTTACAAAAAGTGGAAGTAGAAAAAAAGGACATGGGCATCTATGCCGGGGGAACACTACATGAAGGCAAAGGCAGAGATCTGTGTGATGCAGCTACAAGCCAATGAACTTCAAGATTTCCCAGCAAATCTCCAGATGCCCCTCCTACCCCTCCGAAGGAACCAACCCTGCGAATACCTTGACCTTGGACTTCCCGCCTCCATGGCAAGGAGCCACTAAATTTCTGTTGTTGAAGCCACTGGGTTTGTGACACTTTGTTATGGCAGCCCTAGCAAATTAATGCAATTTGAAACCCAGTGCTTTAAAAATAATCAGACGGTAGCTTGGCTGCAGAGCCACGGCTGAGCCTAACACAGGAAGAGCCTCCTCACTAGGAAAGTGAACACCCTCCACAGGCAAGTTTCCAGGCTCACCAGTATTTACGCATGGGTGATTTTCCAGAAAGCACAAAAAGGAAAGTTCCAGATTTGAGCAGCTCCTCTAGGGAGAAAACAGGGTCTGGGATGGTGAATCCTGTTAAGATTCTCCACAGTGGTGATCATCACCAGGATTTGCTTATAATCCCCACTACCACCTATGGGGGTCCCAGCAATATTCAGGACGGGGCTTTCTAAGATATCTCACTCCTCATTACCAGGCAAGTATGAGGGTTGTTATTGATATTAATGAGGCTAATCTTATACTTAACAGAGATTAGCTGGAAAAACTCAGATAACTTAAAATCTGTAATATAATTTTAAATCACAGTCACTGGTGTTCATGAAGAGACACACATAATGCAAATTACATCTGGAAGTCAGACTACCATGTAACTCTTGGCAACCTAAATGATTGATGTTTTCTGGTGCCTAAAATAACAGGGAGAAGTGATCGAGTCCCCTAATCTAACACTCTGCTGTTTTCTTTTTGCCTGGAATCTTTAGGTCAAGTCGATTGTCATGGACTTCAAGATTCAGAAGCTCTAACTTTAATGACTCTTGTCAAATAATGCCCTGCATTTCTAAATACTTACATAAGTAGACTTTTTAAAAAATGCTATAGCCTTACATTTACCTGTACAAGTTAAAAGAGAGGAGTTGGTATAGATAGATAGATGATAGATAGATAGATAGATAGATAGATAGATAGATAGATAGATAGATGATAGATCAATCTTGATGACAAAGAAAGGAGAGGCCAGTAGAATGCAGAAGAGTATAGGAAATCCAAAGAACAGTGTACAGGGAAGCCCAGAGCAAAGACAGACAATAACTTACAAGTAGAAAACAAAATAATAGCAAGAAATCAAAAGAGATGAGACAATATAGGTTGTAAGCGGCCCTCCAGGAATGCTTTTTGAATTCATGGCAAACATTACTTATATCTTCCAAGAAATTCATCTATAAAAATGGTTCATGTCAACTACATTTGGGTATGACCAGCAGGGGAACAATAAAAGGCACACAAGTCAAAATCACACCATTTCCTAAACATGCTCTGTTGTAAATTTTATATTTAATTACATGGAACTTTGACACATGCAGAATTCCATCAAAACATCTTTGTATAATTTCCTGGGAGGTACAATTACCATCAACTCTGTTTGGCTAACTTTGAAGGAACCGTTCTCTGAGTCTGTTTCCCTCAGCTGCTCAGATCAGAGCCACAGCCTGGAACACAGCTGGAGCCTGGGATGAAATCAGTGATAACGCTGGCGGGTAGTCAGCCAGACATGTACAGAATTATTTCAAATAACCACCTGCATATTGCTTTATAAGCCTCTGCACTTTTGACTTAAATGGATTTTAATGTTTTTAACACATTTAAAGTTTGCATGCCTTTAGTTTTTACACAGGGGCTCAACCTGGATCCAAGGGTTGTTTTATTTAGGGTTTTTGCTTTGTTTCCTTTTTTGGTTTGTTGTGGATTTTTTGTTTTTGTTTTTGTTTGGTTCCGCTATCACTATGAGAAGCCACAGGGTTTGTTTTCAGCTCCATCATCACCACTGAACAGCAGTGCCTGGGGCTTCCTGGCCCCTGGCTAGATGAGCACAGTGGTGTGACTCAGATATTAGCCACATCTAGTCATTTGACCCTGGATAGCTCCACATTCTCTAGTGGTATTGCTAACTTCTGAGCCATCCCAGGAGCCCTCAATCCCTGCTTTTTTGCAGATAGGAAGGCTGGACATCAGAAAGGAGCTGGTCCAGGCCAAAGAACCACTTCTAGAACTCAAATTCTGAGCTGTTCTCTATTAATAGACAGACTACTGCACTGACATTTGAAACCTACCATTAATTAAATGCCCACATGTGGAGAAGAGTGTCTTGGTGCCTATCAAAAAAAAAAAAAAAAAAAAAAAGAATGCGTAGTTTAACGAGTCTTTCAAAATCTTAAAGGAAGAGATAGGAGGGGAAAATGTGGCCAATATGATTGATTTTCTGCTATTTTTGAGCAACGTACAAACCAGAAGTCATTTTCTCTGCTGTACCACAATGGAGTTAGTGTTATTTCTTAATAAATAAACACTAAATAAAGTTAGTTCACATTTCTTAATAGCAGGGGTGGCTTAAGTTTGAGATGTAAGGGCTAAAGGGTTTTGTAGGTTTTGCGAATTTTTTTTTTCTCACTTCCCTCAGCTCATTTTTATCTCTCCAATGTTTCCACTTCCTTAATCCCTCCCCTGTGGCTTGAATGTCCAGGGGAATGAGATAAGCCTGCAGATGTGGAGGTGGGGGGGCACTAAGCATTGTGCAAAGTTGGACCGGTGACTTAAAATCCCAGTGACCCACACCCTGGTATTTAACAGGAGAGTGAGCCTCCTCAAACCCAATGGCTTACTTATTCAGTGTGCAGCTCTGAACTGATGATCTGGAATCATGATAATGATAGCAATCACTTTACAATTTAAATTGTTTCTATACACAGCATCTTCTTTAATCTCAGACTCATGAGTTAGGCATTGTAGCCATAAGCATTTCAACAGAAGTTTAAACTGAAGATGTGCAAAAGGATAAGTGTGTGGAAGGGCACAGCAGCCCAGGGCTGACGTACAGCTGTGGTTCTGAGGGTAGAGGACTGTGTGTTGGTTCATTTACTGACCATGTGTGCAGCAAACTGTATTTGAGAGCTGCCCTCTCAAGTAAAGAGTGTTTGTGGCACCTTTGGTTCAGAATGCCCATGACATTCTTAAGGCATAGGTTTCTCCCCCTGCCAGCCCCTATCCCACCTAGACCTGTGAATATTCTTTCTCTACAAAGGGCTACTTACTCTGCACACGGACGCTAGACCTCTGCTATCACCGCTTCCAAGGCCACGCCTTCACACCTCAGTTCTTCTCCCCCTGCTGCCTACTCTTCTTTCCTTTCTCTCAGTTCCTCTTGCTTCTCCGAGTACTTCTGCTTCACTTATGTGATCACGGGCAAGTTATTTGATTTCTCTGTGCCTTAGTTTCCCCAGATATAGAGAGGAATATTAATGCAATCAACTTCCTAGGATAGTTATGAGGGTTAAATGAGTTACTGCTTTGAAACACGTATTTAGGGGCACCTGGGTGGTTCAGTTGGTTAAGCTCAGGTCATGATCTCAGGGTCCTGAGCTCCTTGCTCAACAGGAGCTTGCTTACCCCCTCCCTCTGCCAGCTTTCCCCCCGGCTTATACTCTCTGTCAAATAAATAAATAAAATCTTTTTTAAAAATTAAAAAAAAAAGTGTTTATGGGATGCCTGGGTGCCTCAGTCGGTTGAGTCTTTGGCCAAGTCATGATCCTGGGATCTTGACAGAGTCTTGCATCGGGCTCCTTACTCAGTGAGGAGCCTGCTTCTCCCTCTGCCTGCTGTTCCCCCTACTTGTTTGTGCGTGCTCTCTCTCTCTCATAAACAAAGAAACTCATTCCTGAGGTAATAACTCACAAGAAAACTAAGGAATTTTTATAAAATTTGAGATTATATGGCTGAAAAAATAGCAGTAGCATCATGGAGAAAAGCAAAATATCTATTTTCTTTTGTCTTCTGGAAAGAATGTTTCACCTTCACCTTCTTAAGCATGTTTTTTGGGGGGTCTCCATTTCCCCAGAGCACCCCCTGAAGCCTCAAGTGATATAAAGCTCTAAATCTGGTCATCACTACCATCACAGATTTATGCCAGATTCTCCCAAACTATGAATATTGGCTTGAAAATTCATCCTTCCTCAGAGAACTCTGTGGCATATTTTTCTTTCGATAAGTCAAATAGGGGTGCTTGGGTGACTCAGTCATTTGAACGTCTGCCTTCATCTCAGGTCATGATCCTGGAGTCCCAGGATCGAGCCTTGCATTGGGCTCCCAGCTCCGCAGGGAGTCTGCTTCTCCCTCTGCCCCTCACCCTGCTCTGGTGCTCTCTCTCACTCTCTCAAATAAATAAAATCTTTGAAAAAATAAGTCAAATAAAAATATTATGCCTCCATCAGAAAGGATGAATGCCCAACTTTTGTATCAACATGAATGGGACTGGAGGAGATTATGCTGAGTGAAATAAGTCAAGCAGAGTCAATTGTCATATGGTTTCACTTACTTGTGGAGCATAAGGAATAACACGGAGGACATTGGGAGATGGAGACAAGAAGTGAGTTGGGGGAAATCAGAGGGGGAGACGAACGATGAGAGACTGTGGACTCTGAGAAACAAACTGTAGGTTTTGGAGGGGAGGGGGTGGGGTGTTGGGTGAGCCTGATGATGGGTATTAAGGAGGGCACGTATTGCATGGAGCAGTGGGTGTGGTGCATAAACAATGAATCTTGGAACACTGAAAAAATAAAAAAGTTAAAAAAAATATTTCGAAAATGTATTACTCTGAGGTAACTGGTGATAGCCCAGAATGTTACAAGACTAAGGCAGGCACTCACCAGCTCATGGAATCTGCTGAGAATGAAGATAAGTTGGTATAAAGATAAATAAGGAGTCAACAGTAGGGTTGCGAGCCAGATTAATCACTGCCTTAACACTGAGTTTACTAGGTTGTAGGCACATTGGAAAAGGCCACAGGGAGTCTTGGAACTGGTCCTAACTTACCTGTTATTTCTCTGAATCACAGCAAAAGAAACTTGGGAATTGGGGTCCTGCTGCTCAAAACCCTTGAAGACAATCAATCAGTCTTGGGGGAAAGGGCCAAAGGAGATTTGAATCCTTTTTGCTGGAATAATCCTGGCTAAATCTACCTCCACACAGTACGCCCAAGGCACAACTGATTCAATGTTTTGGGTCATTTAAATTTTGCAGCTGGGTCACCAGGCACTTAATCCTGGGGAAAAGGGAAGCAAACATGTATTAATATAACCCAAGATATAAGTGGCCTGCAGATAGTATTTGGAACTATTAAAGACATGGCCATGACTGGATCCCCATGTTAAAACATACAAACAAACATGGGGCGCCTGGGTGGCTCAGTGGTTTAAGCCACTGCCTTCGGCTCAGGTCATGATCTCAGGGTCCTGGGGTCGAGTCCCGCATCGGGCTCTCTGCTCGGCAGGGACCCTGCTTCCCTCTCACTCTCTCTGCTTGCCTCTCTGCCTACTTGTGATCTCTCTGTCAAATAAATAAATAAAATCTTAAAAAAAAAAACAAAACATACAAACAAACAAACAAAAACTACTCACAGTTCTTTTATTTGTTCTACTTTTCCAGAAATCAAGTTTTTGTGTTTCTGATAGGTGGGTTTTGAGATGGCCTCAAGTTTGATATTTGTGAGCGACTCTCGCTTCACAGAGTTCCTGTGAGGGAACCCCGCCTCCAAATTGCCAGACTTCATGTTTAAACAATTTTGCTGTGTTTTTAAGAGCTTACAAAAGAAAAATTATGCTTGTCAGTACATAAAGCCTGGCTATAAGGGAGAGACTTTGTGAATTGAAAGGCTTTTCTTCAGAATTTTCAAAATGATGGCAAATTTAACCAAATTGGGCAAAAATGAATCAGGTTTCACAAATTTAGGAGTGTTTATTTAAATCTTTAAAACATGTGTTGCCACAGCTGTGTTTAGCATAAAATTATGATGAAAATAATCCTAATGAAAATGACGGCATGTTTACATAATGCCTTCCATCCAACAAGGGCCAAACCAGCTACACAACTGATCTCATTAGGCCTGACTAAATCCCTTTGAGCTACAACGTAAATATTAGCTCCAATTTGCAGATGAAGAAATTGGGATATGGGCAAGATTATTTACAGCTAAGTACATTAAGTTATAACCAGCCCGACTCTCCCATCTGTGGAATAAGTTGCAATTTAATCAGACACCCCAAAAAGAGATGGTTGAGGAAAAGGCATCTTTTCCTCCAAGTTCCCCACATGGGTCGCTTGTTCTAGCTTTGGGGGAAGGAGGGAATGAAGAGCATCATACCAGAGTTTTGTATGCAGTATTCTTTCTAGGAATTCACTGTGTGGATCTATGGGCAGATACTATCTTTTCAAAACATACCAGTGAGTCTAAGAGTTGGGAAAGTGGCAGAAAGTTTTATATCTTGGGTTTCATTGATGGGAAACACAAGGAATAGGAAGGAAGAAGCTAATTCGAAGTCCCACACAGCAAGGGCCAAGAATCACCATTACCATTCAATTCTCTGTCTTTTTGAAATGTTAAGATTTGGTAAGACCTTTTTACAAAATGCCCATGATAGGCTCAAATGCTTCAGCTTGGCCTACGGAATGCTGTCCTTTCCTAAATCTAGATTCCCTTTGTGTGATAGAGTTAACCCAAGCATTCAAGCAGATTGCAGTTCAGTTCCTAAAACAGTCCCCCTGGGATTCTGCCAGCTAATGGCTAATTACTGCATGTCCCCTCCTCCTCTGTAAGGAGCTATGAGACCATTACCTTACAATGTGTGATTCAAATACCTAATTTCAGAACCTGAATAGCACCTGAACACTAGTGATTTTACCAAAATATTCATTTTGACTACGCTTTCAGCAGCACATTTTGAATTGTAGTTTTAAAGTGGAGAAGAAAGCTTTACTTAATCTCTGCCAATCAGTATCAATGCTAGGTATGTGCTTTCCAAATTCAATTTAAAAAAGAAAAAAACTGCCTTTCTTTTATTCAGAAAAAAAATTCCATAAAGCCATTTTTGCCAAAACCTGAATTTAAATCTGCCCAGGAAAAGGCATTCATTCTCTAGAAACAGAGGAGAAAAATAAACCCTTCTGAATGTGTTACAGACTTTATCTAAATTTGAATCCTCCAAGTGCCACACTATATTGAATTTTAGTAAAAGTGTGTTTAACCATTCGTGGAATGAGACTCTTCTTTCCACACTCCATTCCCAAGGCGGTGGGCTGGGAATAATTGAGGTTTTTGCTGAAGATGGACTCAGGTTCCTACCTGCCTTGATAATTGATTCACTAGGTATGTGACCCAAGGAAAGCCACTCGACCTTCCTGAATGTCCGGTTTCTCATATGTTACATGGAGATAAAATTATAGTGAAGATTAAACTTAATGCAGAGCTTAACCAAAGCAGGCCCTGAATGAATGATTTCCTTAACTATCATCCTTCCAGCCACCACTCCTCCTCAAACTCTATAAAGGTTTCCAAAATCAATGTATATTTTATATACAGGGTGTGTGTGGGTGTGTGAGGGGGTGTGTGTGTGAGGGTGTGTGTGTGTGTGTGTGTCTGGTCTAGGTACACCAAAATACCAATAGCAGTTATCCCTGAGAAGTAGAAGAAAAAACAATCTTCATTTTCTCCTTTTTTCTTTTATGATTTTCTAGACTTATTGTCATTTTGTAACAAAGATGTACATTTTTAGAAATTTTAGGAAGCTAATTTTTAGAAAATCACTTTGTTGAACTATTTTTTTAAATATTTTATTTATTTGACAGAGAGAAATCACAACTAGGCAGAGAGGCAGGCAGAGAGAGAGGAGGAAGAAGGCTCCCTGTGGAGCAGAGAGCCCGATGCGGGGCTCAATCCCAGGACCCTGGGATCATGACCTGAGCCGAAGGCAGAGGCTTTAAACCACTGAGCCACCCAGGCGCCCCTTGAACTATCTTCTTTGGGAAAAACAAAATCAAGTTATAAATATTTAGAGCTGTTTAAAAAAAAACACCTAGAAATGGTTAACCCAAGTTTTTCCAATTTTATATGGAAGGAAATTAAGGTCCCAAGAGATAATTACATCCAAAGCCACCGCCAAGTTCACTGAGGCTGGATCCCACTTCCTTGTGTTACTGGACATCCAAGAATTCTCCAGCCCATGAGCATAAATGAGGTGGCAGTTTGACCTTAAGAGTTCTGTTTAATACCTCTGACACTTGGAAGGCTGCAGCTCTCCCTCTCCCTTTTTTTTATGGCTCTGTTGTCTACCCCGCTCATTAATTCCACTGATCTGTACATGTTTGTATAATTAAGGTTACCTGATCTCTATATAACAGTGGTCCTGAAATTATTTGACATGTGTACAGCTTATATTAGGGGTCTTGCTGGTCACTGCTTTTCTCAAGATCTCAAAGATGGGTGGCTGAGGAGCATGGCTGGATCTAGAATGAGATGAATGAGGCCTTACCCAAGGCACCAAATGTAAGGGGATGCCAAGAAGCCCGGGAAACAAAATAAATCATATTTTAGTGGAATATTTTTTGAAATCAGAATGAATTAAAAAAATAAATACTAAAATTTTAAATAAAGACAGGGTAATAATAAGTTGTATGTGTTGGTCTTTGTCTTCAGTTTTCTGGCAAAGAGTTTCTAAAACACTTGGAATTTCCTGAATATCAGGAACATTATTTGTTATTCGTAACAAGCCCATTTCAACTCCTGTACCCGAGTTTATCTGAATCAGGTAAATCTTGGCTGGGCCCTAAAGAGCTTCAAGATAAGGCTAGTCTGGAGGGACCAATATGTGATTAGAGCGTTGGAACTTCCGGCTCCGCCACCCAAGTTCCAGGGAGGGGGGAGGGGTGAAAATTAAACCCAATCGCCAAAAGTCGATGATTTTATCAATCATGGTTATCTAATGAAACCTCCATAAAAGATGGAGTTGAGGGAAGATTTCAGGTAGATGAACACGTGGGGGTGCTGTCCTACCCTGAGAAGGCATAGAAGCTTTGCATCCCTCCCATCCCAGTACCTTAGGCGTCTCTTCCATCTTGCTGGTTTTGAGTTGTATTTTTTATAACAAACCAGTAATGGTAAATAAAGCACTCTCCTGAGTTCTGCAAGCAATTCTTATGAATTATGGATCCTCAGAAGGAAGTTGTGGGAACCCCTGAATTGGTAGTCAGCAGGCAGAAGTGTGGGTCACTTGGTCACCCCATTTGCAGTTGGCATCTCAAGTAGGGCAGTCTTGTGGGTCTGAGCCCTTGACCTGTGGGGCCTGCACTAACTCCAGGAGTTAGTGTCAGAATTAAATTGAATTGAATTGTTGGACACACAATTGGTGTTGGAGCATTGGAGAATTGGTATGTAAAAATGACAAGCATTTGGTGTCAGAGGACAAAACCACACGTTTGCTATCAGAAGTGATGTAAAAAAAATCGCACAGTTAAGATCAGTAATAACACTGTACCAGGCCATTGGAGCCAAAGGCAAGAGTAATACTAATCCCACCTTAATTTAAAATTTTGATATTATGAATTGTTGGTATAAATTTTTATTTTTTAAGAAACAAAGTACAAAAATATTTATCTTGATTACTGAGTTTCTTGTCTAATTAAATGAATCAATCACAAATGAATAAAATATGGTTAGAGGGGTGCCTGGGTGGCTCAGTGGGTTAAGCATCTACCTTTGGCTCAGGTCCAGGGTCATGGGACTGAGCCCCACCTTGGGCTCTCTGCTCAGCAGAGAGCCTGCTTTCTCCTCCCTCTGCCTGCCTCTCTGCTTACTTGTGATCTCTCTCTCTCTCTCTGTCAAATAAATAAATAAATAAAATCTTTAAAAATATAATAAAATAAAATATGGTTAGAGTAATCAAGGAGTCTATAATGGGAGTAAAGATTAGGCTCTGGATTTCTTATCTGAGTGAATAGCCATGGAGAACGAGCTGCTTCACAATTAAGCAAATGCCCTCTTCCAAGATAAAAATCCTAGAGCAATAAGGCTTTTCTCCTTTGCAGACTGTCCCAGCTTCTCAACATCCAGAATCAAGGAAGTACCAATCTAACAAAGAGAACCACTAAAACGCAAACGACTTGAGTGCTGGCAGTATTTTCGCTGGATATGGTCACAGCTCAGCCTGGCACATAGAACTGAGTGGCTCTGGGTCCCGGTGCTCACCAAAGGCTGACTGGCAATCAGCCACATGGAGGCAGCAAGACTAGAAAAGGAGTCAGGAGCAGGACCCAGAGGCAACGGACCAGGTAATCCCAGGTCCCCGCCACAGGAGGCAGACATCAACCCACGGTGACACGGATGATGTTGGCCCTGGTTAATTCCTTGTGAGAGCCTTAAAGGAATCAGCTTAGCAAAGAGCAATTCAGAGCCCACCCACAATATCCATGGCTTTAGTTAGCATCAACCTCCGGTGAAGAAAAACATGAAGGGCATATTTCTTCCCTGTGCTTCACATAACACTCACACAGCTCTCGATTTCTGGAACTCTTAATGTAAGCTTCAGATCTCTTATCAGCAACCCTGGAACACCACAGGAGCACCTGAAGTGCTCACAGCTCAAGGGGGCTGTGTGAGACCACAGGCAGGCAGCTTGGAGCCATGGCTGACAGGACTGAGAGCAAGGGAGTTCTCTGAGCCAGAAGCCCAGGCTCTGCAAAGAGGATCACATTGTCGACTCGAGGCCAGTTGTTTTTCCAAACTATGCACTTCGGATTTTGCCACTTGAAAGATTTTTTTTTTCCGTCCCCCACTTGAAAGGATCTTTTAAAATAGCTTGCTTGGTCTCCACAGCCACTTTGGATACTTGTGGAGCGTCGGAAGTAATAAAATTCACCAGATTTTATGAGACGTGGTGACAACTTTATTTGATAGGTTTTCATTTTTTCTAAACTGTCCTTACATGATTTTTTTTCTTCCAATATTTTATCATGCCTTTAGGATGACTCTGCAACCTATAAACTATTTTATCTTCTCTTTTTCCAGATTGTGATGTTGTTGCTATTTGGTGGTTTGACTCGGTTTTGCTGTAGCCTGGAGTTGCTTAGGAGAGAAGGGATACATCAGTAGTTTTCCACTCAACTCAAACTGGCAAGTATGAAGGCTTAGGTCTTGGTCCCTTCATCAATAGAGGTGGGAAATGAGGCCCTAAGAAGTCAGGGATCTAACCAGTGTCACCCAGGTGGTTGGTGGCAGAGGAAGGGATGGGACTCAGGGGCCGGCACTGCTTTCATGAAAACACAAAAAGGCACAACTGCCTGGAAACTGCAAGAGCTGGAATTGGTTTGTTGTTGTTGTTGTCATTGTTTTTAATATTTTTATTTTATTTTATTTTTATTTGACAAAGAAAGAAAGAGAGCAAAAGCAGATGGAGTAGCAGGCAGAGAGAGAGGGAGAAGCAAGTTCCCCACCGAGCACGGAGCCCTAAGCAAGGCTCCATCCCAGGACGCTGGGATCATGACCTGAGCTGAAGGCTTTTACCCAACCAACTGAGCCACCCAGGCACCCCAAGAACCAGAGTTGTTATAGGTGTTACAAGCTCACTTCCTTGGCAGGCTATGAGATTCCCAAAATCTTTCATGGAGCCTGGAATAGGGGGAAAAGGTGTGAAACTTAAACCATTGCTACCTACCTCTCCATGAAGCTGCCAGTGAGATCTACTGCTCTTCTGTCTGTCAGGCATTACTGCTCCAGTGACTTCTGAGATGTTCCTGCCCCACGTCTATTCCATGGGCCAACAAGGGTCCCCTCAGCATCCTCTAACAGCAACCAGTGTCCCTCTCTACTGTCCTTTGGCTCCAAAGCACTGCCCACACGTGCTACACCCCACCCCCATCCCCTTCCTTATCCCTAGGAAGACATTCTTCTCCCTGCCTCCAGACCAGCTTTTGCCTCCAGGTCAACACACTGGCCTCCATCTCCTACCAAAGTTGAGGTGATCTCACTCCGTCTCCATCACAGGGCCGAAAATGCAACAGCTGTTTGTTTCCTGGAAGTCATGTAAAGCAAGGCCAGCAGTGTTGGTCTGGTTGTAAAAAGACACAGTGGTCTTTTATTTCTTGTAAATCACTGTTCTTGAAGGTCTTGCTTTCTCCTGAGGTAATTTCATGGAGGCGATTGCACTCTTGGCCGGGTGAGGGGGGTCTCTCTCATGGCTCTCTCTCTCTTGTTCACTCTGCAGAAATTTCCACCCTAGGTGGGTATCCCCAGAAGCCTTCCCAGCCATGACTCCCTTCCATTCACCCTTTCTACAAACCTCGGGTGTTACCTCTTTAATAGATGTCTATAGCTCTGGGCTTCACTGATCTCCACTGAGCACCATAAAAATCCCTCTGAGCAGGAGCACATACCATCCCCATCAGCTCTAAGAAATGGGAGCACAAGAGAAAACACCGGAAGGATAAGTAATTTAAGTTTTCCCATCATATTTGGCTGATGCTTAGGGGGAGAACAGATTTTATGCATTATAGAGAAAACATTAAACTTCTTTATACTAACTAATATTTTTTTCTTTTTTCCCCCATTTTATTTATTTTTTCAGCGTAACAGTATTCATTCTTTTTGCACAACACCCAGTGCTCCATGCAAAACGTGCTCTCCCCATTACCCACCACCTGTTCCCCCAACCTCCCACCCCTGACCCTTCAAAACCCTCAGGTTGCCCCAACCTCCCACCCCTGACCCTTCAAAACCCTCAGGTTGTTTTTCAGAGTCCATAGTCTCTTATGGTTCGCCTCCCCTCCCCAATGTCCATAGCCCGTTCCCCTTCTCCCAATCCCACCTCCCCCCAGCAACCCCCAGTTTGTTTTGTGAGATTAAGAGTCATTTATGGTTTGTCTCCCTCCCAATCCCATCTTCTTTCATTTATTCTTCTCCTATCCCCCTACCCCTCCATGTTGCTTCTCCATGTCCTCATATCAGGGAGATCATATGATAGCTGTCTTTCTCCGATTGACTTATTTCACTAAGCATGATACGCTCTAGTTCCATCCACGTCATCGCAAATGGCAAGATTTCATTTCTTTTGATGGCTGCATAGTATTCCATTGTGTATATATACCACTTCTTCTTGATCCATTCATCTGTTGATGGACATCTAGGTTCTTTCCATAGTCTGGCTATTGTAGACATTGCTGCTATAAACATTCGGGTACACGTGCCCCTTCGGATCACTATGTTTGTATCTTTAGGGTAAATACCCAGTAGTGCAATTGCTGGGTCATAGGGTAGTTCTATTTTCAACATTTTGAGGAACCTCCATGATGTTTTCCAGAGTGGTTGCACCAGCTTGCATTCCCACCAACAGTGGAGGAGGGTTCCCCTTTCTCCACATCCTCTCCAGCATCTGTCATTTCCTGACTTGTTAATTTTAGCCATTCTGACTGGTGTGAGGTGATATCTAATTGTGGTTTTGATTTGTATTTCCCTGATGCCGAGTGACGTGGAGCACTTTTTCATGTGTCTGTTGGCCATCTGGATGTCTTCTTTGCAGAAATGTCTGTTCATGTCCTCTGCCCATTTCTTGGTTGGATTGTTTGTTCTTTGGGTGTTGAGTTTGCTAAGTTCCTTATAGATTTTGGATCCTAGCCCTTTATCTGATATGTCGTTTGCAAATATCTTCTCCCATTCTGTCAGTTGTCTTTTGGTTTTGTTAACTGTTTCCATTGCTGTGCAAAAGCTTTTGATCTTGATGAAATCCCAATAGTTCATTTTTGCCCTTGCTTCCCTTGCCTTTGCCGTTGTTCCTAGGAAGATGTTGCGACGGCTGAGGTCGAAGAGGTTGCTGCCTGCATTCTCCTCAAGGATTTTGATGGATTCCTTTCTCACGTTGAGGTCCTTCATCCATTTGGAGTCTATTTTCGTGTGTGGTGTAAGGAAGTGGTCCAATTTCATTTTTCTGCATGTGGCTGTCCAATTTTCCCAGCACCATTTATTCAAGAGGCTGTCTTTTTTCCATTGGACATTCTTTCCTGCTTTGTCGAAGATTAGTTGACCATAGAGTTGAGGGTCGATTTCTGGGCTCTCTATTCTGTTCCACTGATCTATGTGTCTGTTTTTGTGCCAGTACCATGCTGTCTTGATGATGACAGCTTTGTAATAGAGCTTGAAGTCCGGAATTGTGATGCTACCAACTTTGGCTTTCTTTTTCAATATTCCTTTGGCTATTCGAGGTCTTTTCTGGTTCCATATAAATTTTAGGATTATTTGTTCCATTTCTTTGAAAAAAATGGATGGTATTTTGATAGGGATTGCATTAAATGTGTAGATTGCTTTACATTTTCACAATATTTATTCTTCCAATCCAGGAGCATGGAACATTTTTCCATTTTTTTGTGTCTTCCTCAATTTCTTTCATGAGTACTTTATAATTTTCTGTGTATAGATTCTTAGCCTCTTTGGTTAGGTTTATTCCTAGGTATCTTATAGTTTTGGGTACAATTGTAAATGGGATTGACTCCTTAATTTCTCTTTCTTCTGTCTTGTTGTTGGTGTACAGAAATGCAACTGATTTCTGTGCATTGATTTTATATCCTGACACTTTACTGAATTCCTGGACAAGTTCTAGCAGTTTTGGAGTGGAGTCTTTTGGGTTTTCCACATATAGTATCATATCATCTGCGAAGAGTGATAGTTTGACTTCTTCTTTACCAATCTGGATGCCTTTAATTTCTTTTTGTTGTCTGATTGCTGAGGCTAGGACTTCTAGTACTATGTTGAATAGCAGTGGTGATAATGGACATCCCTGCCGTGTTCCTGACCTTAACGGAAAAGCTTTCAGTTTTTCTCCATTGAGAATGATATTTGCGGTGGGTTTTTCATAGATGGCTTTGATAATATTGAGGTATGTGTCCTCTATCCCTACACTTTGAAGAGTTTTGATCAGGAAGGGATGCTGTACTTTGTCAAATGCTTTCTCAGCATCTATTGAGAGTATCATATGGTTCTTGTTCTTTCTTTTATTAATGTGTTCTATCACATTGATTGATTTGCGGATGTTGAACCAACCCTGCAGCCCTGGAATAAATCCCACTTGATCGTGGTGAATAATCCTTTTAATGTACTGTTGAATCCTATTGGCTAGTATTTTGGCGAGAATTTTTGCGTCTGTGTTCATCAAGGATATTGGTCTGTAGTTCTCTTTTTTGGTGGGATCCTTGTCTGGTTTTGGGATCAAGGTGATGCTGGCCTCATAAAATGAGTTTGGAAGTTTTCCTTCCATTTCTATTTTTTGGAACAGTTTCAGGAGAATAGGAATGAGTTCTTCTTTAAATGTTTGGTAGAATTCCCCTGGGAAGCCGTCTGGCCCTGGGCTTTTGTTTGTTTGGAGATTTTGGATGACTGTTTCAATCTCCTTACTGGTTATGGGCCTGTTCAGGTTTTCTATTTCTTCCTGGTTCAGTTGTGGTAGTTTATATGTCTCTAGGAATGCATCCATTTCTTCCAGATTGTCCAATTTGTTGGTGTAGAGTTGCTCATAGTATGTTCTTATAATTGTCTGTATTTCTTTGGTGTTAGTTGTGATCTCTCCTCTTTCATTCATGATTTTATTTATTTGGGTCCTTTCTCTTTTCTTTTGGATGAGTCTGGCCAGGGGTTTATCAATCTTATTGATTCTTTCAAAGAACCAGCTCCTAGTTTCATTGATTTTTTCTATTGTTTTTTTTGGTTTCTATTTCATTGATTTCTGCTCTGATCTTTATGATTTCTCTTCTCCTGCTGGGTTTAGGGTTTCTTTCTTGTTCTTTCTCCAGCTCCTTTACGTGTAGGGTTAGGTTGTGTACTTGAGACCTTTCTTGTTTCTTGAGAAAGGCTTGTACCGCTATATATTTTCCTCTCAGGACTGCCTTTGCTGTGTCCCACAGATTTTGAACTGTTGTGTTTTCATTATCATTTGTTTCCATGAATTTTTTCAATTCTTCTTTAATTTCCTGGTTGACCCATTCATTCTTTAGAAGGATGCTGTTTAGTCTCCATGTATTTGGGTTCTTTCCAGCTTTCGTCTTGTGATTGAGTTCTAGCATCAGAGCATTGTGGTCTGAAAATATGCAGGGAATAATCCTAATCTTTTGATACCGGTTGAGACTGATTTGTGACCCAGAATGTGATCTATTCTGGAGAAGGTTCCATGTGCACTAGAGAAGAATGTGTATTCTGTTGCTTTGGGATGAAATGTTCTGAATATATCTGTGATGTCCATCTGGTCCAGTGTGTCATTTAAGGCCTTTATTTCCTTGTTGATCTTTGGCTTGGATGATCTGTCCATTTCAGTGAGGGGAGTGTTCAAGTCCCCTACTATTATTGTATTATTATTGATGTGTTTCTTTAATTTTGTTATTAATTGGTTGATATAGTTGGCTGCTTCCACGTTAGGGCCATAGATATTTAAAATTGTTAGATCTTCTTGTTGGACAGACCCTTTGAGTAGGATATAGTGTCCTTCCTCATCTCTTATTATAGTCTTTGGCTTAAAATCTAATTGATCTGATATAAGGATTGCCACCCCAGCTTTCTTCTGATGCCCATTAGCATGGTAAATTGTTTTCCACCCCCTCACTTTAAATCTGGAGGTGTCTTCGCGTCTAAAATGAGTTTCTTGTAGGCAACATACTGATGGGTTTTGTTTTTTTATCCATTCTGATACCCTGTGTCTTTTGATTGGGGCATTTAGCCCATTAACATTCAGGGTAACTATTGAGAGATATGAATTTAGTGCCATTATTAGCCTGTAAGGTGAGTGTTACTGTATATTGTCTCTGTACCTTTCTGATCTACTACTTTTAGGCTCTCTCTTTGCTTAGAGGACCCCTTTCAATATTTCCTGTAGAGCTCGTTTGGTGTTTGCAAATTCTTTCAGTTTTTGTTTGTCCTGGAAGCTTTTTATCTCTCCTTCTATTTTCAATGATAGCCTAGCTGGATAGAGTATTCTTGGCTGCATGTTTTTCTCGTTGAGTGCTCTGAATATATCATGCCAGCTCTTTCTGGCCTGCCAGGTCTCTGTGGATAAGTCTGCCGCCAATCTAATATTTTTACCATTGTATGTTACAGACTTCTTTTCTCGGGCTGCTTTCAGGATTTTCTCTTTGTCACTAAGACTTGTAAATTTTACTATTAGGTGACGGGGTGTGGACCTATTCTTGTTGACTTTGAGGGGGGTTCTCTGCATCTCCTGGATTTTGATGCTTGTTCCCTTTGCCATATTAGGGAAATTCTCTCCAATGATTCTCTCCAATAGACCTTCTGCTCCCCTCTCTGTTTCTTCTTCTTCTGGAATCCCAATTATTCTAATGTTGTTTCGTCTTATGGTATCACTTATCTCTCGAATTCTCCCCTCATGGTCCAGTAGCTGTTTGTCCCTCTTTTGCTCGGCTTCCTTATTCTCTGTCATTTGGTCTTCTATATCACTAATTCTTTCTTCTGCCTCATTTATCCTAGCAGTGAGAGCCTCCATTTTTTATTGCACCTCATTAATAGCTTTTTTGATTTCAACTTGGTTAGATTTTATTTCTTTAATTTCTCCAGAAAGGGCTTTAATATCTCCAGAGAGGGTTTCTCTAATATCTTCCATGCCTTTTTCGAGCCCGGCTAGAATGTTCAGAATCGTCATTCTGAACTCTTGATCTGACATATTACCAATGTCTGTGTTGATTAGGTTCCTAGCCTTCGGTACTGTCTCTTGTTCTTTTGTTTGTGGTGATTTTTTCTGCCTTGTCATTTTGTCCAGATAAGAGGATATGAAGGAGCAAATAAACTACTAAAAGGGTGGCAAAGACCCCAGAAAAATGCGCTGTAACCAAATCAGAAGAGACCCCAAATTGTGGGGGGGAGAAAGGGGATAAAAACACGTTCTGAAAAAAAATGAAAAAAAAATTTAAAAAATAAAACAAATAAAAAAGTATAAAAAAGAAAGAAAAAAATATATATATTTAGATGAACTAGTCAAAAAACGTTAAAAAAGAAAAGGGTAAAAGTTTTAAAAAATTTAGCGAAGAAGAAAAAAGAAAAAAGAAAAAAAATTGAAAAAAGAAAAAAAAATTGAAAAAAGAAAAAAAAATTGAAGTAGCCGCAAGACTAAAGAATCATGGGGAGAAAGCCATGAGTTCCGTGCTTTGCTTTCTCCTCCTCTGGAATTGCTCTGCTGTCTTAGGAATTGAACCTGCTTTCTCCTTGATAGATGAACTTCGTCCTGGCTGGATATTTTGTTGATCTTCTGGGGGAAGGGCCTGTTGTAGTGACTCTCAAGTGTCTTTGCCCAAGGCGGGATTGCACCGCCCTTACCGGCGGCCGGACTAAGTAATCGGCTCGGGTTCGCTTTTGGGAGCTTCTGTTCCCTGAACGCTTTCCGTAGAGTTCCGGAGGACGGAAATGAAAATGGCGGCCTCCCAGTCTCCGGCCCGGAGGAGCCGAGAGCCTGGGGACCCACTCCTCAGTGCGCCCCCAGAGGACAGCACCCAATCACTCCCGTATCCCCAGCCTCTAGCCGCGCTCCGAGCTCACCCAGCCCGCGACCAGTTCAAGGTAACCCCGAGCTGAGAGTTCAGTCCTCGGCTCTGTCTCTGCAGCCGGCTTCTCCGTTCTAATACCTGCGAGCTCTCCGACACTCTGACACCCCCGATCCTTCTGTGACCCTGCGGGGCCTGGGGCCACGCTGACCCCGCGTGGGCTTCACCCTGGTTTAGCCTCTGGAGCAATGTCCCTCAGTGGAACAGACTTTTAAAAGTCCTGATTTTGTGCTCCATTGCTCCGCCGCTTGCCGGGAGCCGGCCCCTCCCCCCGCGGTCTATCTTCCCGTCATTTTAGATTCACTTCTCCGCCAGTCCTACCTTTCAGAAAGTGGTTGATTTTCTGTTTCTAGAGTTGCTGTTCTTCTTCTCTTCGCTCTCCCATTGGATTTGTAGGTGTTTGCAATGTTTAGATAAGCTATCGAGCTGATCTCCTGCTACCTGATGTAGTCTCAAGCTGCTACTTCTCTGCCATCTTGACTCCTCCCCCTATACTAACTAATATTTTAAGGCTATCATATCCAAGACAATAAATTACACTTCAGAGTAGTTTGATGATGGGCTTTTTTTTTTTTCATACTTGCCTTAAAATTAAAGTCAATTTGTTTTTTAAAGTTCTTATTTTATGAAATTAAGGATGGTGCTCGATCTTCTTCCCTCCTTTACTAGTTTCTTTTGGCTTCTGTAACAAATTACCACAAACACAGTGGCTTAAAACAACACACATTTATGATCTTACAGCTCTGGAGTTCAGAACCCATAAAATCAAGGTGTCAGCAGGGCGGCATTCCTTCTGAAGGGAGGATCTGTTTCCTTGCTTTCTCCAGCTCCTAGAAGCTGCCTGCATTCCTTGGCCCTTGGCCTCTTCCTGAAATCACTCCTCTTGCCAGCTCTGCTTTCATCTTCCCATCTCCTTCTCTGCCTCTGACTCTTCTGTATCCCTCTTTCACTTATAAGGATCCTTGTGATTCTATTGTGTCCACCTGGATAATTCTAGAGTAATCTCCCCAACTCAAGATCCTTAGCTTAATCACATCTGCAAAGCCCCTTTGCCACATAAGGTAACATCAAGTTCTGGGGACTAGGATGTGGAAACCTTTGGAGGCCATTATTCAGACAACCAAGAGTCCTTGACCCCTATGATTTCGTCACAGCTTCCTTGATATCACACTCAGGCCTCTCCAGCCACCTTGGCCTCTGGCTCTTCTGACACCATGCCAGACACCAGAGTCATGGTCCTGGGCAGCTCTTCCCCTATGAACTCCCAGGCCCACTCCCTTAACAACTCCAGGCCTTTCCTTGGTCTTCCCCTTCTCAATGAGCCCTCCTCTGACTGCCTGGTTTATAGTCATCTCCAGACACATGCCATCTCCTTTCCCTAATTTATTTTTCTCCATAGTAATTAGCATTATCTAATATACTATATATTTTACTCATTTACTTTTTTGCATTATCTCCTTCACTTGCCTCAAATTTGGGCTTTATGAGGCAAGGATTTCTTTTTTTTTTTTCCTCCTGAATCTTTGGACTTAGAAAATTGTCTAGCGCATAATAGATCTTCAGTACATAAGGGTTAAATGAATACGTCTGGGTCATTTATGAAGAACCTCCCAAGTCCATATCTTGAAGTTTTATGTCTTGGGCTGGTCAGAGTCGGGATAAAACACTTATCCAAACTCCTTCAGAGTGGCCAGGATCTGGCTGCCCAATGATCTTCGAGCCCAATGGAGGAAGAGTTCTGGGTCCTCCCTCTTCAGCATACAGAGATTCTTTAATTCCTCCATTGTGTCAGATGCCCTCTGTCTTCGCTCCTCAGAGATCTCCCTTCTTAGGTTAGGCAGGAGAGCAGTGTCCATGCTGAGTGCAGCAGGAGAAGAGACTTGGGAGCTGTTATTCAAACAGACTTTCCACCAATCTTCCTTATCCTAGATGCATCTCACCCCTGCTTCCAGGGGTACCAGGAGCTATCAGTTCCTAAGACTCTAGAGGACTCAGAAGCAGGGGTTTTGTGGGTTCCCTTGTTATCTACTATTATTCACTTAAAAAAAAATCTGTTACCACTCCTTCAACTGCTTTTCAACCTCATGAGTTGGTTTGTTGTCATAAGGGCTGTAGTCCCTTCCTCAGATGTTTATGCCTTTAGCAAATTCTTTCACTATCGTTTTATTTGGGATTTAGGAAGAACGAAATTACATGTGGTTCATTCCATCATCTTTACTAGAAATGCCCCATATTTTCCTACCGTTTTGGTACATACATGGATCTATTGTGTGCTTTGTACATGTTTATTGAGTACTTAACTTGAATTTTAGAAGAAAAGTGTGTCAAATTATAGCACGATTATAATTAGGCACACTTCTGTTTATGAATGACACCTCACCATTGACTAAGTTAAGTTACATGGGGCAGTTTTCAAAAAATTTATCTCACTTAATCTTGTGAGGTAGGCAAAGATCTAAGACCCAGAAGCACTAAGTAACTCTACACCCAAAATCAACACAGCTAGTCAGTGGTGGGTCAGCTCTCCAGCATGTCTTCTGGCTTCTGACTGGACCACATGGTTTCTCTCTTGGTCCTTTTGCCTTTCTTTTGACAAAGAAAACAAATTAGAAAAATGTGTAATGTGTAACTTTTCATAAATGTGACACAGCACAGAAAGCTTGCTGAAAAAAAAGAAAGAAATAGTCACATTCCTGAGATGTGAATCCTGGCAACCGCCCCAGTCTGGTCCTGTTCAGGGAAGACGTTCTGCCGGCCTCTGTCAGGTCGGCCCTGTCAGGAGGGATCAGACGAGAAAGTGTTGTCAGTCCCACCTGCACCACACCAGGGCCTGCCCGTGACCTGGCTTAAACGGAAAGTCTTCCCACTTAGTCTCTCTGGTGTCAGAGCTTTCCGAAATCTCACAGAAAGCAGGTCCCTCCAGTCCCCACAATGTTCTCACGTCTCTCCTCCCGCAAGGAGATCAGCACAGATGTTTCCCATGACTGCGAGCTGTGAGAAGTTGTCAGGGCCTTTCAATCACTCTTATGGCCTATAAAAGCTTGCTGTATTTTCAGTTTTACTAAATATTTCTATAATTCAAAAATTATGGAAATGGATAATGTTTCTGTTCTCTGGGAGTATACTTAACAGCTGTGTGCATACCAGATGCAAATGAATATAGAGAAATAAATTGTGCATTTTATAGACTACACTTCATGTTACCCGCTTTCCCCTTTAGACACCTCTGGCTTTGCTCCGGCCAGAATGGCGGCGATGCCAGAGCGCTTTGCAGGAGACTGTTCAGTCCTTAGTTCTACCGGGAGAAGAACTGAGGTTCCCTCCAGCCTCAGCCGGCACACCTCGGGCGGAGAAGCAACTTGCTCAAGCCGATTCTGATGTTAGATACCGTATGAAGTAGTTTCGGTTACTAACCTTCCCTAGTTCCAGTCACCACAGTTGTGAAACAGGGATATTGATCCAATAGACTTTACTCAGGATTATGTGTGTCAAGTTCGGTTCCCAATAAATTGATCGGTAATCACATGGTGGTGAGTTGGAACGCTTTTTCGATTCCGAATTGGAGGCTAAAAAGACCAGTCTTCGCTCTTCCTCACCTCTGGCCACTTCTGCTCTCTGAGATTTGAACATACACCAATGGCTTATTGTGGCCTGACTTTAAATCTGAGGTCAGTGACAAAAAACACAAAGGCAACAGCAAGGTTCTGTTGGGGCCTTGGCCTCCAGGTCCAGCCCATCCACAGGGCAGGGTCCACAGGCAGTGGCTAAAGTCAAGGACCAGGCCATTTCTCTGTGCAGCCCTTCTTGCTTCCTCTTCTAGTTCTGAGTTGGTTTTGCCGGCCTTTCTACCATTCTGTGAACTACTCAGTAGCCCTCTGAGAAGTTCATCTGGGGCGTAAGAGAGCCTAACACAGAAAACTTCTCGTGTTTATCATTAAGAGCACTGACTCTTATGTAACACAGCTTTGTTTCTAGAGTTCAGGAGTCCCTAACTTGTGCATCGCAGAGAAGTTCCAAGGACATTAATGGAGACCAGAGCAGAGATTCTCCAGAAGATTTTTTGGTGGAAACCAACCACAGGTCTTATGAACTGGGTTTACCTCCTCCTGGTCTCCCTTCTGTCTTGTCCCTCATACTACAAGCCTCCAGCTTGTCAAGGCCATGACCAGGCCAGGAATGCAGGCCTGAACAGTGTGGCCCTGCTTGGGGCAGACTGTGACTCAGGGTTTTTTTTATAAGGATCTGTTGGTTCATAGAAGTTGGGAACCCTAAGGAGACTATTGGGGAGAAAACAACTATCCCTGTGGCTAGATGTCCTGGACAAATCTCTATAGAAGAGCTCCCACTCATCAACCTGCAGCCTCAATAACCACTCCAGTTCCCCAGACAGGTAAGCAAGACCATGTTTTGTGAACCCCCTCTCCCAGGGTTTAGACCCATGCTTCAAACAAGGTGTCTTTGTTTCTACACCAGCCTGCCTGGGTTTAAATCCCAGTTCTACCACATACCAGCTGTGAGACTTGGGGGAGAATTACTAAAGATCTCAGTGTCCTGGTTTGCATGTCTGTGAAATGGGGATACTAATTGCACATACTTCACAAAGGTGTTGTGGGGATTAGAGACATCAGAACATCTCAGGTGCTTAGAGCAGGGCCCGGCACAGCACAGGAACTCAGTAGATGGTAGCTGCTATCACTGAAAATTGCTTGTTGCCAAATAAATGGGGCTTGCATCCTGAGGACACTGCTTAAAGTAACTGAAGTTACCTTACAAGATGATGGTAAACTGAGTTACAAGAACCACTAACTTATATAATAACCAGCATCTTGCAAAGAAATTTTTTACATAGAGAGCAGTGGCTAGTCTTGACATCAGATTCACTTGGCTTTAAATCTTCATCTGTCACTTCATAGACAGGTGAACTTGGGCCCAGGTTACACATCCATGATATAGGGGTTAATAATACCTACTTCTTTGGTCTAGTTTGAGGATTAAATTATATAATATACACAAAAAGTGTAGTTCAGTTTCTGACACATGGAAAACATGTTATGAATAATTATCATTTTCACAATGGTAACTCTTTCAAGATCACGTGACCCCTAAAAAGGCAGAAGAAGGACTTCAAATTCCGTATTTTCCACCTAAATATATTTAGCCCTCCAACAATGCTCTGTGATCAGCATGCTATTGTGATTTCCATTTTTGGTGGATGAACTGTCAGGATCTGTCCAATTTTCTCAACCAGGGAAGGAACTTTCAATGATCCTCAAAACTATTCTAGCATTGTTTCTACCTCTAGTTGTGCCCTTTTAATACTTCAGTTCAGGTGATCCCAACTCAGGTTATTGAGGGTGAGGAGAACAGAAGCTAATCTATGTTCATACCAAAGAAAGGACAGCCTTCATCCAAAATTGCATTTTGTCAAGTTCAGGTGATTTTTCTCTCTTACCTATGAGCCCCTTGGCTTTTGATACATTTTACTGAATGCAACCGTGTTACTCTATCAGCTTTATTTATGTTAAACAGGATAATTTCAAGCCTGGACATGTATCAGTTTCCAGAGTGAAGAGCCATGGTTTCAGAACCTTAAATTAAAAACAGGGAGAGAATGTCCCATTCCGTTCATGAGAAAGAACTCCATCTTTCTCAAACTCACTTTCCCGTATTTCAGCCCTGCTTTCTCTCTGAACGGACTTGACAGAAAAATTATTTGGATGTGTTTTGTGCTGTCATCTCAAGCCAACAAACTGATGGTTTAATACAAAATGACATGGCAGCCCAGGAATTTCTTACAGAAACCTACCTCACACTAAAGTTGCAGGGAACAAGTCTTCCCACCTGGGAATTTTAAGTAACACTTTGACATTGCCCTACTCTTCTGGTTGTTGATTTCTTAGGGAAGGAACAAGCCCTGGAAAGTAGGGAGGGAGGTGGGGAACAGGAAATATATTCTCATGTCCCTAAAGACAAGGTTATTTCTACCCAAGGAAGAGGAATCTTCTCCCACCTTCTCCAGTGGAAACAAATTTCTCTGCCTGTTCCTCTGTCTCTCTCCATCCTCTCCCTCCTTGTTCCCTCTCTCAACCCACAAAAATGCTCAAGAGAGCTTGAAACATCCAACAACTCAAAAACAATGTCAGAAGTTAATTTACTATTCAGCTTTCAGGATTACTAGTTTTCCAAGTGAAATTGTCCAATATTGAGTAATTGAGTAGTTATGGCACAGCTGGTTGCCAGAAAGCCTCTTGCCTGGGACAGAGGGACTAGTTCCTGACAACTGTGAGCCTTTGAGCAAGTCATTTGACCTCTCTGGGCCTCAGTTTCTTCATCTGGGAAAATAGGTGCTGGGTGGTGGGGAAGGGTTGGATAATGTAATATTTAATGATGTACATGTTTTACATAGACCTCAGCGGGGGACATTCTGGCTGTTCCTCAAGAACAAGTATTAATAAAGAATTGTTCTAGAAGTCCTCTCTCAGAAATAGGATAATCATTAGTTTACATGTAGAAACTGTGTTAGAATGAGGGATCTGTATACATGGCAAATAAAAAGGTTAAAAAGTAAGGTCCCTAGTAAACTTAGAGCCAGAAGGGTTTATAGGAATCCTCTGTCCATCCCCTCCTTCTATGAAGATGGGGCCAGAAGTCCAGAGTGGCCAAAAGTCAGAAATTCACATCCCCTAACTCCCAGCATCCCTCTCCATGCATGGCAGGACTGATGTGGTCTCCCAGCCACTGGGGTTTGAATTACTCAGCCTATGAACTCTTGTTGTATTCTCTTTTTGGCAAATAGAATTTTAGGACTAGAATGATGGATGGAGTCCCATTATTGCTTTGAGATGTTAGGATTCTCTCACACATTTCTGTGGGTACAGAGGAAGAAGCAAAGAGGGAGATCCACTGGGTGTTCTTTTTAGGGGAACAACCCTGATAGTCAATGTTCTTATAGAAGGACGGGCCTAGGCAAATTACTTGCTTGCTTCATGTTGAAGTATTCTGCCTTTACCTAGAAACTTGTCATTTATATGTGACCTTATCCTTTATATAGGGCATTTTTTTCTTCAAAGTCAGAAAAAACATTTGTGTCTCATGGAATTTCATTTAATAATCATTTTTCCTATTACAAGTAAAATTAATATGCTTAGACATAAATATGTGCATCTTTCCAGCTGTTGACCTAACCTGATTCTGTCATCAGCTCTGAGTACATTAACTTAAAGTCATGACAACTCTCATGTGTCAACATTAACTAGCCTCAATTACCTTTTTATACATAACTAAATTGTTTATTTAACTGGTGGCTGCATTGCTCACTAGGAATGCTTATATTTAAAAAGGGAGTTAAAAATCAATAAACCACCTTATGAGCTAAACCGCAATATAATCCTGGGATACCATTTGCCAGATTTGACTGATACAGTGCCCAAAGCCTGCTTAGAGCCATCAGTTAAATAGATCATCTGTGGTACATTGAAGGCAAACAGAGAAAGGAAAGTTCTACGGCATTTGACTTAAGAAGAAAACCAAATTCACAGCTGAGAGTGGGAGAAAGGTAGAAAAGTCAGTGTGCTAAGTCTTCTATCAGCTAACTGTTCCTTTTCTATGGGGTTGGAAAGAAGCCAAATTATCAGCTGAATCACGGGCAACATATTTGAATCATATAAACCTTTAGACAACACAATTATAAGAAAAATTTGGGAGGATGAAGATTTAATTCTTTCTTCCTCATTTTTAGCAGAAAGATGTCAGATCATTTTAAACTCTACCCCTTTGGTGTACTATTTTAATAAAGGACTGAATTTATCTAAGTACCTAGCTTTAAAAAAAATGTGGTTCCATGTATTTTGAAAACCAAGCCAAGAAACACAAGACCCATAAAATCCAAGCATATTAAATGACGGTTCCTTTCTCCTTAATCCACCACCACAAATATCAATTAAATGTAATTATATTAAATAGGTTCCCCTGAGAGCAAATAAAGATCTGCCAGGACACAAATTGCTACCCAGGTGAACAATATATAATTTTCTTGAGTACACAGACAAATACAGATGTATACTCCAGAATGTAATGTAACAAATGTGTGTTTACTGTAACATATACATTTATTTATTTATTTATTTATTTATTTTAGCTACCAAATGGCAGAGGGCCAAAAAGTACTAATAAAATATATGAGTTTTTCTTTCTCTTTTCTTGGATGAGAGGATAAATATTGCATTTTATATTAATAACTTCTAATTGAAAGGATATTAATCTGAGACGATAATAAATACACAGACTCAACTAGAAGCAAATGCCAAAATTGAACTTGCAAGTTTTGGTTAAAAAGAAAAATAAAAGGTTAAATTGATTTAAACAAGTATTTTTCTTATTAAAAACAAATGTTTTACTGAGCTTGCTAGGAGAGGAAGGAATGAATCCATAAATAGGAAAGTAAAACAGGTAAGATTGAATGTATTTTGCTAGCTCTTCTAGGAGCTAATTATTCCACTCTTGTAGAAATAAAAGAGCAGAAAGAGAGAGGTGGGATGGGCGAGTAAAAGGACGAAACAACTTTTCCAATTATGAAAACGAGCTGCCTAACAGATGTTGAAATTCAAAGATCTCAAGGACTATTTCTCAGGAAAGGCTTTTTTCTCCTCCTTCTGCAGGAAAAATGAGCAAATGTCGTGCTCAGGTTCTTTTTCATTATATGATATGTAAGGTCTGAATTTCTTCTGTCAGATGTTTTCAGGGATGGAAATTTAATTCATTCTCGGTGTTGTACGGAAAACCCTGAAAAATAATCAATTTAAGATTGACTATGCTGATATGTCAAGTATTTTTAGTCTCTGCCCTTTTTAAAGTAATACAAATAATTATCTCCAAACAGAATCTTGGAAGCGAAGGCATTTTCCTTTTCCTATTGCTCACTCTCTTCAGGTTGGAATGTCCACCCTCCCCCTGCCCCGCACTGACTTCCATAATAAGAATATTCCACTTTCAGATCTAGAAAGGACTATTATAGAAAGGCAGAAGTTGGAGTTTTTGAACCTATTCATCATCAGCTTTTTTGGCTAGAAAACATCAGACGTGACCACTAAGCACCCTTCAGTGATTCTATGATTTCCTATAAAATGTCAAGTAATACGACCTCAACATAGGGCTGATCCCAAGGTGTTGCTATATGTGTTAGGTGTTGCTGTATGAGTAGTTGTGTGCTCCTCCCCTCTTCAGGGTCCAGGTAACCCTTGGGTGTCACTTTCATCTGACACGGGGCTTGAGGGACTCTCCTCCCTTCCATGGATTTCCCTCCCCTAGCTGCCTAGAAATCTTGGGGGTTGGGGTGGCCCGGCTCTGTTGAGCTAGTGCTGGGACAATATGAGGACCAGAAAAGGTACAATCATTCACCTGGACTTGTGGTCAGGTGGCCGCCCTTCTCACCAGGCCAGGCTTTTCTCCAGGAGGGGTGGGCAAATGGACCGCACAAGGATCCCTTTTCCCTTCCTCACCTATGCCTGTCACACCCCCTGCCCCCCCCTTCGTCAGTACCATACCTCCTTGTTCCCCCAAGTTTCTTCTTTACCTTGTTAGGCATTACTAAACCTCAAGCTTTCTGCTCTGCCTTGTAAATCTTAACTGCCTCCTCGAGTTGGTGAGTTTTAGCTATCCTCTCTCCTACCAGGCTCTTTGGACTCGTGGGAATTGGGGAGGGAGCTTCCATCCTAGGAGAGCAAGCGGAGGGAGTTTACAGCATGGTTCTGCCTTCCTTCATTCCTGTCCACACTTCCTACTTTAGTCTACGTCCACACTCTTTCATTTCTCTGTCCCCTCCCTTCCTCCCTTCCTTCTTTTCATTTTTCTTTTTCAAGAGATGTTGCTTAATCTTAGAAATAATAGTTAATCACAGTGAAGTTCATGGCATGTTATCTACACTAGTCCAAGGAAGGCTACTCCCTTGTGTTCCTTCCTTTGTCCCTTTGTCCTCTCTTTGCTTCCATTTCCTTCTTTTTCCCTACCCACACTGGGAAATCGCTGTAATGTTTAACACAAATTCTCTTGTTTGTATATGCGCTTTTAAGAGTCATCAGCTGCTTTTCTATATATGTCTTTTAATTGATTTGAGTGGTATTATATTATACATCTCATAATATTTCTTATAAGTTGTCACTCAGCCTCTGATGTTTAGTATCTCGCCTGTTGCTTCTACTAGCTACATAGCATTCCATGACATATATTCAACACATGTTTCCTGACTGGTGATTGACTCAGCCAACCTTCGACCTCAAACAGCACTGTAATGAACATCCTCGCATATTTCTCTTTATTGACACTTGTGAAAATATACCTGGGACAACTACTCAGGAAAGGAATGCCCTAATTTGACCCATTACTGCCAGATTATTTTCCAGAGAGGTCATGCCAAGTTTCACATGCACCATGGTACATAAATGTTCCTCTATCCCCACCTCCCCAATAGCATCTGGTCCCTGGAGGCAATTTAATGAAGAATGATTATCACAGATCATAAAGTGGCTGGAATCTTCTCTACATTCTCTGGTCCATTGCTTCCAAAATTATTCCCCAATTTCAAAAAGAATGATGTCATACATCTGGGTACATACCAGAGATTTTATTTTTAGAAAGCATGTGACAATATTATTATCAAATTGCAAAAAGAATGGAAAGCATTAGCTTGGTCTAAGAAGTCCCCAAATATTCTATGCAAGGAAAAAATAAATGATGTGTGAGGCTCCAGAAGAAATACATTAGGGTCTACTGGTCAGTTTGAAGACATAGCTGAAAGATGGTCTCATCTGGTGATGCTCTTATCCATCCCAAAAAGCTACTCCTAACCCTCAAGGTTGGATAGGTGCACCTCCTGAGTGTCAAGCCTATTTGCTTGTCTGTCTCTCACCCTAGGCTCTGTTGGGCAAGCTCCATGGGAGCTGTACATCCTGTCTTGTCATTGGTGAGCTCTAGTGCCTAAGAGTGTTGGACGCATACAATATTTGTTGAATAAATGAATGCATAAATTGGTAAAATGATTTTGGATTGCCAAAGCCTAACACAGTGCTTGATCTGGGCCTTGGGTCAAATAAATGGATAAATGCATGAACAAATGCCCATGGCTATCCCTGTTGCTCCATCTCCCCTTCTCCCCTTTGAGCTCCCCCATCATCTATTTCTCCTTGAGTTTTTGCTGGATGGGAGGACAGGGCGTCAACCATCAGAACCTTAGCTCATGCTGCTGTCAGCTGTCCCTTTCTCACACCAGGATATAAGGTGTTGGGGAAACTAGAAATGACTCATGCTCATGGGAAAGTTGTGAGAACAGCCAAGAGGTAATAATCCAACTTGGTGTGCATGAGCACATACAAGCCTTCCCTGCCCTCTCTTTCTCTGCCCCCACCCACTCATCCCCTTCCTCTCCTATGCGTTCTAGGCTTTATCCTTCATGACAGTCTAATGAAGGGCTGGTTTGGAGGTGGAGGTCCCCTGATTACACACAGATCTATACGTGCACATACCAAAGAGAAAAATGCATATAATCATATTAAGACCATTTGTTTTCATACCTATACATTTTATAGTGATCTAAAGTTGACAGTTTCTAGGCATACTTTTCCCTAAATAAGCCCTCCATATTTTTCCTGGATGTGAAAGACCAATTTCACAGCCAGAAAAGAGCACTTGAGAAATTCTTGGGGACTGAGTGGTGCTTCGGGCCATCTTCCTTGGTTAACAAGCACTTAATAACTCGTCTTCAATTGTGTTTCTACCTAATTAAAATCAGCAAAAGAGCCTTTTGAATAAAAGCCATCCCACCAAACTATTTGGACCAGAGAACTTGGACATTTGATAGCTCCATCCCAAGCCAGTTGCATTCCAAATATGATAACACACTTGCCTGTGCAATAAAGTCTGCTCCGTGTTTGACTGAAGGGCTTTCACCTCTTTGCATCAACCTTGGCTTTCACGCAGAGATTGCAATGGGACCTTGACAGCACAAATTATGGGACCCTGCCATAGCTTTCACTCAGCGATTACTTTAAAAGAGAGCATTTATATGGACATTGGGGAGGGGAGGCGAACCATAAGAGACTATGGACTCTGAAAAACAACCTAAGGGTTTTGAAGGGTCAGGGGTGGGAGGTTGGGGGAACAGGTGGTGGGTAATAGGGAGGGCACGTTTTGCATGGAGCACTGGGTGTTGTGCAAAAACAATGAATACTGTTATGCTGAAAAAAATAAATAAAATGGGGAAAAAAAGAGAGCATTTATGCTAAATTTATGTTCCTTGAGGACACGGCCTGTAACTTACAGCTTTTAGCATAGGGTCTTACTGATAGAGTAAGATATCAAGATTGGTTGACTTATGGACAAAAATTTTAAAACTCAGATTAGTCCTATTGTTCATGTGGTTTTTCCTTCTTAGGCTGAGGACAGTCCCACTGTCCTGCCCTACCTCTGACACAATCCAGGTCTAAGAGCCCCACCTTCTCTGGCATGTGATCATCTTGGGCTCCATAGAAGAAATGGGTCATTTTAGGGCAAATAAATAGCCTTTATTTTATTTTCTTTTTTTTTTAAGATTTTATTTTATTTTTATTTTGACAGACAGAGATCACAAGCAGGTAGAGAGGCAGGCAGAGAGAGAGAGGAGGAAGCAGGCTCCCCGCGGAGCAGAAAGGCCAATGCAGGGCTCCATCCCAGGACCCTGGGATCATGACCTGAGCCGAAGGCAGAGGCTTTAACCCACTGAGCCGCCCAGGTGCCCCAATAGCCTCTATTTTCAATAAACCAAGTTACCTAAACTAGTCAAGAGAATTTCTTTTTAAAAAGGAAAAAAAAATAGATTGAATAAGCAGATTTTTTAGAATATCTCCATCCTTGGAAAAGAAATAGGGTTTTGTTTGCATGCCATGGAATTTTCTCTGAATGACCTGAGCCAGAGGGCATTTTGCCTATAATTAAATAGTATAAAAACCCTCAATAACACCACTTCATGAGAGTGTTTAGCTGCATAGGCACTGCTTTCTAGATACTTAAACTTTTTGGAGAACAAATGGATGAGTTGGTTTGGGTCAAGTGACTTGGGTACTTGGGTCAAGTGACTCATGGTATCTGTCTTCCAACACTAGGTTGTAGATGTCTTATGGAAATGTATCCTGTTAGCCAAGACATAAATGCCATCAGAAATTATTTCTGGAACAAAGCAGGGAATGCATACACAATACATTTTAGATCTCCATATGCTAGACCCAAATAAAAGGAAGACCTGAATGCCTAGAACCTCAGTCTGACTGAAAATAATACCTAACATTTATTTGGCAGTTATCACTGTTTTATATCCCCTGTTCTAAGCATTTTGGATATATTAACCCATTTCATGCTATTACTATCCCCATTTTACTGATGGGGAAACAGAGGCACAGAGAAATTAAACAACTTACTAAAAGTTACACAGTTCAGCCAAGGCATTTTGGTTCCAGCGTCTTTTTCTTAAAGAGGATTCTATATTACTTGCCTGGTAGACAGCCTGGGCTCCAAAGGGGCCAACAGAAGAAGCACAAAGCCCAGTTCCTGCCTACCAGGACCTCATCATCTACCAGGAAGAAAAGGTTATGGTAGAGCTTTTGGACAATACAAGTGTTAAGTACATATCCAGCAGGCTCAGTCCCCTGGAATAAAGGGAAGAGATGGAGAGAATGCCTCTGTGGTTGTTATTTTGGCATTTCCCCATCTTTTTATTGAATAATTGCCCAGACTTGGATGCCTTACCTCCTGAAGACCACCCCACCTGCCTCTGGAACCTTCTTCAGGGTGCCAACACAATCCCATTGAGAACAAGGCTTGCATCCAAATGTCTGACCCCTTCTCCTTCCCAGCTCCTTTTTTAAAAGAAAATCTGAGTTTGTTTCAAGAATTTCAAAGTCAATGTTTTCAATCTACCAGTGCCTGTTTACAAATATGAAGCTATTCTATATTTTTCCCTCACTTGAACTGTGCCTGTGACATGTGATGACCAGGACTTACACAAGAGATACTAAAAGATGAATATTGACGTATTTACTCTACAAAAATACAGCCAAGTCCTCTATAGAGCAAGCTTCCTTAGTGGGTTTAAAAATATGATTCAAACTCCAACCCCTCCCTTAAGCTCTACCATATACACTCCATCTTGTTTCATTTTAAGTGATTTTTTTTTCTCCCCAGGAACATATTTATTGTGTGTTTACTATATATGCTTATCTGGGAGCTTATCAGCAGAATTCTCCCCAACACCTAAAAATATGTAGAACTAATCTAGAGTTGAATACAAGTGGTTCTATAAACATTGGAGTCCCCATCACCCCCTTATTCTTGGCACTCTGAATGACTGAGTCCACATCTCCCTTGGGCTCTGGATGAGCACATAAACTTGCTGCTGAAAAGAAGAAACTGCTGTTCCAATTACAGATCAGGGCTGGAATGAGCATTCTGAGTCATAGCTGCAAGCCACAGAAGAATATTGGCTCCAAGGAGGCGCATCAGAACTGACAGTTACCTCAAGGTAAACAATTTGACTATAAAGTACAGTTTTATGGTCCCGGTAAGTGATTTCCACTCTGCCTCACAGGTGTTATGCGCACATTTTTTTCTTTGTTGAGGAAATTGTAATATCCTACTCTTAGCACCACAGAGTCCCCTCTCCCAGAGAGCGTATTAAATGACTTTCCAGTTTCCAAGGCTTAGTTAAGAGCTCTGTAAAAACAACTACATATTTTATTTTACACAGGCTGTTGCTAAGCATGTTGACTGATTCTCTCCCTGAAAGCTGTTTTTAGCCAGGAACCCATTCAATTTCACGTGAACGGACTTAAAGATATTGCTTTTTTTTTTCTTTCCTTTTTGATTTTGTTTTGTTTTGTTTTGTTTTGTTTTGCTAGGACATCTTATCTAAACCTCCCAAATAATAGATCATCATTAGCCAGTGCGTTGGGAGTACAGAGACATCTAAAATAACTTGTATGCCTTCCCTGCCAAACACTCATGTTGATAGCCCAGGATCTGGTTTATTTACATGTTGTAAGATGTTCCTGAGGAGCTACACTTCTATCTCTAAGCATCCTCTTTGGTTTACCCTCTAGAGTTTGGCCAGATGAGCCTCATGAAAGGAAACTCTACTCCTGATGGAGTGATAGAGAGGCAAGTACAAGGACCATGATGGCCTGTGATTCAGACGATCTGAATTTTTACTTTGTGTCTCAGTCAGTCTGGGCTGCTGTACTGAAGTGACATTGACTGGGTGGCTTAGACAGCAAACATTGATTTCTCATGGTGCTGGAGGCTGGGAAGTCTGAGATCAGGGAACATACACTTCTCAGGGTGACTTCCCAAGTCCAGTCCCACTTCCCAGCTTGAAGATATCTACCTTCTCTCTGTATCTTCACATGGCAGAGAGAGATTGAGTTCTGGTCCCTTTATCTCTTTATAAAGACACTAATCCTCATAAGGGCTCTGCCTTCATGACTCAAATATCTCCCCAAAGCCCCACCTCCTAATACCATGCCATTGAGGATTAAGGTTTCAACATAAGAATTTGGGGAGCACACAAATATGTAGTCCATAAAAGTGTACTAAATTCCACCAACTTTCTTTAATGATATGTGCTACTTCTCAATAAATTTACTCCTTCTTTATAACAGAGCAGGATGCAAATCAGGTCTTTTGTGATCTTGTATTTTCAGTCTGGCACAACCCCTTGTATAACAAGTGTTCAATATTGTTTGAATGAATGAATCAATGTTTAACGACTCAGATGAGGGGGAAAGAAGATTTTCCCAAATGATGTTTAAGAAAGCAGTCAACCCCTAGATTGATTATATTATAACCATCTCCATTAAAGGGATGTTGGCCCCACCTTTTTCCTCCTCCATGACTGGAGGTCCTTATCTGATTTCTGCTCTCACTCTTGGGAGGAGGAAAAGCAGGAAGAGAAGGAGGAGACTGAAGAGGCTCCTTTCCAAACACTCACAACAAATTTTCTCAATGACAATTTTGACTATGCAGAGGCTATAATTACTTTCCTCAAAGCATGGTGGACAGAATTGTTCTGAAATCTTTTCTCATTAAGGAGAATTTACTGAGTGGAAAAAGAAAAACAATCCAAATTTTTCTGGATGTTTGTTAAACAGATGAGCCTTAAAAGTTAATCCAAAGGTGTGTCTGGGTGGCTCGGTCAGTTGAGCATCCAACTCTTGATTTCAGCTCAGGTCATGATCTTAGGGTCATGAGATCAAGCCCCATGTTGAGCTCTGTGCTCAGTGGGGGGTCTGCTTGAGATTCTCTCTCTCCCTCTGCCACTTCCCCTGCTCTTATGTGCACATGAGCTCTTGCTCTAAAATAAAGAAATAAATATTAAAAAAAAATAGTTAACCCAGGATTCCTCTTAAAGACCAAGAAAGCAAACACATTTTTTATTAAATATGTTTCTTGTTGCCAGCATATTTCTTTTAAATGGGTCATATTTTAGATATACTTAGCCTTAGCTTACTTACTTCCCATATGGATAAGCAAACTCTGCAACCCTGTGGTTAGAGGGTTCTGCTCATTTGGAAAGGAAAACTGTGGAGTGCTTAGGCCCTCTGATTTAGCTCCTTGACTTTGAGACTTGGTTTTTGCATCTTAAGTTGCCAGAATGGGCTAAAAAACTCTCCAGGGCTTCAGGATTGGGGTGGGAAGTATAGAAAGAGCACAAAAGACCTAAACATTTTAATGGTTAGGTTCCATTTTTAATCTGAGTTGATACTGGTTCACTCTGTAAGATTTTCTCTGATAAAAAGGAGATCTAACATTAAAAAAAAAAGTCTGCAAACCCCTGGTTTAAATGAATAAACCATTTTTTATTCCTTATAGATATAATTATTTATTTACTTACTTATTTCCCTTAGTCACAAGAGTAAAAACAATCTATGAAAGAAGGAAAGGTGATCTTAGGGGCACCAGGGTGGCTCAGTCTATTGAGCGACTGACTCTAGGTTTTGGCTCAGGTAGTGATCTCAGGGTCATGGGATCAGGCTCCATGCTCAGTAGAGAGTCTGCTTGGGATTCTCTCTCTCCCTCTACCCCTCCTCCCCTCAAATAAATTAATTAATCTTTAAAAAACAAAGAAGAAGAGGTGGTCTTAAACAGTTTCCTAGAGCCGAGTGCCCACACCCCAATAATGACATTGAATGTTTAATGCAAATAACAAATTTAAAAAGACCTTGTTTTGTGCTAAACCCATGATGGAGAACTTCTGAGGTGGTTTCCTCCTTGACAGGAAAGGACACAGGCTATATTATTTTTCCTTTCTGGAATGTGACTAATTGAGATGATTTGCAAAAATCTTGCTCTACAGAAATCCCTCTCCTTGGGGACAGGACGCTTCCTTTCTTGCATGCTATGGAAGGAACAAAATAAAAACAAAATCAAGCCCAGGAGGGAGCATTGTTGGAAGGGTGGAGAAGCATGGCGTTCCTATGGTGGTCAAAGCCAAGGAAGACTTTGCATCTCTGCACCTCCTCTCACCAAAGCACGAATATGCAGAACCAGGACTTCCAGACCCCACCCCAGTACCCCTTCTTTTCCCTAGCATGGCCTCCCCACTCTAGCAGGGCTAGGGTCCATGGAGCCCCCTAAACTAGTGCATGCCTTTTCACCTTTACTTTGCTTTCCCTCGGCATCTCATTTGTCCCAGGACACAATGAAAAACCCCCTCCTCTACCCTCCTTTAACCTGCCAGTGCACACTCTTCCTTCTTTAGATTCCTTCCATGCTGAAAGTCTGACCTGAGAACCTGGTATTAAATCTCCAAGTACCTTTTCTTTTTCTCCAGATCAAGTACATTTGGTTTGCAATCCCATTCAAATGGTGAACTAAAAGACAGGCAGGCCTCTCCTATCTTCTGTTGTCTTCATGGTCTTAGCCTGAGCCTCACTCAGGAATTCCTTGCTGAGGTGACTATTCAACCTGGACAATAAGGGCAAAGAGGTCACAAAAGCAAATTCCTCCAGAAGTAGGTCAGAATACTTTCTTTTCCTTAAGCATGCAAAGAGGGTGACAGACTTGCCCACCAAAGTCCCTCTCAGCTCATAGTTGACGTCAAATGGTAGCATCTGAGCAAGGAAGAAGTATTTTGGAGTGTCGGGGTGGGAATAGAGCTTTAAGTGTGTGTTATTTTCCCCCTATCTAACGGAGGCTTTTCCTCTCTCCGTGGTATTTCCTGTTTTAAAAATCGTGTCTGATTTTAAATTAAAAGAATGTGTGGTTTATTAAAGCCAGTTTCTAAGCCTTAGAAATCTATTTTTCTTCTCATTCAATCATCGTGTATCTATTAAAAATATTTCGATATCGAGGGGTACCGCTGTCTGCTACAATAGGGTGCACACTGATAAAGAAAACATGCATGGCTGTTACCCTCACAGAGCTTGGTCTCTCTCTTAAAGGAGGCAGATTCTGAGCAATCACTTAAACGTAGAAGCAAAATACTCATGGGTAGATGGTAGGATGTGTGAATGATATTTCAATAAGACTGTTACCAAGAAGGTAAAGACAATAGAGAGGGGGCCTTTTTAAGCAGAGCCTCAGGGAGACCTCTCTAACGTGTACTCACTGAGCATGTGTGCGCTGTAATTGCACATTATCATCTGCATGTGCTCACGTGATACCCAATGCCCACTAGGTGCTTCTTGAAACATGTATGGCCCAGACAAAGCCTGGTGAGCCAGGATTGGACCTTTCCTCATTGAAGATTATGGAGAACAGAAGGAAACACACAACATCTGGCTACCACCTCCTGTCACAAACGTTCTGATCCCATTTTAACTTGGATAATTGGGTCGGCTGTTCCTGTGGCCACTCCTCTCCCCTGCTTTTGGGGGGGTAACTTTAATCTCCAACTGCTTCATTTTCCACTTTGGTGAGTCACTGGGCAGAGGATGGAGAATGTAAGTCATTACTTTCCTCATCTTTGCAGGTAATTTGATACTGTACATGGTCCTTTAGAATGTTTCTTCTGTATTTAAATCTTGGCAAGGGCATGCTACATTGTTTGCAACTCTTCTATTCTCACTGCCAGCTTTTTCTGGAAAAATCATAGAAAATAAGATGCAGGATACATCAAGCCACAACTACTTGGCTCCCTGGTGTTTTAGGGTTTTTCTCATTCCCCTGCGCCTCTCATTGGTTTCTAGCACTTGCTCTCTCATGCTCACTCTTCCTCTCTCTCTCTCTCTCTCTCCTTGCATCTCTGCCACTACCCTCCCCCCACCCCCACTAACTCTTCTGAAGAGACCCTCTGGAGGGTCTCCTGGGACCCCACATGTACTCAGGGGCTCCTTGAGAACAGGTTAATCCCCTTCCTCTTTCACACCTCAAAAATTAAACATTCCAAAAATACCCTTCTTCCAGGTGACATTGACTGGCTTAATCTCTCACAGGTTTTCTACTTGCATTGACACGAGAGACAAAGAAAAATTAGGTGTTCTCCAATGGGCTCTCTAAGAATACAATGCAAGGAAGCTCCTAATCTAAACCAGCCCAGAATTCCAATGTTTTGGACATGTCCTACAATCTACAAATTGTTAGAGCTAAGCTCCTCTAATAACAGCAGGGACTTGTTGGACTTCCAAAAGATAAATTAAGTTACCATTCACTGCCCAGTGCCGCGTTTAGGGAAGTTTTCTCTTCAGGGCCAAACCAACCATTATAGGCATGAGAGTATTCCTTTGGTGATCAAAGATATTTGAAAATGAAGAGTTATTTACCATCGTTCATCACTAACTACATTAAAATACAAGCCTTGGCCCTTGAGTCGGAGTAAAACTTTGTTTTCTTGACATTTGGGTTTGAATGTTTTCAGTATATTAAAGCAGAGTCTGAAGTGAAAAGCCGACTCTGTATTTGTCAGCCTTCTGTCAGTCACCCGTCTAAAGTGTTTCTTCTGAATCAATAGCTCCACTCAGGTTTATTTGTGGGTGGCACTTGATCTTTATTCCCCAATACATTTACTGAGCATCAGCTGCTGGGGGACATCCCCAAGTAGAAGCAGCAACTAACGTGTTGTGAATAGACAACAAAATAAGGAGTTTGGACCATTCCCAAATGGAATAGCGTATCTGATTCAATTCTTGCAAAAAGGGTGGCATCGACAATTTAGATTCCGTCGCGGGTTTGGTCATGAACTTGAAAATGGTCAATTCCTTATACAGTATTGGCAGAGCCAAAGGATGTATCATTTCAGTATGGATTTAAGACAACCCAGCAATTACATTGATATAAGCACAGGAGAGAGTTCCTTCAGGGGGCTCAGCGTACAGGTAGATATTTTTTCCTCTTAATTTTGGAACTTGACAAAGTAATCAATTAGATGATTAGATCTGTTAGGTAAGGGTGTCTCCTTGGCTCTTCTTTACAAACTTAACCCCATGACCGTGGTGCTGCTGTGTGTCACTGGATTGAAACTACGGATTTTTTTACCTGAAAGGTTGCCTTATATTTCTGAAAACGAAATATGCAAGTGGCAGTGATAATTGGGCGAATGCACACTTAGCTGTGGCTTCCAATCTCTGGTCAGTGACACGTCCACCCTTGCTCACCTGCAGGTCAGAGCAAGCAAAGAAAGGACGGCGCTGCAGATGTTAAGATATAAATGGAGCACACGGCAGATGCCTCATCCTGCAAATACCCTCTCAGGGATTTGGTTCTTATTTCCTTTGACTAGAACTTTGGTCATATTTTTTTTCTCTATGAAAATACTGAGGTGTGTTGTGGGTTGAATTATGTCCCCCAGAAACACACACTGAAGTCCTAAACCCTGGTATCTGTGAATGTGACCTTATTCGGAGACGCAATCTCATTAAGATGGGTACATCCTGGACGACAATGAGCCCTTATCCAATTACTGGTATTCTAATAAAGAGAGGGAACTCCAGACACATGGACACACAGTGGGTGAGGCCATGTAACAGGGAAACAGACACCGGACTGAGGCACCTACAGGCGAAGTGATGCCAACAATTACGAGCAACCATCAGAAGAAGCTAACAGAGGCAAGGAAGGACCCTTAAGCCTTTAAAGAGGATATGACCCTGCTGACACCTGGATTTTGGCCTTCCAGCCTCCAGAACTGTGAAAGAATATGTTTCTTTTTGTGTAAGCCACACAGGTTGGGCAAGGAAACTAATACAGAAGGATTTTCATTTTTTTCTTCCATATTAGTTACTTAATCTTTAAATCTTCTATTTTTAACTTGTACAGTGTTTGCCCATCAAGATTTAAAGGTTACGTCTTTATTTAAAAATCTGTTTCTGGAAATGGCAGTTTTTGTTGCCGACTTTGCAATGGAATGTTTGCTTATCAAGGGAAAAGAAAGGAAATGCTTGTTTGTGTGTTTAAGTACAGTGCTCTTGCCAAAATAAAACGAATGTCTATCCATGATATGACAGCTAAATGGGGATTAATTCTGCAGCAGAAAATCTGCCGAGAATGAGCTTTCCAGCAGCACTGCTCCCATGGGCAGATGGACGCAATTCTAAAACTGGGGCCCACCAGTGGGCTTCTCTGTAATGTTTACACAGTTAAGTGCAGATGGAGTGAGGAGCAGACAAGATTTAAATCCTCCTCATAAAGCAATGTTGTCGTTTAGAGTGGCAGTGAGGATTCAGTGGTATAGCCTAGTTCCTGTTATGCTCTGAAGGCCTGATGAAGAGAAACTACTGTCATAATTATTACCTGTAAGGATATGGAAGATTTTCTTATTGCAAATCACTCTGGATCCTTTATGAAAAGAAGCAAACTCCAGAAAAATAGGTGACATATATTCAGGAGGTAAAATTCACTAGCTCTTTTCCAGAACACTTACAAATCTCTTGATTCCCCAGATTCTCTCATTTCTATATCCTGGCTACAAATCTGTGCGCACCCCACCCCCCGCTATTCCCCCCGTACTACCACATACACACACCCCAAACAAGAGCAGCTAATGTTCACCCTAGCTTACATGGATACGTTCAATGTTAGCGATTGACATGGACAGTGATCTGGACTGCAAATGTTGTGTCTCCCCAACAATAACCAGTGAATTGGATCATATTCTATTGTAGAGCCTAAGGCCAAGTCAATACAATACATTACAGCTATGTGCATTCTTTTTGATCTAGAATAACCCTTAAGTTTGTTGATACCTCTAGATGCTAAATTTTAAATAAGGTCATTTAATTTTGTAGAAAATAGTAGTTTGAGTTAAGGCACAAAAGCAACGTTTGAATAGGACTAGGTTTAGAGATAACATCTGCAAGGACTGGTGGGTCCTCTGTCCATGTGCGACTTTCACCAGATGAATGCCTATTCTCCCTTGCCAAGACAGCACCCAGCTGGGGCTCTAAGCAAAAACCCCCAAAGTCCTCTCTATAGAGAACCCCTGTGCTTTTGTGATTGCTGGTGCAACCTCCTGTAATGATTGCTGAGCCTTCCCTGGCTTGGCAAGTTAGACCCGCATTCCTCAGGGGCCCACAGACCACCAGAGGGTGCTCCCACCTCTGCCATCAGCATGCAATGCCTTGCCTTCAGTGGTGAGAACCTCTCTCTCCCCTCGGGTAGGACCTTCTCCTCCCTCACTGCAGGGTCAGGGAAGCTAAGGTACCAAGGATGCTTGCTCTTGTTTTACTTACACGAGGTGAGTGTGTGGTCTTAGTAGAACAGTCCAGAGTTAGTAAGAGACCCTTGCCCTGGCTGTACACGTAGGGCAGAGAGTAGCCAGTAGATTCAGATAGAAAGCAAGTGTGGGAGACCATGGAGTTTCCCAAGTTGTTTGTTGACATCAAATTTAATCAAGTTTATTCTTATAAGTATTTTGGAACTTTTTATTTTAAAATGATTTGAATCTTAGATTGTAAAAACAACACAAGGTACACCCCATATACCCTTTACCCTGTCAACAATTGTTTATTCTGAGGCGCTTGGGTGGCTCCATCATTAAGCATCTGCCTTTGGCTCAGGTCATGATCCCAGGGTCCTGGGATCCAGCCCCACATTCCTTTCCGTGCTCAGCAGGGAGCCTACTTCTCCCTCTCTCACTCCCCCTGCTTGTGTTCTCTCTCTCACTGTGCCTCTCTCTGTCAAATAAATAAGTAAGTAAAATCTTTTTTTTTAAGATTTTACTTATTTATGAGAGAGAGAGTGAGAAAGAGAGCATAAGAAGGGGACAGGGTCAGAGGGAGAAGCAGACTTCCTGCTAAGCAGGGAGCCCAATGCGGGACTCGATCCTAGGAGTCCAGGATCATGACCTGAGCAAAGGCAGTTGCTTAACCAACTGAACCACCCAAACACCAAAATAAGTAAAATCTTTAAAAAAAAATAGTTTATTCCATTTGCTTTATCATTCTCTCTCTTTTTTAAAGATTTTATTTATTTGTCAGAGTGAGAGCACAAGCAGGGGAAACAGCAGGCAGAGGGAGAAGCAGACTCCCCACTGAGCAAGGACCCTGATGCAGAACTACATCCCAGGACCCTGGGATCATGGCCTGAGCTGCAGGCAGACACTTAATCGACTGAGCCACCCAGGCATCCTGGTCATTTTCTCTTTTGATAGGTCAATAGATAGATATATGTATATGTGTCTGTGCATATATATATATATGCACAGATGTGTGTACATATTTATATATATGCACAAATGCATATACATGTATATATACATATATATGCACATCATTGTTTTTTTTTAAGATTTTATTTATTTATTTGACAGAGAGAGATCACAAGTAGATAGAGAGGCAGGCAGAGAGAGAGAGAGGGAAGCAGGCTTCCTGCTGAGCAGAGAGCCCAATGCGGGACTCGATCCCAGGACCCTGAGATCATGACCTGAGCCAAAGGCAGCGGCTTAACCCACTGAGCCACCCAGGCGCCCTGCACATCATTGTTTTGAACAATTTGGAAGTAACCTGAAGACATCATATACCTTTACCCCTTATGACTTCAGTGTATATTTCTTTGGAACAAAGACATTGTTACAAAACCACAGTGTGACTTTCAAAAATAAGGATATTTAATTTTGATATAATTCTATTATCTAATCCACAGCCCTTTTTCAAAGTGTGTCAAAGGTCCCACAAATGTACTTTGCTAGCCAACTGTCTGCCATTCCAGGATCCATTCCAGAAACACACAGTGCATTTGATGGTCATGTCTCCGTAGTCACCTTCAATTGAGAACACTCCTCCAGCCTTTGTTTTTATAGCTTTTGTTCACTTTCAAAGACTAAAGGCCGGTTATTTTACTGAGTGTTCCTCACCTTGGGTTTGAATGATGTTTGCATCTGCATTTTTGGCAGAAACGTCCCAGAGAGATGCTGTGCCCTTCTCAGTGCACCACATTAGGAAGAACATGCTATTAGTTTGTCCCATTATTGGTGACATTGACTTTGATCACCTGGATAAGGTGATGTCCACCAGATTTCTCCACTGTAAAGTGACTATTTTCCCCTATGCAATTAATAAGCAATTTCTGGGGAGATGCTTTGAGATCGTGAAAATATCCTGTTTCTCATCATACTTCCACTTGTTAGCTTTAGCATCAATTCTTAATTTTCTGTCCATTATTCTTTTTTTTAATTTTATTTCTTTATTTGACAGAGAGAGAGAGATCACAAGTAGGCAGAGAGGCAGGCAAAGAGAGGGGGAAGCAGGCTCCCTGCTGAGCAGAGAGCCTGATGCGGGGCTCGATCCCAAGACCCTGAGACCATGACCTGAGCTGGAGGCAGAGGCTAAACCCACTGAGCCACCCAGGTGCCCCTCTGTCCATCATTCTTTATTTGTTACATGACATTCTATTTTATTGTTTTTGTTGTCTGGGTTCTACAATTATTAGTATGTATTTTCCCTTGTTATTTTTATTTGTGTCAGTATGAACTCATTTTTATTTTACTCAATGTATCATAATCCATTATTACCATTGTTTACTATTATGCTTAAATTAACCCATATCATTCAGTAGGAGCCCTTTCAAGCTTACTTTTTGTCATGTCTCCATTCATCTTTGAGCACTCACTTACTTTCCAGCAAAATAAGTGGCTTAGGGGTACTTTTAACAAAATAATTACATGTTTGCATTAGCTATAGCCACAAAAAATACCACTGAGGTCAGCCTCTCTCTTGCATGTTTTGCCTTGGAAGTTCTATCGTTTGGAAGGGAGAGGCTATACCGTGCAAAGAGGCCGACCTTGGCACCTTGTGCCTTCAGGCTATAGACAAACATGTGGTAGCAGAAGCTTCTGTATGGGCTCGCGGTTTGGGACCACAGAGTAAAAGAAAAGTGTGTGCTTTTCCATTTATTTCTTATTCAAGCATCTTTGAGTGTCCTTCATCATGGTCTCAGAGTTTCTCTGGTCCTTGTACGCAGGAGGGTTGCACAAGAGGAAAGTGATCAGATTCAAAGAGAATCAAGGATCATAGACACATAGTACCCATGCTTTGGTCACCAGTATGCATGAACTGTATTTATGTCAGGCATCTTTGTACCAGGAGACAAGAGCCAGAGGCAGCATGGGTAGGTTGCACAGCAGACAGCTCATGTGCCCTCAGACACTTCTCAGTTGGCCCACTGTGTCATGGGATGGAAAAGACGTGAATCCTGAAGGCAACGTGGAGGGAGGTTCATTGTTCATGCTTCAACCTAAATTCCCATCCCCCTATCATAAAAAAAGAATGTTGAAAGATTTGTTTTAATCACTAATCCCTCCTCAGACCTTAAAAGAAGATTAATGGTGTAAGCGAAGGATCTAATTCACTGCAAATTTGGTCTTAAGATCACATTTGCCTAGCAGATTACATGATTACAGAGTATTAATCATAATACAGACAAATTACACCTTCTCTTATTGGGAGGCAACGACACAATTGGGAGTTCAGTCCTGGAAAGCTGAGTTCTCCATAATGCTTATTGAAAGGAAAAGGGAGTAGTAAGTTAGTTGCAGATTCAGCTAGAAAATCAAATTCTGCAAAACTGTAAACAAATTGCCTCAGGGACTTCTCATAGATGGCCTTAAATCTGTGTTTGCCAGATATAAACCTTATCCCTGAAAGTGAGAAAACACAACATCCCAAATCTACATGCATGATGACAGACTTGAAAGAGAAATAAATTATACCCATAATGGCCTTGATTTAATCTTCTGGGCATGGTTAGACGGAGCTCATGAAGTAAGGCCAAAACATGTCCTCACATACTTCGTAACAAAGTAAGCCCTTTAAATGTCCTTTGCAATAGATACTAATTTTATGTTTTGGTCAGGCACTGTTACCCTCACCTCTCTGCTAAGAGAGGAATTTCCCCTCAACTAAAATCTGGAGAAGTGGGGTGGAGGATGGGGAGAGAAGTGAGGCCACAAGAACCAAGTGGTCTAAATGCACCACACTTTACCTTCTGTTATTTGGAAACGTGGAGACTTTAAAAATGATTTAGAAATAAATGTGTTAGCATGTGGAAAGTTAGCTTTAACAGAATGTATAAGGGGTCTCTTGGCACACAAAAGGTGTCTGATAAAGTGTGTTCCAGACCAAAGCTCCAAATTAAGTATTTAAGAATGTCATCCAAAAGAAAGGTGGGGGGAGCCAAATATTTGGCAAAAACACAGCTGAATCGTGAAACTGTACACCAGGCTGCCAAGTCTCAAAGAATACTCTTAGGTACAATTTACTAAACCAACTAAATAAGAGGCAGTCATAAATTACAGATGAATGCAGATGTTGGTAGACTCTAGAGTCACCCCTAAGCCTATTAAAACTTTAAACACTCTGATGCCTGATACCCTGAAAGGCTGAAAATGGTGCTGTGGTGAACTGCTTAAAAAAGATTCTGTGTGTGTATATGTGTGAGAGAGAAACTGAGGCCTACAGACAGACATTGAGACAGATGGAGAGATCTCCCACTGGGCGCCCATTCTCCCCTGCCTGTTCTGTCTTGTACCTCAGAAAATGAAAGAAAATGCCTGTGGAAACAATCACATGGTGCCAATGGAAAATGAAAACTGCTCCAAGAACAAAGGTGCCAACAGAGCTATGGAAGTCACAAAGCTTTCACTGATTTTTAGAAACAAAATTCCTTCATTGGGGACTTACTTTCAATATAATTTCACTGAGATGATGCATAAGGAAGAGCAAGCATGAATGTTACTTTAGGAAACCAGCTCTTACACTTCCACCCAAGGAAATGAGACTCTGTCAAAGGGCCGAGGGGGCGGAGGAGGGGACACTATTTCCACAGCTTGGGCTCTCCTCAGACTGGGTGGCACAGCTCCATTTCCTGGAGGGATTCTGTTTGCTTCAGAATAGCAAGGATGATTTTAACTCCTATTCATGCTTATGCTTTACAATTTTTGGGAAGTTTATCATATCCACTTAAACCTCTCAAGACCTACCACTCCTAAAATGTTGACTATCTTTCATTCTGAAATAATGCACTTAGGGAAACCAAAATATAATTCCTAAAATGCTGCCTAAAATTTTGTCCAGAAGTGAAAGTATGGGATCTTACTTGTTTCAAGACAACAACTGCCTTTACTGTGAGCACTGTTCATGCAACTTCCCTGAACTCTTCCAAAAGTCTAGGCTGGGACTCTACATGTCACATTCACCACATGGGCAGATTCAACTTATTCAAAACTGACAAATGAAAACATAAATAATCCAGAAAAAATTTATATATATATAAGAGACTGATAAACAACTCTGAATATATTATAAATGGCAGCATGTATTTAATCTCATGGTGAAAAGTATATACCCAGGAGTCAGACAGAATCTCAACTATACCACTTACTGGTACTGATGACCTTGGGCAAGTTATCTAACTTCTTTGTGCCCCAATTGTCACATCTGTAAAATAGAATAATCATGAAAATACACACTGGTAGCAGTCAGGGTTCATCAGAGAAACAGAACTAATAAGACATCTATAAATCTTATTTCTATATATAGAAAGAGGTTCTAAGGAATTGACACACACAGTTATGGAAGCTGGCAAATCCAAACTCTGCTGAGTGGGCCAGCAGGCTGGAGACTCAAGGAAGAGCTGATGGTGCAGTTCATGTCTGAAGACCATCTGCTTGCAGAATTCTCCCTTGCTCAGGGAAGGTAAGACTTTTGTTCCACTCAGGTCTTCAACTGATTGGATGAGGCCCACCCAATTGTGGAGTGCAAATCTGTTTTATTCAAAGTCCATTGATTGAAATGTTAATTTCATGAGAAACACCCTCACAAAAACGTCCAGGGTGATGTTTGACCAAATATGTGGGCACCCTCAACCAGCCATGCTGACACATAAAGTTAACCATCAGGGCACCTGAGAGGCTCAGTTGGTTAAGCATTTGCCTTTGGCTCAGGTCATGATCCCAGGGTCCTAGGATTGATCCCTGCATCGGGCTCCTTGCTCAGTAGGGAGTCTGCTTCTCCCTCTGCCTGCCACCTTGGCTGCTTGTATGCTCGCTTTCTCTCTATCAAATGAATAAAAACAACCATAAAACCATGTCAAAAGATTGTGGCCAAAATTAAATCAGTTAGCTTACCTACAATGCTTAGGACTGTGATGGGCACATAAGTGCTATGTAAGTGTTAGCTATTGCTACTATCACTATTATTGCTATTATCACTACTAGTATCATTCTTATTATTTAAGAAGTAATGAATGGCAGGGAAGCCACTTTGATGATTTTCCAGGGGAGAGAGCCATTCTGTTCCCAAGAAGTTGGGAAAGGCCTCATAAAAAGACGGGAAGTTTCTGGAAGTGTGGGAAGAAGAAAACAGTAGCTGGAACACTAAGAGTACGTATCCTTTGAGGGAAATCAGACTCAGAGCAGAGGGAATTGTGCAGAATAAGAGGAAAAGGCTTAGCCTTCAGAACAGCAGGTAAGACACTCAGACCTCCTTTGCAGAGCCACTGGAAGCCTCTCTAAGGCCTCTGGGTGAGATCAGATGAACTGAGGGAGGGGAAGAGCATAAGAGCAGGAAAGCTGGAGGAATTGCTGAGCTGGAGATGGGAATTTCCAAGAAGAAAAGATCACAACTCCCCAAATAATGAATGAAGAATGATAATATTCTCCATGCCCCTAAGATCAGAAATGAGGAGGAAGGCATATAATGGAGTTGAAAATATGATCAGTTTTCTTGCTTAGGATATTGAAAATTGTCTGCAGATAGATCCCGGTAAAGAAGTTTGGCCCAGTGGGAGAGTAGCAGAAAATTAAGCAACTTCTTTCAACAAGTGGCATTTTCATTCAGTCTTTTCCCTTACTATTCAGCTTATCTCTCACTTTAAATAAACCTACTCTTCTGAACTTGTACTATTAATGAAACAAGACACTAATTTATTCTGCTCAGTCCAAAGGCTCAGACATAACACTGCATGTTAGACAGGGATGAACTATGTTATTGCAGCCTGACTCCATTAGACATTAGTGCCCAAAAGAAAATGAGAGGAAGAAAGTTAAATTATGGGATGAGAGAACCAATAAATCCTCAAGCACAGGAAACTAAGAGGGGGCCGCTCAGAAGAAAGAACTAAGAACAGGTTGCAAAATTAATTGGTCAAGGCCAAGAAGACTTGCATGTCTTTGTCTCTTGCATGTCTCTATGCATGTCACTTCAATTCCCTGTGTCTATAGCTTTTTTGACTCAATTAAAGATTTTTTCCCTTGTGAAAATGATACACATTTTATAATAGGTGTTAGTGAAGAAATAAAATTCATCTTATATAATTTTATAATTAACTTTGTTTAAATTCATCTTTTGTATACATCTTATTCTCTCCACATCTTAGTAGTTAAAAAAAGTGAACCTGGGAGAAGATATTTGCAAATGACAGTACAGACAAAGGTTGATATCCAGGATCTATAAAGAACTCCTCAAACTCAACACACCCAAAACAGATAATCATATCAAAAAAAATGCAGAAGATATGAACAGACACTTCTCCAATGAAGACATACAAATGGCTATCAGACACATGAAAAAATGCTCATCATCACTAGCCATCAGGGAGATTCAAATTAAAACCACATTGAGATACCACCTGACACCAGTTAGAATGGCCAAAATTAGCAAGACAGGAAACAATGCGTGTTGGAGAGGATGTGGAGAAAGGGGAACCCTCTTACACTGTTGGTGGGAATGCAAGTTGGTGCAGCCACTTTGGAGAACAGTGTGGAGATTCCTCAAGAAATTAAGAATAGAGCTTCCCTATGACCCTGTAATTGCACTACTGGGTATTTACCCCAAAGATACAGATGTAGTGAAAAGAAGAGCAATCTGTACCCCAATGTTTATAGCAGCAATGGCCACGGCTGCCAAACTGTGGAAAGAACCAAGAAGCCCTTCAATGGAAGAATGGATAAGGAAGATGTGGTCCACATACACTATGGAGTATTATGCCTCCATCAGAAAGGATGAATACCCAACTTTTGTAGCAACATGGACAGGAATGGAAGAGATTATGCTGAGTGAAATAAGGCTAGCAGAGAGAGTCAATTATCATATGGTTTCAGTTATTTGTGGAGCATAACAAAGAACATGGAAGACACGGGGAGATGGAGAGGAGAAGGGAGTTGAGGGAAATTGGAAGGGGAGATGAACCATGAGAGACTATGGACTCTGAAAAACAATCTGAGGGTATTGAAGGGACAGGGGGTGGGAGGTTGGGGAACCAGGTGGTGGGTAATAGGGAGGGCACATATTGCATGGAGACTGGGTGTGGTGCAAAAACAATGAATACTGTTATGCTGAAAATTAAAAAAAAAAAAAAGTGAACCATGATCTTAGTCCACAAAAGTGCCTGAAAAAGATGAAAGCAAATGAAAGAACCAATGACCTGGCATGCCAGATGTCAGCCATTTGGACACAATAGTGGTTAGCATCCTCTGACTTGAATTGATCTTACTTTACAACTGCCTAACCTACATTGAAAATTCTCATGTGCCCAAGCTAGAAAGCAAGGAGGCAAAGCCATGGGAACAAAGGCAGCCACAATTTCTCTTTCCATCTTTCTTGAAAAGGAAAAAAGAGCAAGGTCCAGTTTACTTCTACTTGATGTATGCTTATCAAACATCTATTACTGAAAACCTAGACATCATGCAGAATCTAACCATTGAATACCTTCCATGGGACAGTTACTTTTTATCCATCAATTCAAGAAGAAACAAGATCCTTTTCTTAAACCTGATATAAAGATACTAGACCCCCCCACACAAAAAATTGGTTAAGTAATATAAAACAGACAGTTGTCCAAACAAGTAGCAGAGACGGAGTGTCCAATAGGGTTCCTGAAGATAGGAGATGGATGAGTTTTGGGTACCTATAGAACTGAGAATAAGCTTAAGTCTTCAACTGACATCCAACAACGGGTAGGATCTGAATTGACATTGAATCTTGGTGGAGGGAGGGAAGTAACAGAAGCTTAGGTAGCAATGCTGGTCATGAGGAGTTTGGGATTCTTCCAGAATCCACCAGGAGATGAATCTTCCTGAGCTGAGTGTATGTTACAAAGGTGGAGAGGTCATAGCATCACACTGTGTCAGACGGCTCTCTGGGGAAACCCATATTTGCTTTCTTCTCTTGCTAAGATCAGAGTCTAACTGAATCACTTTGGTGACTTAGAAGAACTGGCCCAATGCTCAGCACATATTACATGCTCAGTTAAGCTTTGTTGAGTGAATGACCCATCTGCTTTGCTGATGGCCATTTCTCCTATCATGGTGACCCATTCCACAGCCATTCTAACTATGTACATGAAATGAAGAGGTGGGTCAGATCCCTGAAAACATCTCACTTGTCTAGGCTACCACACACGGGTAGTTTGGGTTGAATGTGGGAGATAACCACATGCCAACCAAGTTTTTGTAGTAGGTGATGATGACAGAGTGTGAAGTCCTTGAGGACTTCAGAAAAGCAGGAACTCAGGAAAACAGTATGTTGAAAATGATTGAAGAGGGAGAAACTTTGAGAAAATAAAATATGTCCTCCTCTCACTGGTGCCAAAATCCCTTGCGAGAGTAAAAAGGGCCCTCATTTAATGATGGGGGGAAAAATCACCATTAGCTTATTATTTCTACCATGACTTCTCCAAAACGCAACTGAAGAAAAAGGTGAACATAAAAGTAAGAAAAATCGCATCTAGAAAAGGAAGACTTAGAACTTAATGAAGCAGTTCAGCTTCAGAGAACTGTCCTGGTGTTACTTCAGTGGAAGCTTAAGAACCAGTGCCTAGGGGCGCCTGGGTGGCTCAGTGGATTAAGCCGCTGCCTTCGGCTCAGGTCATGATCTCAGGGTCCTGGGATCGAGCCCTGCATCGGGCTCTCTGCTCCGCAGGGAGCCTGCTTCCTCCTCTCTCTCTCTGCCTGCCTCTCTGCCTACTTGTGATCTCTCTCTCTCTCTGTCAAATAAATAAATAAATAAATCTTTAAAAAAAAAAAAAAAGAACCAGTGCCTAATTTGGCATATTCCCTTCCCCCAAAAGTGGTGAACATGGAAGCACATCAAGATGGAGCCTCCACTTGAGTATCTGAGAGACTGATGTACAGCAAGCCTCGGCCAATTTACACAGGACTTATTGTGTGCATGAAAATTAAACTTGTGTTGTGTTAAGCCAATGAGATTTCTGGGTTATTAATATAGCAACAACTAGACTGTGCCAAGACAGAAATCTAGAATTAAAAATGGAAAGATAGAAAGGAAAATAACAATCTTCAAAATATGTGATAAGCATTAAATCCTCACATCTACAATAAATTATTTGTGTAAGAAATAATAGTGTATCATTGTCTGGTTCATTTCCCTTTCCTCTAACACATTTGTCCATAGTAACCTTAAAACAAATAAGGCAAGACATTAGGATTCTCAAGACATTAGGATTTTTGAGAAGTCATTATATATTAAAGAACTTGAGCGTGCATGACATAAACATAAAAATACATGAGGTATACAGATATATGAGATAAAGATAAAAATATTGTCTGTATTCATTCCATTAGCCTACCCTGAAATAGATAAGAATAACAGTTAATATATTAAACACTTAATATGTGCCAGGTACTTTGCTAAGTGCTTTACATAGATTATTTTGTCTAAATCTCATGACAACTCTAACATTCCCACTTAAATGGTGAGAGAACTAGCTCAGAGTGGATAAATTAACTGCTCAAGCTCACACAACTGATAAGTAATAGAGTAGAGAAGAATCCAGGGTTTGGTTTTACAGCCCAACTACTTAAGCAAAATGCTATATAGTTTCATTTTTCCCAAGTTCAGGGGGATTAAAAGGTTCTCCCAAGGTCATAAAATCAGCTAGCAGCAGCAGCAGAGCCTCTAATTTTTTTTCTTCCTCTTCACTGCCCTGTCTCACCCCAGCCTCTTCTGGTTGTCTTCATCTTCTCTTCTCTAACTGTTCCCCTGCTCGTACCCAGTACTCCCTGTTAGAATCCTGGATGTTTCCTTGCTGCGGGGGAGGGTGTTACTTTATAAAACTTCTTTCCCTATTTAAAAACAACAACAACAAAAAAGGCAGTGGCACAGAAATATTAGCTGACTGAATGATGCCAGATCATCCTGCCCGCCATCTCCAGGTCCATCACCTGCTGTTGGTATTGATGGTTTGTATGATTACTTAAGCTTCGCAGATGGACATTAAGAATAAGGAGCACTGCCCAAAAGAAAGGTGAACACTGAGGACTGAACGTCAGACCGCGTCCTTCTCCCGGGGAGAGGCTGTTGTCACACCACCAGCAGTGCGGGTCTTGCTGGACTTCCTCTGGGGAAGGTAGTTCTCCGCGAGCCCAGCTTCCCCGTGTGGCGGGGATGTCGCCCCCGTCGCAGGAGTGGGATGGGACTGCTATTGGATGGAGTCCAGAATTGGGATGGGACTGCTATTGGATGGAGTCCAGAATTGCTCCAGGCGCTGGAAGTTCTTTCAGATTGAGATGGGACAGATGCTGAGTTACTCCCCACTGAGAAGGATAACTAGTGAAGGAAAGCCCAAAAGGATTCCACATATCCTGTCCCTTGGGGTTTTTGTTTGTTTGTTTAGCTGTTTTCTTACCTTAAAGACACAGAAAACTGGAATGGGGGTTGAGGAAGGATCGAGAAATCAAGATCTCCATTTACAAAAGAAACCTAGAGTCTGAGAAGGCAGCTCGGGAGGGGTGCTCATGACACCACACTTAAGTGATCAGGCTCCGTCGCTGGTTGGGCGCCCTCACCGGCACCCCAAAACCCACAACCTGCCTGGAACCCGCCCCGCGCGGCACCCTGGGAACAAACAAGATGGCCGCCGCCAGCGCCGACGGGGCTCGCACGCGCTGACTGGAACTGCGCAAGCCTCAGAGGAAAATTCCTGACAGGGCTCTGGGAATGGTGGGTGGGGGTAAGTAAGAAAAGGTGGGTGGAAAAAAACAACGGTTTCAACGGTTTTGCCCCCTTGCCTCCACATTTATGAACCGGCGCCCTGGAGATTCCCGACAGACTTTCTACCACTATAGCTCTTTCTCCCCCCACCCCGACCCCGCTCCGCTCCTGAAAGTAGATCTTAGCCAAGTTTTCTCTTCTTTCCCTGGAGAAAACTGAAAAAAGGCCTGTGTCCTGCATTTTAAAACATCTGGTGGAGCCATCAGGAGAAAAAACGCAAAAGCTATATATAATTTAACTTACCTTTTGGGATAGTTTTTATTGCATTTACTTTCTTGGATACACAAAAAAAGTTTGGCATTTCCCCCATTAGTTAATGGGTTCGGAATTTTATTAATCAATGTCTAAATGTTCATAAAATAATGCCACCTTTTAAAACCAGGGGCAAGGACCGTTTCCAAATGCTTCCAGTCAGAAGGAATAATATTAAAATGCAGGTTGCATATGTGCTAAAACCAGTCTTTGGGGAGTGAGGCATAAGCTCTCAATTATCCCAACCACCTCCAGAACCAGAGATCAAGGCCAGAAATGTACCCCGGGCCTGAGAACTGGGTCTGCAGGGCCCTTAGCCAGCCAAGCTGAACTCCTCACTTCCTCCACCCAAACCCCACTCAAAACCCACCCTCTAGTCCAGCCTTGAAGGCAATGGGTCACCAGTCATCTGCCTCAAGGGAGTTTGTTGATGCTCAGGCCCTGTGCTTCTCCCTAGAGATTCTGTGCTGCCCTCTGAGTGTTGGCAAAGTTTAAAGTGTATCTTACATCTTCCTTTTATTCAGAGTACTTATTTTCCTCTATCATTCAGTGTGACTATCTATGTTAAATTCCACTGGTTGGTAAAATCAGTGGGAGCAGGGACCATGTTTGTTTTGCTCACATTTAAAATCAAGCACCCAGCACAGACCCAGATATAAAGTAGATGCTTAATAAATAGTTAACAGCTGTCCAGTGATTCCACTCATAGGTAAACACCAAGGAAAAATGAGTGATTCCACTCATAGGTAAACACTAGAGAAAAATGAGTGCATTGGTCCTTCAAATATCATGGGTGCAAATGTTCACAACAGATCTGTTCTTAATAGCCCCAAACTGAAAATAACCCAAATGTCCACCAGTAGTAGAAAGGATACATAGAATGTGGGGTGTTTTTGCGGTGAAATACCCAGGAATAAAAAGAAAGGGGGGGGCTACTATTCTGTTCAACAACACAGTATTGAGCAAAATAAGCCCCCAAAATGTGTGCTTGTTTGTATATTAAAGTTCATAAACAAACAACAAGTCTACAGTGACACAAGTGAGACTAGTAGTTACTTCTGCAGGGTGGGTAGAGTCCAGAATTGCTCAAGGAGCCGGAAGCCCTTCCTTCAGATTGAGATGGAAGAGATGGTGAATTATTCCCCATTGAGAAGGATAACTAGTGAAGGAAATCTATGGTTTAGGGGTCTGCCTAAGAATTTGGCCTAATTAATTGCCCTATAAAAAGGAAAAGCTCCATGAAAGCAGTGATCTGTTGTTGTTCATCCTGAATTCCAATACCTAAAATAGAGTCCATCAAAGAAGGAAAATATTTTGGAATGATGTCAAATTTTGAGCCCTTCCATGTTGCATGTGCATGATTTCTCTCCCTTATGCTCCCATCCAGTGCCTTGTCATGCTCACTCAACAGTCTCCCCACCATGAGAACCTGCTGGGCCTGGAGAGCCAGCTGCCACCTCCTGCCAATGTGTCTAAATGGCATACCTCAGATTCCTACCTTCAGCTAGTTCTTTCTCCTGGGCTTCATCTTTCTCTTCCATGCTCTCCCACTTACCCAGACTTGATGCTTCAGCCATCTTAAATGTTGCCCTCTCCCTCACATACCAATCTACTCTGTAGCCAAAAGCCCATCTGCATCTGTTCACTCTTTTCTGTTCCTAACACTAACATCCTGGTTCAGGTCTTGATTATTTCAAGAAATATCCCCCAGGACCCTCCAGTTCATCATTCCCACCAGCAATCTGGAGGATCAATTCCTCCTTGAGCATACTTTGAGTCCTGGCACTCTGCTATTCACAAAGTTTCAAAGTCTCCCCACTGTCTATTGGGTAAAATGCCACATTTCTTGGCCTGGCACTGAAGTTCTTCTAAAAATAGGCCTCAAAATACAGTTCACCCTTAAACCAATCCCCTGTAAGTTAAAAATCCACGTGTAATTTTTAGCTTCGCCAAAACTTTACTACAAATAGCCTACTGTTGACTAGAAGGTTTACTGATAACATAAATAGTCAATTAGTAGATATCGTGACTCCTGATTTCAGTTCAGGTCCTCATCTCAGGGTGGTGAGATCAAGCCCCGGCTCCACCCTGGGCATGGAGCCTGCCTGAAATTCTCTTTGTCCCTCTCCCTTTGCCCCTACTCCCTACTCCCTCTCTCCCTCCCTCTCTCTCTCTCTCTCTCTCTCTGTCGCTCTCAAAAAAAAAAATCCTAAAGAAGAGAAAATACATTTACAAAACTCTATCATTACCATTAAGTTTTCATCATCTGTTTACAAGATGGATTATGTTAGTACCTACATCAATATTGTCCTACATGATACGAAACACTGTAGATGTTATATATACTACTTACAGTTAGACATCAAAAATGAAAAGATAAAAAAAAAAAAAAATGAAAAGATAATGTGAAAAATTAAATCATATTTACTTGTAGGTATAATGATTCATGCATTGATAATGAAGGAGTGGCAATATGATCGCTTTATGGCAGCCTGGGGTAAATGATATGATTGCTTCACGGTAACCTGGCCTATATAGTAATTAATGAATCATTCTAAATCTTTTATGGCATACAGTATTACAGTCATATTTATAATACAGTATTAGAAACATTGTTATATATATTTTTAAATAAACACCTGTGACAATATACTGATACATAGTTTCTCCAATTAAAAGAGTGAGAGAGAAGTAATGCAATAATGTAATTCTTTGAAACCAAAATTATAAAACTGTTTAACACATTAATAATTTTATTTTAGATATCCTCACCTTATGCCTGTGTAAAGATAGACTACCCCCTTCCATACAAGTCTTGCACACAATGTTCTACAGGAAGAATACTGAGGCGATGATGATGACGATGATGACACAAGTGCCTCATGCGGCTCTTGCCATACAGTTACTAGATTTTTACATGAAGATGCTCATGCACATACACAGTAGACAGGTTCATTAACTATGTGGCATAAGAGTTATTTACTATTCATTAAGTGGAAGTAGATAATCATAAAGATCTTCATCTTTGTCTTCACATCAAGTAAGGTGAAGAGGAGAAAGAGGAGGGGTTGGTCTTGTTGTCTCAGAGGTGGCAAAGGTGGAGGAAGTGCAGGAGGTAGAAGGGAGACAGGAGAGGCAAACACACTGTGTACATTTACAGAAGTACATAGTAGTAGACTTTTTGTTTTTTCATTTCTCTAAAAGTGTTCCTATACAGTACCAATCCTTCTTCCACTGATTGCTTTAGTTTCAGTGCCCATATCACAGAAGGGCCCATGTCCTAAAAGAAGTCAATAACAGTTTAGAATAATCAGAACCTTTCTGCCAGATTGTGTAATATCAATGTGTTTTCTGGCACTGCTTCTTCTCTGTCTTCCTCCTCATAGTCTGGCACTGGTTCAGAAGCACTCATCTCCATCAAGTCATCTTCTGTTAATTCCTCTGGTGTGGTATCTATTAGCTCTTAAATTTCTACAAGATCCATGTCTTGAAACCCTTCAGTCCCACCTTTTTGTTTGTTTGTTTGTTTGTTTGTTTGTTTGTTTTTCTTTAGCCATATCCACAATCTCTTTCATGATTTTCTTGATTGGCTCTGTTGTAAATTCTGTGAAGTCATGCACAACATCTGGACACAGTTTTCTTTAGCAGGAATTTATTATTTGGGGCTCGATGACTTTCACAGCTTTTTTCTATAACAATGATGCCATCTTCGATGGTATAGTCCTTCCAGACTTTCATGATGTTCTCTCTATCAGGGTTCTCTTTCATAGTGTTGACAGTACATAGTGTACCATGTGCAATGGGCCTTAAAAGTCCTTATGACCCCCTAATCTAGAGGCTGAATTAGAGACATTGTGTTTGAGGATAAGTAGACCACTTCAGCACCCTTGGTGCTATACTCATGGGCATTGTCCAATATCAGAAGAATTTTAAAAGGCACTCCCCTACTGGCAAGGCCCTTCCTGACTTCATGGACAAAGCATCAATGGAACCAATCCAGATAAAGTGTTCTTATTGTCCAGGACTCTGCATTGTACAACCAAAAGACTGGCAGCTAATGTTTATCTTTCTCCTTCATGGTTAGCATCTTTGTAGATAAGGGCAGTCCTGATCACGAACCTGATTATCTGATTGCATTTGCACAAAACAGTAGAGTTAGTCTATCTCTTCCTGCCTTAAATCCTGGTGTTCTCTTCCTTACTAGTAAATGATACTTGTGGCATTTTTCCCCCCAGAATTGGGTACTTTTGTCTGCATTTAAAAACCTGTTCAGGCAGATATCCTTTCTCCTTACTGGTTTTCTTAAGGACTCTGGGAACTCATCTCTTGTCTCTTGGTCAGCAGATCTGCTGTCCCTGTTCTGACATTTTTAAAGCCCTTTCTAAAGTTACTAAATCATCCTTTACTAGCATTAGATCCTTCATCTTCTTTTTGCTTTAAGTTGTAATATAATGACTTCTCTTTTAAAAACATACTAGTAAGGGGAACCCTCTTACACTGTTGGTGGGAATGCAAGTTGGTGCAGCCACTTTGGAAAACAGTGTGGAAATTCCTTAAGAAATTAAATATAGAGCTATCCTCTGACCCTCCAATTGCACTACTGGGAATTTACCCCAAAGATACAGATGTAGTGAAAAGAAGGGCTATCTATACACCAATGTTCATAGCAGCAATGACCACAGTCACCAAACTGTGGAAAGAGCCGAGATGCCCTTCAACAGACGAATGGATAAAGAAGATATGGTCTATGTGTACAATGGAGTATTATGCCTCCATCAGAAAGGATGAATACCCAACTTTCGTATCAACGTGGATGGGACTGGAAGAGATTATGCTAAGTGAAATAAGTCAAGCAGAGAGAGTCAATTATCATATGGTTTCACTTATTTGTGGAGCATAAGGAATAACATGGAGGACATTGGGTGACAGAGAGGAGAAGTGAGTTGAGGGAAATCAGAGGGTGAGATGAACCATGAGAGACTGTCACTCTGAGAAACAAACTGAGGGTTTTGGAGGGGAGCAGGGTGGGGTGCTGGAAGAGCCTGGTGGTGTGTATTAAGGAGGGCACATATTGCATGGAACACTGGGTGTGGTGCATAAACAGTGAATCTTGGAACAGTGGAAAAATAAAATTAAAAAAAAAAACATATTAGAGGGGCGCCTGGGTGGCTCAGTGGATTAAAGCCTCTGCCTTCGGCTCAGGTCATAATCCCAGGGTCCTGGGATCAAGGCCCACATCAGGCTTTCTGCTCAGCGGGGAGCCTGCTTCCCCCTCTGTCTCTCTACCTGCTTGTGATCTCTCTCTCTCTCTCTGTCAAATAAATAAATAAAATATTTAAAAAAAACATATTTGAGTATATAGGTATGCCTTTCTTATAGCAATCCTACACACATATAAAAGCTTCATTTTCTTTTCTTTTTTTTAAAGAATTATATATTTATTTGGGGGTACCTGGGTAGCTCAGCTAAGCATCTGCCTTTGGCTCAGGTCATGATCCCAGGGTCCTGGGATCAAGCCCCACATTGCGCCCCACATCAGGCTCCCTGTTGAGCTGGAAGCCTGCTTCTCCCTCTCCCTCTGCCTGCCACTCCCCCTTGCTTTTGCTCTCTCCACCCACTCTCAAACAAATAAATATTTTCTTTAAAGGATTTATTTATTTATTTTGGAGAGAGAGAGAATGAGCAGGAAGGGCAGAGCAAGAGGGAGAAAGACTCTCAAGCAGACTTGGTACAGAGCATGGAGCCTGACACAGGGCTCCATCTCATGACCCTGATATCATGACCTGAGCCGAAACCAAGAATGGAACATTTAACCTCTTGCACCACCCAAGTGCTCCAAGCTGCATTTCAACATGAAATAAAAAGGCATTTCACAAAAAATGCAAAGTTTTCATGCCTGATGGCAAGTTACAGTGATGGCTTCATGAAATTTCATTTTTTTTTTTTTTATAATGGACCTTATGCTGGATTCATTTATCTTGAAATGGCAGGCCACCGCAACTGCAAACCACAACCTATCAAACAATTCAAATTTTTCTTGCAATGTCATGATTTATCTTTGTTTCTTGAGAGGATTTCCTGATCACTAGTACCACTTCATATAGGTCCCATCATGTTATTCCTTGTGTACAGTATTACACTTAAACTTCTGAAAAATGCATGAGAACTTGTAGAGTTCACTTGTTACTGTCCTTTTCAATTTACTGGGGCGATCAGCTGCTCACAGAGAGATGATTAGCAAGTATCATGGCATTTTAAGCAGTTACAGCACATAGGCTCACTGACATGGCAACAGAAAATGGCTACGAAATGATTACATGAGTACAGTGTGTACTGACAGTTAATGTACTCCAGTCTTATGCAGTTATGATTCAATACTGCATCTTTATGTTTATTTACATTTCTCTCCACTGCAAAGGGTGCCATGTATGATCTGTATTTGTGTGCATAGTTTGGACAAATTTAAACATTTTGTAATATTTCTGTGTATATTTTATGGTAGCAATGATAAAATAGATTCATTTCTATATATATTTTATGCACTTATGACATAACCTAACTTTATCATATTTTTTTTGATATATCTAAGAAAGTCTACATGGTTTGACTGTTTTTTCAAATTATTGCAAATCTCAAAAAAAAATTCTGTTATATTTCCTGGGAAAAAAATCTGTGTATAAGTTGAAACATGCAGTTCAAGCCCATGTTGTTCAAGGGTCAACTGTACCTTTTTAATCTTCACCTCCTATTACTCCTTCATTCACACCCTATATTTAAGTCAATTTGAACAACTTGAATTCCTCCAACAAATGTGACAGTTTCCTACCCCTCTCATCTTTGCTCTTGTGAATACTTTCCTCTTTTATCTCTCCACCTTGTTGCCTTTATAGCAACATCAGTGCCACTTGTAAACCTGACAATTGTTCAAAAACACCCATCCCACATGTTGCCTCTCTGATGTGTGCTCCTGAGCTACCCAAATGTTTGTTCCCAGTTCCTGCTCTCGGTCAAGTTTTAAAATCTAGTTGTGTTATTCTTACAGAACTTACCATATGCTATCTTATGATGACTTAAGTTCCTTTAAACTGCAAGTTCATTTAGGACAGAGTATAGATCTTATTCCTCTTTCAACTCACACAGTATCTTGTCCTTGGGTTAATATTTATTAAAAGGCATGAATGAAGGAATATCAGCCCTTAATTCGCTCTCATATAGAATAAAACTCAATAAGTTAATTTATATATAGGTATAAATGATTGCCCAAAAGATTATATACACAAAGATATTTTAACTGTAATGGAAGAAAACCCATTAAATGAAAGAATAACTATAACGATGGAACTTCATATATGTAGTGTTGGAGCTTTCTGGCATCATTCAGATCAGATCAAGAACTCTTCTGCTTTGGACAAAAATCAGCCTTAAGGACTGGCTCAGTCTAGACATTTATGAGTTTCCAGGGGCTATTTGTCTCCCATGTGTCCGGGTGCAACCTTATAATACCACTCATCTCAAAACAAGAGTCACTGCCATACTCTCTGCCACAGGTTAAAATGTTTAGCTTTGGGGGAGTGATGGACTTATCTGGGCAAGACTGATAATCCTACTTTGCCAGATGCTTATGAGGAAAACTGATAGATTTGCAGGGCAGAAAAGTAGGAGGTGACAAGGTAGCCTTTAGCAGTCATGTTTGTATTTGACCCTTTACTATAGCAAGGGTACTTATGGTTCTGTCTGATTCCACGTGACTTTAGCAGGGAGAGAGGTGCTAAGAGTATGTGTTCATACTTTTGTATGTTCATATGTTCATACTTTTCCCAGTATGGAAAAGGTAACCTGACTCTTTCCTTCCTTGGATGCTGAAGGGAGATTTTTTTTCAAGATTTCTGTATTCTTTTAGATAGAGAGAGATAGCACATGGGGAGGGAAAGGCAGAGGGAGAGAGAGAAAGAGAATCTCAAGCAGACTCCCCGCCGACCGCTGACTTTGGAGCCCGATGCAGGGCTCAAGGCAGGACTCTATCTCACAACCCTGAGATTAACTGAACCAAAAATCAAGAGTCAGATGCTTAACCAACTGAGCCACCCAGTTGCCCCCTGGAGGGAAATTTTCTAACTTCCTCTCCAGTCATTGTGGGAAGTTATAATAGGAGATGATTGAGACAGGTTCTCTGATTCTTAAAAATTCTTCCACCTCTGAGTTCACTAAGACCAAAAGAGCTTTTCCCAGGAAGGAGAGAAACATTCCAGGCTGTTGACATGAAAATTCCCATGGGAATCTTTAAGGAGAAATCATCATAGAGGAAGGAGACTTAAGAGATCATGTGGCAAAGGCTTCAGGAGAACACAAGGTCACAGAGTCAAGCACGCAAAGTGAGAAAAGAATGCTTTTGCCAATTCCTTTTGACGAACACATACTCTTAGCACCAGGAGCAAACACACGCACACGTACCTTAAAAATACAAAAAACAAATGTGAAGTTTTCCCTTGGAAAAAATTATAGTCCCTGGCAAGAAAACCATAAAGTGAATTGTGAGAGCCCAGGCCTGTCCTGGCCCGTTTCTGCTCAGACACTCCATACATGAAAGCTACTGCTCACTCGTCGGGCCAGAACCCCAGGCCAGGCCTTCCGCTCTCTTTGGCTTTCCTTGGGGAGGATTCAGTCTCACTGCCAACTGACAGTGAATCTGAACAAATTGGCAGGATCCCACCTTGCTTTAAGTGAATTCATGTGCACCTCTCAAACTCACAGCAGATACCCATTAGCCTGGTCCACTACCCCTTTCAGGATGGTTAAGAGGAGCCTTCCACCAATGCTGACAGAGCCTACCTCTTGCAACTGGTCATCCCCTAAGGAGCAGGAAAAAGGCCTCTGCTCCCCCAAGTCCATGTACCTATGAAGACTTTCTGTTTGAGGAGTCCAATACTGGCTCTTTACCATGCATTGGATTTCCCTACACATTTCCATGGCTATGTGCTATGTTCAATATTAAGAGAAGCTGGCAGAGCTGAAAAGCCCCCCCAAAACTTAGCCACTGGGCATGAATTTAAGCATGCCCCAGGGAACACAGTCCCCCCCACCAAAAAAAATTTTAAATTAAATCTCAGTGGCAAAATCAGTCTGACCATAGTCATCATGAGTCTAAAATGGATCGGCTAAGAAATACCCACAAGATAAATCCTGTGGGTGCCCAGCTGGAGTCTTGTCACTGCCTGGTGATGGGGGAAGGGGATCCTCTGCATTATCTACCTGGGAGCCCCTGCCCCATAACGCACGAGGAAGACCTGAAGGAAGGATGGGTTAAAATGGAAGCCTGAGGAGTTGGAGGATTTATACTTGGCTTTCTTCCCCTCTGAGGGAAACTCTTTCCTCTTTGGTATGTTTTCCTCTGTCTTTGTCAAATTCTGCCCCCCCCCCACACCCTTCATTTTAGGTAAACTCATCAAAATAATGGATTTAGATAGATGATTCTATTTAGCTCTTTGAGAAATGTTGGAAATGGAATCAGTTGCCACTCACTACAGAAGCGTGTGTCTGTTGGAGGGAGGGGAGGGTGCAGTAAGTGGGAAATGTTTAAGGACAGTGGAGAAAGTTTAGAAATCCTTTGTAGAGAGTGGAAATAATAGCCAACAAAAGGCTGCTGGGGAGTGCTAAGGGTCCAGCTGTGATCTGAGGCTGCCTATATGAAGTGGCACCCATCTACGTGCAGGGCAATGTGGTTTGCTCCAGCTATTGTCAGCAACCTAGGTCTATGGATAGAACAGGCCTGATCAAGGCCAGGATGGAGAGTCTGAGGGACAGTGAGTCAGAGAAGAGAGGGTCATGGCAGGAGAGGGGTTGAGTTCATGGGCAACCATCAAGTCTGCAGAAGAGGAAGGTAAAGTTAGGCGGTGGCTCAAGGATAGAAAATCCAGGACTCAGGAGATGGAGGAATATTTTCTAAGTCCCAATTTAGACCCGTCTTCTCTATGGGGCCTTGCCCAAACAGAGAGGCTCAAAGGAATCTGCTGAGATCGGGGGCCTGGAATCCTTGAGTCTGATCTCATCTGGACTCTGGCACACTCAGGAGACTTACCCATTGCACACTTGATTCAACTCCTGCTCCACAAACCACATGTTCTTTGTTTCACTTAATCCTCACACATGAGGTTGGGAGGAGAGATTGAGAGCAGACTAGGAAATACAGAGTTATGAAAGGTAGGGATGGGTAGGATGGTGCCATGTGGCTTTCTTTTCTTTTTTTTTTTTCCTAGTTCCTTGGTGGACAACAATCGAGGAGGGAGAGTCAGGGACATAGGAAGTCTGCAGCCCTCCCCTTACTGGTCTCCAACCTTAGTTCAGGTCACCAAGTAGGGACAAGAGGAGGCCAGCAAGGTGAGCAGGCAGTCCAGACTCTCCTCCACTTACTTCCCAGCCCCATCCCTCCCTCTGGAAGAAAAGAAGAGAGGGCTGTACTTCTGCCCCTACTTGCACCTCCTGCATCCCCTGCATTGGACAGTGAATGCTGCACTTCACACTGATGACACAAGGCGTTCCCAGGGATGCAGGGCCAAATTTAACTGTGGCCTCTCCATGCCCTGCCTTGCATTCTTTCAGGGGGAAAAAAAAAAAAAAAACAGACAAGTGCTCTTCCTTTGAATTTTCTTGCATGTTAATTTTTGAAAACTGATGCTTAGCACTTCTGAAGAAATGCTTAGTAAAATTAAAATGTCATCTGAATGCAATATCTGATTCCCTAGATATGCTACACTCAGCTTCATCGTGCTGATATTTCTGCTTGGCCAGGCCAAGTGTCCTTGGCACTTTATGTCTAACCTAAATTGGCCAGTCGATGAAGGTCTAGGGAATTCTGTGCTCATTATATGTTTTTTGGAACAAAATTGGGTAAATCTTTTGGAAGGAAATTTGATGATACTATTAAAGTTTTCACCTTGTATAACCATCAACTCCACCTCTAGAAATTCATTCTAGAGAAATAAACAAGATTTTATGAATGAAAATCGTAATAGATGTGCTCTTTATAAAAGCAGAAAACATGTTAAAAGTAGAAATTAGGTCAAATGAGTTATGGCATAAAGGAATATTTCTAAACCATTAACAATGATATATTATATATTTATCACAAAAAGATTTTCACAAATCAGGAGGTAAGAAGTAAAGGCAGTTACAGTGAGATCCTACTTTGGTGAAATGAAATAGAAAGGAAGAGAGGAAATAGGAAGGGAGGAAAGGAAGGAAAAAGTCTAAAGATACATACCTTAAAAGCTGACAGGCTTCCCTTTGAGATCAGGAACACGACAAGGATGCTCACTCTCACCACTCTTGTTCAATGTCATATTAGAAGTCCTAGCAACAGCAATCAGACAACAAAGAGAAATAAAAGGTATTCAAATTGGCAATGAAGTAGTCAAACTCTCTCTCTCTCTGCAGATGACATGATACTTTATATGGAAATCCCAAAAGACTCCACCCCCAAACTACTAGAACTCATACAGCAATTCAGTAATGTGGCAGGATACAATGTGCAGAAATACAAAGTCAATGTGCAGAAATCAGTTGCTTTCTTATACACTAACAATGAAAATACAGAAAGGGAAATTAGAGAATTGATTCCATTTACTATAGCACCAAGAACCATAAGATACCTGGGAATAAACCTAACCAAAGAGGTAAAGGATCTGTACTCGAGGAACTACAGAACACTCATGAAAGAAACTGAAGAAGACACAAAAAGATGGAAGGTCATTTCATGCTCATGGATTGGGAAAAATAAACATTGTTAAAATGTCTATACTGCCTACAGCAATCTATACTTTCAATGCCATTCTGATCAAAATTCCACAGGCATTTTTCAAAGAGCTGGAGCAAACAACCCTAAAATTTATACAGAATCAGAAGAGACCCCGAATTGCTAAGGAAATGTTGAAAAAGAAAAACAAAACTGGGAGCATCACATTGCCTGATTTCAAGCTTTTCTACAAAGCTGTGATCACCAAGACAGCATGGTACTGTCATAAAAACAGACACATAGACAAGTGGAACAGAGTAGAGAGCCCAGATATGGACCCTCAACTCTATGGTCAAATAATCTTTGACAAAGCAGGAAAAAAATATACAATGGAAATAAGACAGTCTCTTCAATAAATGGTGCTGGGAAAATTGGACAGCTATATGTAGAAGAATGAAACTCAACCATTCTCTTATGCCATACACAAAGATAAACTCAAAATGGATAAAAGACCTCAATGTGAGACAAGAATCCATCAGAATCCTAGAGGAGAACATAGGCAGTAACCTCTTCGATATCAGCCACAGCAACTTCTTTCAAGATATATCTCCAAAGGCAAAGGAAACAAAAGTGAAAATGAATTTTTGGGACTTCATTAAGATCAAAAGCTTCTGCACAGCAAAGGAAAACAGTCAACAAAACAAAGAGGCAACCCACACAATGGGAGAAGATATTCGCAAATGACAGTACAGACAAAAGTCTGATATCCAGGATCTATAAAGAACTCCTCAAACTCAGATAATCATGTCAAAAAATGGGCAGAATACATGTACAGACACTTCTCCAATGAAGACATACAAATGGCTAACAGACACAGGAAAAAATGTTCATCATCACTAGCCATCAGGGAGATTCAAATCAAAACCATGTTGAAAGACCAGTTAGAATGGCCAAAATTAACAAGACAGGAAACAACATGTGTTGGAGAGGATGTGGAGAAAGGGGAATCCTCTTACACTGTTGGTGGGGATGCAAGTTGGTACAGCCACTTTGGAAAACAGTGTCGAGATTCCTTAAGAAATTAAAAGTAGAGCTTCCCTGTGACCTGCAATTGCACTGCTGGGTATTTACCGCAAAGATACAGATGTAGTGAAAAGAAGGGCCATCTGTACCCCAATGTTCATAGCAGCAATAGCCACGGTCACCAAACTGTGGAAAGAACCAAGATGCCCTTCAACCAATGAATGAATAAGGAAGATGTAGTCCATATACACTATGGAGTATTATGCCTCCATCAGAAAGTATGAACACCCAACTTTCCTATCAACATGGACGGGACTTGAAAAGATTATGCTGAGTGAAATAAGTCAAGCAGAGGGAGTCAATTATCATATGGTTTCACTTATTTGTGGAGCATAACAAAGAACATGGAGGACATGGGGAGATGGAGAGGAGAAGGGAGTTGGGGGGAAATTGGAGGGGGAGATGAACCATGAGAGACTGTGGACTCTGAAAAACAATCTGAGGGTTTTGAAGGGGCGGGGGGTGGGAGGCTGAGTGAGCCTAGTGGTGAGTATTATGAAGGGCACATAATTCATGGAACACTGCATGTGGTGCATAAACAATGAATTCTGGTACACTGAAAAGAAATTTTTTAAAAATATATATACCTTAAAATGCTTCTCTGAGTGGTAACTCAACTCTTTATGCTTATTATATTTTATAAGTGTTCCTTATAAACTGTTATTTTTTAAGTAGAGGGAAAAATCATACTACTTATACACATGCTCACCTTGTTAGCTTAGCTGACTCTCTGAGACAAGATAACTGTGGGCCTGCCTCCTGCTGAGGGCCCTGGGTATGGTGGGTAGGCTTCGTGTCCTTGGTGGCTGGAGCATGTCCCATGCTGCTTACCCACCATTCTACAAAGCCAGACAGCTGGAGACAGGCAGGAAAGGGGCATGAAGAGCAAGACTGACTATTCAAGTTCCCCTATTATAAGCACAGGCATGTGAATCAAGCCAAATCTTCTGTCACAGAATAGTTTTGTTTTCAGAACCCAAGATATTGTATCTATAGGAAAAGGACAAATTCCTAAGGGCTATGCTTGCTCTAAGTAAGTTATTTGAATCCATGGCTTTACATTCTTTGTCACAATAGTTTAAACATTTGCTTCCTATTGAGGGACACTGGGCACATGCTGTCCAAATGGTGCTGGATCTCAAGGTGTTGCAGAGCATAGACCCAGGAAAGCCATGAGCAGCTCCATGGCATCTTGAGTCATCATCCAGTCTTTAGTAATAACCTCTATATTAGTCAGTACTTTTCAGACAGGATTTCATGGTTCAGTGGAAGTACAGGGGTTGGAGGCAGCTCTAGTGAGGGCCAAGGAAGAAGCCAAATGTGCAGCACCCCAGCCCCCACCCCCAGTAAAACCAGGATAGCTGTATCTCTTTTTTTAAGGTTCAAGGTAATATTTCACCTGGAAAACAGAATTCTATAATAACAATCTTGAAAACCACCAGTTTAATAATGCAACTCTGATATTCTTTGTAATAAAGTATCACCCCTAAAAACAGTGGACTTATCAATCAGTATTTTTCAGTTGAAGTAGGCGTTGATATCACCTGGACGTTTTTTCCAATTTTCAGTGTGACTTATTTATTCATATGAAGGCTGCTGTATTTGGGTACAGGCTCAAAAATAAGATGCAAGAATGCATAAGACAAATATGTTTTATTAACTCTTCCTCCCGCAAAGGAGTGAAAAATCCATGAAACTGGCTTCTCTACAAGTCATGTGGCACCCATTTGTCCTGGCCCTGGGTACATAGCTCCATGCAAGAGTGCCCAAAAGTGAAGTAGAGCTATTTTGTGCTCTTTGCTTGAGTTTTATTGGGTATTTTCTTTCGGAATGAGGAAATGGTTCATTGCTCTATTCTCCATGGTACCTGCTATTTCACAATGGTGATGTCTATGTCTGTGCATATATACCGTCATGCAATGCCCTTTAGTGGTGGATATCTACATTTTAGAAGTGCACTGAATAAGGAAGAATAGATGCCAAACTTGATTTCTCAAAATGAAGCCAATCAAAGCAGAACTTTCAAAGCTATCTTATTCTTTGATTAAATAAGATTAAAAATTATCTACATTCCTGGTAATAAGAAGAAAGAAGCAAGGGGAGCAGGAAAGCAAGAAGAGAGGAAGGGACAAGAAAGAAGAGTAGAAGATAAAGAAATGACAATTCATTTAATTTGGAGCAAGATTTTTCATCTCAGTTACACTAGATTTAAGTTCTGGGTGGGCTGGAGAATTCTTAGCTTGTTTCCATCAAATTTAAAAGCAAAAGTATCTATGGGAACCACACATAGGGACCTGGATTTGACTGCATTTTGCTCTCATCTCCTGTGCAATGTTGGTGGTGACCATGAAGAACATGTAACTCATGTTGACAGAATCTAGAGGAACTTTGCAAAACAAAACAGAACAAAACAAAAACAAACTTCACCTTTCTCTCTCCTCCTCTCCCTCCCTTCCTGACTCCCTCCCTCCCACCCTCTCTCTTCCTCTCCTTCTTACACCACACACACACACACACACACACACACACACACACAAGATTGTTAACTACTCATGTTTTCATGCTGAAGCCCCTCTCCCCACCCACCATGTCCATCCTGCCCAGAAAGCAGAAAAGTTCTGGGCAGCCTCTCTGAGAGCCATGCCTGGGATGGTGAACAGAAATCTGACCCCCTGCCTTAGAATGTGAGGAGACTGGGAGTTTCCTGTAGCTTAAAGAGGATTTATATTGGGCTACAGCTGAGTTGACTATTATCCATATTTAGCTGTTCACAAAAAGCTGAATTTTTCTTATTATGAAACGTCTCCATATCTATGTGGAAAGGCTATGAAGGGTGATTTTTTTCCAGCTATAGCAACTTTCATAACAGAGTGCAGAGAAAAAAGGTGACCTCAGGATAGGTCTCGGTTTGCACTAGGGAGAGATACGCTAGGAAGAGAATATATCGGATTCCATTTTACATCTGCTATCAGTAATCAAAAAGCTAACGTGTGTTACATGGCACTGTCTCTAGGAACATCTCTGAGCCCTTCACCTGAAATAGGCCATTTAATCCTCACAACTTAACTCCACAAGTGTGGTAGGTCCTGTCAATATCCTCATTTTACACAAGAGATTGGGTCCTTTGCCCAGTCACACAGCTAGGAAGCGGTAAGCAAGATTGAACACTCTGGTACCAGAACATAGGATTGAAACCACTATACCACCTTTTTTCAAAAATGAATGAGATTGGTTCTACCTTTGAAGGAAAGTGCTATCAGGTGGAGGAAGGAGGGAGCAAACCTGATCACGTACAGTGTGGGGAGTGGGATGATACTGACTGGCTCAGTGGGGAAGTACAGGACATCACAGTTCTGAATTGAAGCATTTGCACTGCAGGGAAGCATAAAAATACAGTGACTAGCAGAGCATCTATTTGGTTCTGGGAACTGAATAGAAAGTTGACTATTTTACCTAAGTGCCTTACTTATTTCCTGTATTCTTTTATTGCAGTATTTATATCTCTAGTTACAACTGCATCAAACCTGGCAAAATTTCGCATATCTTTGAGTAAGTTTTCCCGAATGGAAACTGCCTATCAGAGAGCAGCTATAAAATGAGATAGTTTCAGTTTCAGTGAAACAGGCCCTACTAAAAGATCTTGGCCAACCTAAGATAAAGGCAAAGACTTACTGTCCAGGCTGGCAAATATAGATAGTCTATTGGCAATCGACAGATTCTCTTTGGCCAACCACATTTTCCTTGGTGACAAAGCAAGACTGAAGTGTCATCCAAAAATGTTGGAGGAAACAAGTTCAGTTTTCTTCTTTCTCTCTTTTTTGTTTGCACATTAAGGTACTATTACATAAAGTAAACCTTATCCTCTTTAGGTATACAGTTCTGTGAATTTTGTCAATGGTCTTCAGTCATGTAACCAGCATCACCAGCAAGATACCAAATATTTCCATTACCCTTAAAGCCCTTTTACATTCAGTCCTCTCCCAACACCTTCAACTCCCCCAAATCACTGGTAATTTCTTTGTGTCTTTCCTCAGAATATCATTTAAACAGAATCCTACAGTATGGAGCCTTTTGTGTCTTACCTCCTACAATTATAATGCTTTTGAGATTCATCCATGCAGTTGCACTTATCAGTAACATGCCTCAGAGTGCCGAGTGGTATTCCATTGTGTGGATGTTACTGTAGTTTGTGTACCCATTCACATACAGGTTTACATGAAGATGTACCTTTTCATTTCTCTTGGGTAAATATCCAGGAATGGGATTACCACATATGGTAAGTGTATTTGATTTTGTAGAAAATTTAAGTTGTTTTCAAAGTGGCTATAAAATTTTGCATTCCTATCAGTTCCTCGGCTTCCTTGCCAGAACCTGGTATTATATACACATATATATATATACATATATATATATATATATATTTTTGAGCCATTCTAATAGGCGTGAAATGGTACACCTTAGTTTTCCAATTTGTATTCTACTAATGATGCGTGATATTTAATGTCTGTTCATGTGCATATTTGGCCTCTCATATTTCTTTTTTAATAAAGTATGTTTACCTTTTTTGTCCATTTTTTATATTGGATTGATTTCTTTCCGGATGAGAGTCTTTTCATAGATTCTGGATATCAGTTCTCTCTCAGTTATGTTTTTTGCAAAATTTTCTTTCCATTTTCTCAATAATGTCTTTTACTAAGAAGTTTTAATTTCCATAAAGTCTAATTTATCCACATTTCTTTTTATGGTTTGTGCTTTTTATATCCTATCTAAAAAAAGTTTGCCTAGTTTAAAGTCACAAAGATTTTCTTCTTTATGTTTGTTTAGGGGTTTTATAGATTTGTGTTTTACATTAGTTCTATGATGTGTTTGATGTTAATTTCTTAATGTAATATGAGGTATAGATCAAGGTTCATTTTCTTGCATATGGTTGCTCAATTTCCCTGGCATCATTTGTTAGAGACTATCCTTTCCTAATGAATTTTCTTTGTTTCTTTGTCAAAAATCAATTAATCATGTAAATGTACATATATTTCTAGACTCTACTGCATTCCACTAAACCATGTGTCTATACTTTTGCCAATACCATAGTCTTAATTACTGTATCTTTATAGTAATTCAAGTATCCTGAATCCTCCATTTTGTCTTGGCTTCTCAACCTTTTTATTTTCCACATACACTTTAGAACCAACCTGTCCATTTCTGGGAAAAACCTGCTGAAATTTTTATTGAGATGATGCTGCATTTACAAATTAATATGGGTAGAAAATTGACATCTTGACAATACTGAGTCATCCAATTAATGAATCCGTATATATTTCTGCACTTAGTTAGGCCTTTTTGTACATATTTTGTTAGAATTGCCCCTGAAAGTATTTAATTTCATGATTCATGTTGTCACTGTTAATGTCATTTGGGGTGCTATTGTAAATTATATCGTTTTTTCCTTAAATTTCTAATTATTCACTACTAGTATATAAAAGCACAGCTGATTTTAGTATGATGGGTTTGTATCCTAAAACTTAATTAAATTCATTTATTGGATATAACATCATTTTTCTACATTGTTTGAGACTTTATATGTAAACAATTATGTCATCTAAAAATAAAGCATTTCCTTGCTTCCTTTCCAGTATGAATTCCTTTTATTTCCTTTTCTTGTTGCACTGAGGAGTATCTCTAGTACAAGACTGAATACAAGTAGTGAGAGCAGGCATCCCTGCCTTGACAATCTTGAGTGAGAATATTCAGTCTTTTATTTTGAATTACCATGTTAGCTACAGAATTTTTTCTTTTTTCTTTTTTTAGTTAATCTTTTTTTTCCATTTTATTTATTTTTTCAGCGTAACAGTATTCATTGTTTTTGCACAACACCCAGTGCTCCATGCAAAACGTGCCCTCCCTATTACCCACCACCTGTTCCCCCAACCTCCCACCCCTGACTCTTCAAAACCCTCAAGTTGTTTTTCAGAGTCCATAGTCTCTTATGGTTCGCCTCCCCTTCCAATTTTTTTTTTTAATAAACATATAATGTATTTTTATCCCCAGGGGTACAGATCTGTGAATCGCCATTTTTACACACTTCACAGCACTCACGATAGCGCATACCCTCCCCAATGTCTATAACCCCCTCCCCCTCTCCCAATCCCACCTCCCCCCAGCAACCCCCAGTTTGTATTGTGAGATTAAGAGTCATTTATGGTTTGTCTCCCTCCCAATCCCATCTTCTTTCATTTATTCTTCTCCTATCCCCCTAAACCCCCATGTTGCTTCTCCATGTCCTCATATCAGGGAGATCATATGATAGTTGTCTTTCTCCGATTGACTTATTTCACTAAGCATGATATGCTCTAGTTCCATCCACGTCGTCGCAAATGGCAAGATTTCATTTCTTTTGATGGCTGCATAGTATTCCATTGTGTATATATACCACTTCTTCTTTATCCATTCATCTGTTGATGGACATCTAGGTTCTTTCCATAGTTTGGCTATTGTAGACATTACTGCTATAAACATTCGGGTACACGTGCCCCTTCGGATCACTATGTTTGTATCTTTAGGGTAAATACCCAGTAGTGCAATTGCTGGGTCATAGGGTAGTTCTATTTTCAACATTTTGAGGAACCTCCATGCTGTTTTCCAGAGTGGTTGCACCAGCTTGCATTCCCACCAACAGTGGAGGAGGGTTCCCCTTTCTCCACATCCTCTCCAGCATCTGTCATTTCCTGACTTGTTAATTTTAGCCATTCTGACTGGTGTGAGGTGATATCTCATTGTGGTTTTGATTTGTATTTCCCTGATGCCGAGTGACGTGGAGCACTTTTTCATGTGTCTGTTGGCCATCTGGATGTCTTCTTTGCAGAAATGTCTGTTCATGTCCTCTGCCCATTTCTTGGTTGGATTGTTTGTTCTTTGGGTGTTGAGTTTGCTAAGTTCCTTATAGATTTTGGATACTAGCCCTTTATCTGATATGTCGTTTGCAAATATCTTCTCCCATTCTGTCAGTTGTCTTTTGGTTTTGTTAACTGTTTCCTTTGCTGTGCAAAAGCTTTTGATCTTGATGAAATCCCAATAGTTCATTTTTGCCCTTGCTTCCCTTGCCTTTGCCGTTGTTCCTAGGAAGATGTTGCGACGGCTGAGGTCGAAGAGGTTGCTGCCTGCATTCTCCTCAAGGATTTTGATGGATTCCTTTCTCACATTGAGGTCCTTCATCCATTTGGAGTCTATTTTCGTGTGTGGTGTAAGGAAGTGGTCCAATTTCATTTTTCTGCATGTGGCTGTCCAATTTTCCCAGCACCATTTATTCAAGAGGCTGTCTTTTTTCCATTGGACATTCTTTCCTGCTTTGTCGAAGATGAGTTGACCATAGAGTTGAGGGTCGATTTCTGGGCTCTCTATTCTGTTCCACTGATCTATGTGTCTGTTTTTGTGCCAGTACCATGCTGTCTTGATGATGACAGCTTTGTAATAGAGCTTGAAGTCCGGAATTGTGATGCCACCAACTTTGGCTTTCTTTTTCAATATTCCTTTGGCTATTTGAGGTCTTTTCTGGTTCCATATAAATTTGAGGATTATTTGTTCCATTTCTTTGAAAAAAATGGATGGTATTTTGATAGGGATTGCATTAAATGTGTAGATTGCTTTAGGTAGCATGGACATTTTCACAATATTTATTCTTCCAATCCAGGAGCATGGAACATTTTTCCATTTTTTTGTGTCTTCCTCAATTTCTTTCATGAGTACTTTATAATTTTCTGTGTATAGATTCTTAGCCTCTTTGGTTAGGTTTATTCCTAGGTATCTTATAGTTTTGGGTACAATTGTAAATGGGATTGACTCCTTAATTTCTCTTTCTTCTGTCTTGTTGTTGGTGTACAGAAATGCAACTGATTTCTAGCTACAGAATTTTTACATGTGCTCTTTACCAGGTTGGGGAAGTGACTTTCTATTTCCAGTTTGCTGAAACTATTTATCATGATTAAATGTTGAATTTCATTAAATTCTTTTCCTGTATCTATCAAGATTACCATATGCCTCTTGTTTTCTAGGTTGTTAAAGTACATTAATTTTCAAACACCAAACCAACTTTGAATTTCTGAAATGAAACCCATTTAGTTGTGATGGATTATCATTTTTATACATTATTGGATTCAATTTATTATTTTTTTAAAGATTCTTCTTTTTATATTTGTGAGAGATATTGGTCTGTGGTTTTCTTACAATATCTTCCTCTGGATTTTGGCATTAGAGTAATGTTGCCTTCACATAATAAGCCAGGTGAGTCAGCTCCACATAGATTTTCAATATCATCAGAGATCTGAGAAAGAATTAATCTGACCTGACCTCTTTGCCTTTCTTCCAGTTCTCTTATTCACAGATCTGATCCTGACCTGTTTGCCTTTCCTCCAGTTCACTTATTAGCAGTTCCAGAGTTAGAAAAACTTGTCATGTCTGTTTGGTAGAATTCTGCAATTAAAGAGAAATGAAGGTTGATTTTCAAATGACCATTAAGAGACAAGGAAATAAAATGTAGCAGTCATAGGATCTTTTCTTCTGAGTAACAAGAAGACTATGCCATTTATACAAGGGCAGGTATAATTCTTTACTGACCAAAGTGGTTTTTGTTCAGGGTCTTGGTTACCATAACTAAGGATCATATTTTTTTATTTTTTTATAAACATATAATGTATTTTTATCCCCAGGGGTACAGGTCTGTGAGTCACCAGGTTTACACACTTCACAGCACTCACCATAGCACATACCCTCCCCAATGTCCATAACTCCAGCCCTCTTTCCCAACCCCCCTCCCCCCCAGCAGAAATCAATGAAATAGAAACCAAAAAAACAATAGAACAAATCAACGAAACTAGGAGCTGGTTCTTTGAAAGAATGAGATTGATAAACCCCTGGCCAGACTTACCAAAAAGAAAAGAGAAAGGACCCAAGTAAATAAAATCATGAATGAAAGAGGAGAGATCACAATTAATACCAAAGAAATACAGACAATTATAAGAACATACTATGAGCAACTCTATGCCAACAAATTTGACAATATGGAAGAAATGGATGCATTCCTAGAGACATGTAAACTACTACAACTGAACTAGGAAGAAACAGAAAACCTGAATAGACCCATAACCAGTAAGGAGATTGAAGCAGTCATCAAAAATCTCCAAACAAACAAAAGCGCAGGGCCAGATGGCTTCCCAGGGGAATTCTACCAAACATTTAAAGAAGAATTAATTCCTATTCTCCTGAAACTGTTCCAAAAAATAGAAATGGAAAGAAAACTTCCAAACTCATTTTATGAGGCCAGCATCACTTTGATCCCAAAACCAGACAAGGATCCCATCAAAAAAGAGAATGCAGACCAATATCCTTGATGAACACAGATGCGAAAATTCTCACCAAAATACTAGCCAATAGGATTCAACAGTACATTAAAAGGATTATTCACCACGATCAAGTGGGATTTATTCCAGGGCTGCAAGTTTGGTTCACCATTCGCAAATCAATTAATGTGATAGAACACATTAATAAAAGAAAGAACAAGAACCATATGATACTCTCAACAGATGCTGAAAAAGCATTTGACAAAGTACAGCATCCCTTCCTCATCAAAACTCTTCAAAGTGTAGGGATAGAGGGCACATACCTCAATATTATCAAAACCATCTATGAAAAACCCACCACAAATATCATTCTCAATGGAGAAAAACTGAAAACTTTTCTGCTAAAGTCAGGAACATGGCAGGGATGTCCATTATCATCACTGCTATTCAACATAGTACCATAACTAAGGATCATGAGAGAAGCAGTCCTTATTCAACGATTACCACTCTCCAAAAGAGAAATTGAAATGAAGTGCCAATACGCCCATTAAATTTTCACTATGTCCAGGTATTTATTAAAAAAAGATTTTATTTATTTATTTGACACACAGAGAGAGATCACAAGTAGGCAGAGAAGCAGGCAGAGAGAGAGGGGGAAGCAAGCTCCCTGCTGAGCAGAGAGCCCAATGCGGGACTCGATTCCAGGACCCCGAGATCATGACCTGAGCCAAAGGCAGAGGCTTAACCTCCTGAGCCACCCAGGTGCCCATGTCTGAGTATTTAGATGAGAGTGTATTTAGATGAGAGTGTGCTTTCCTTATGCCAAAGAAATGCATTTTAAAGATTCACATTTCTACAGATGAGATTACAGATCATTGCTATCCAAAAGGATTTTCTGTGATGATGGAAATGCTCTATAATTGTGATATCCAATAAGGTAGTCAGTAGCCATACTTGGCTACTGAGTATCCAAACATAGTAAGTGTGACCAAGAAACTAAATTTTAACTGTATTTAATTTTTTAAAGTGTAAATATAAATAACCACATGTAGCTAGTGACTACCAAATTGGATCATGCAATTGTAGAGTGCCAACTTTGACTCTTGAAAACTTTTAGAAACAAGTTCTCACTGAAGAAAGGGGAAGAAGGACTTGGGAACAAGTTGTACGGCTAGAGGTGTAAGGTTTAGTGAGCAGCCTGCAGGAAAAACTTACAACAAATTGCAGACTAAATAGTCAATCCTTCTTAAATCAATTCTATTCTGATTCACTTTGGTATTATTACCAGGCTGACAAATGTACAAGGTTGACAATGGATAGCAACACGATTGGTTTTATTGGGAAAGAGGTGATCTGAGAGCAGTCTATATTTTTTTTAATCTACACTCTGTGGGAGGGATCAAAGTGAATATTCAACAAGACTCCTCTGAAGGTTGATTCCTACACACTGAATCAATGTTTTGGCTCTTAGGGAGTGGTAGCATGAATTTCTGAGCTTTATATCACCAATAGAAGACTCAAAAAGGGAATCAAACTTCATTTTTGGTTTTTATTTCCTGCAATTTAATTTTAATTTATTTCTTTCTCTCTTTCTTTCTTTTCTTTTCTTTTCCCTTCCTTCCTTCCTAATTACAACTTGTTTGATGGTTTATTTTTATTTATTTTTTATTTGAGTATAGTTGACACACAATGTTACATTAGTTGCAGGTATACAAGATAGTGATTCAACAACTCTATATACTATGCTATGCTCACCTCAAGTGTAATAACTAAGACAGATGAGGGGAACAATTAAAAATAAATGGCACGCTTTGGAGTAGCATTGAGCTTGACTCCATTTTTATGCATTTCTTTCAAAGGATCTTTTATGTTAAATCACTTACTTGCTATCAGAGATGCTCATAGTGAACACAACTTAGAGATTCATCAAAATGACAAAACTGAGAGTCTCCAGGGCAGGAAAAGGTCACCAGACTCTGTACAGGCTTGATCTGTTTGAATCCTTAACAAATGTTCTCAGGATGGTGATGCCTTTGTTCTGCTCTATTCTGGTGGAAATGATTTAGTAAATGCTCTGCACCTTTCTCTCCCTTCAATGCCACCCTTGACCCCTTACCCCCACCCTTTCACATTAGATCTTTTTGCTTCACTGGCCTTTCCGGATGAGGAAGAGTCTCACCAGATCAAGAATGCACCTTTTCAGAAGAGGTCAATTAGTCCTGGGGAGTAATGAGGACTAAGCTGCCCTCTCCACTTGGACCATTGATTTAAACACTATTCACAGGCTCCAGGGTGCTAGCGAGGCAACACTCTGGAAACTGATGAGGGACTCCATCTCCATTCCCATAACCCATGCCCAGTCACCCCAAAGAATCAGCCACCAGCCATAGCTCCCTCCCACCCAGCTACATGGTAACCAAAACAAGCCCCTTCTGTGTACACTTTCTGTAGCGTGTAATTGCCAACTGGTGAAAAGATGAATAGAAAGGAAATGTATTGAGGGAGCTTTGACAGAATTATCATAATAAGGGTTATGAGGCCACAACTCCACATGCCAAGAGGTAAACTTTATGGCATTGCCCATGTCTGGAGGCTGAACAGGGCCAGGATATGCTCCATACTTAAACTGGCACCTTCACCAAGGCCACATACACCACATAGGTCAGCATGGGCTTCCTGAAGCCAGAGACACTCAGAGTCAGAAGACCTTGGAGATTCTTGGAGTTTTACCCTTTCTTAGCATGAAGATTCCTTCTTCAAATCCTCTATAAGTGGCCACCATAAAGACACCATTATTTCCCTAAAATAGATCCAAACTGAACCACATAATGCGTGAGCTATTACACTTACCTTGATTTTGTCATTTCTGTTCCAAGTTAAATTTCCCTGGTTCTCTCACTTATGCTTCATAAGGCATGATTTTTAGGTTATTCCCTGTTCTGGTCACACTTAGAGTCAAGGCCGGTAAGGACACTGAAGCTCAATTACATCTATACAGATGTCTTCATTGGCTTCTAAATGTTTTATTTGAGTTTAGCAGAGTGGGGTCAGAGATGTGCAAAGAGTGGGGAGGTAGGAGATTAGGGAAAGAGGAAGTGGTAGTAGCTTTAATCTATCTGTGAAGCAGCACAGGGTTAGGGTAGGAGTGCATGGACATAAGAATAAAGTTTTTCAATGCAAAAGAACTTGTCTTAGAAATAATCATATAACTTTGAGCTCGTATAAGGAACCATAAAAGGCATCTCACATACAATAACCCTAACAAGAAAGTAAGCTTTATTATTCCAATTTTGTAATGAAAGTATGAGACTCATAGAGATTAAATGACTTGCCCAAAGTCATATAGCTAGTAAGTGGCAAATACAAGAATATTACTCTAAAACTTCTCACTTAGAATGATTTCTCCTGGGCCAAAGCCACATCCTAGAATTGCACAACCTCTTGGGGTCCAGATGTTTTCTGTCTCAACCTTTCAGATTTGTCCAGTCAGTCCTGTTTGGGTCTGACTTTACTGAGCTTAGCTCATTACCTGCTATGACCTTCAATTCCTTCCTGATCCCTTCAGACTTGCCTGCCCTGAACTTGGATATCTTCCTGATCCCACAAATTAGCTTGTGTGCCTAGTTCTCCCTCATTGTTATGTGTGCACATACTCTTCAGTTCCCCCAAGAGAAAGGGAGATTCCAGTTCCCTGAATCACTGAGTCCATGTGTTCTCTTCCTGGCAAGTTCTGAGAAATGATATTCTTGGTGACCAAATAAAAAGGTTAGCTCTTTAGACCTAGGCCTCCAAATGTCATTAGATAAGTTTTAAATTCCTCAAAACTTTCTAAATCTTGCTAAATGTTCACATCTTCCCTTTTTTAATGTGATCTTTCCCAAAGAATCCAGTGTCTCATGGATGCTTCCTGAATTATCAGACAGAGAAGGTAAAATGAACCAGTATCCAGTTGTTTAAAGCCTCAGTAAGTTGGCTTTAGGCTTAGCTTATACCAAAATGACATAGCTTGAGTCAAATGTCCAGAGACCTTTTTAAAGCTATTCTGCTTGTAATGCAATTCAGGTGTCTGAGAGCCATTGGAAAGTTCACATCAATAATCCACTGAGACTGAACATGGACATGGTATTCTTACTGAAGAAGTTGGTTCTCATTAACTGGAGAATACTTTGTACTTTTAACAATTGTTTATGAATGAGAACCCCGCATGGTCCAGTCTCTACCATCTATGGCATTCAATTAAATAGCATTCAACAACTATAAAGCAATCCCAATGTTTTCTTGAACATCTTAAAGGATATCAAAGAGAATCAGTTTATAACCCACAGTGGTACAGCTGAAAGTCTCTTTTCCTATTATCTTCCCCCTCAGGATCAATCATATTCCCAACTTTCCCAAAGCTTCTCCTTATATATTTCATTCTCAAATGCCAATCCCAAAATCTACCCCTAAAAACAAGTTGGCATGGACTTCCTCTTTTCTCTTGGTATCCCCCTCCCCAGAGGTCTTCTGGGAACTCACAGGAATCAACTCTGCCTTCATATACATGCAGTGCCAACAGGGCAAGGTTAACACCCTATGGGCAAAACTGGACTGATAGGAAACAAGAGCTGATTGATAAATATTCCCTTGTTTCTTCCTCTGGGCATTTCATAAGCATTTCACATGGTCCAAGAGAGGTAATTTTTGAGATACTTAGTATCCTTTAATAAATTTCTTTGTTTTGCTTGAAGCAGTCATAGTATAGTATGTTGCTTACAAATAAGAATAATCTAATAAATAAGGTCTAATAAAGATTACAAAAAATTAGAGCTCCAGTTTCCTGGGTCCTTGATAATATTATTATCAACTAAAATTAGCAAACAAAATGAAACAAGAATACTTCCTTAGGGTCCATACTTATAGGACAAGAAAAGCAAATAAATTTCTACAGAGTACCCACAGTTAAGCTAACTCTTAACTCTATGAGTTACAAACTGGGTTTAGGATTCAATATAAGCCAGGTATGATAGGAATTTAGCCAGAAAGCTGTTTCTATCCTTTTTTACTTTCTTTATGTCATTTTGTGACCCTAGGTTTCACCTGATACTTGGTGGAAAACATGTTTTGCAAAGCAATCTGTTTCTGATTGGTAAATTAGAGGATGAATGTTTATGACCTGTTGAAGGTTATCATGGATTCCTTCTCAACTGAGGACCAGATTCCCAAAGCATTTAGCCAAATTGCCTTGCCTCACAACAGCTTCTCAAACTAGTAGTTCTCTAAATTACCCCTAATAGCAGAGCAAATACATTCCCTCTGGGATTTGATAGCAGAGTAAATGGCACAACTTGAACTTAAAATGTCTTTGAAAAACTAAAGTTTTACATTCTATTCTCTAAAATGTCAATGTCCACTTTTATGTGAAAATAATAAATAGAATTACTTACTAAGAAGACTTCTAATTAAATAAAATAGATGGAACTAAGTATTAATCTCTGCTCCATACCACAGTGCCCCTAAAAATAATTTTAAGTGATAAAAACGTACAAAGACAAAGAGATCATGACAGCAAATGATACCAAAAAAGAGAGGCAGCCAACTATGGAAGATGCAAATCACATTAATTAATACTAACTGTATTTACTCAGCAGAGTAAAAAAAGCGAGGACCTTCAATGACAATGATGGGGAACACCAAGCAACAAACAAAAATCCCGAAGATTTGGGCTGCAGAATTCTAGGGATGGCCAGGAATTTATGTACCAGAATCTCCAAAGAAAACAGAATTGAGGATTGAGGCTGAAAACAGAGGAAATTGGTTGAAAGTCTATTTAGGGAGCCCACAGATCTTCCTTCCTATACTTCAAGATGACTATGGCCCCCAAGCTCCCATCCTGGGAGGAGATAGAAAGTTCATTTTCTGAAAAAACTAATCCAAGGAAGCTGGGTAACAGAACTCGAAGAAGAGTGTGGGAGGGAAGTCCTCTACAGAAGATAAGATTAGGTGAGTCTTTCAAACCAGGAGTACCCAGCCTTCTTCTCTCAGCCAGTTCCCAAAATGCTGGCAGCCATACATACACCCATTGGAGGAACTGATTGGCCCTAGGACAAAGACTTAAGAAATTGTCCTCTGCACAACACTGGGTAAAACCCCAGCCCCCTACACCAGTCGGGCAGCAAGGGCCAGGCTGGGAGCTGTCAGCCCAGGGTGTAATAAGGGATTGCCTGTAGGTAATTTAAAACCAGTAATTAAATCACATAAAAGTTGGTTGGCTCTTTATTATTTATTTTTATGCACAATTATGCAGCAACTTTAAGAAAACTTAGTGATAAAATACTTCTCACCAAAGACTCCTTTCTACATGTAAGTTCCAAACAACTGCTCTGGCTACTGTGGAATAGCAATAATATGTCTCACAGCTACAAATTAGCACATTTTCATTCTCTACTTGGAATTAATTTGGAAAATTCCCTATTATTGAGTCAGTTCTTCCACTAACACAAACTGAGCTATATATGTCCTTTTGAGAGTACATTCAAGGTTCAAATTCTTCACATTGGCTTTTGTGTCCAATCCCTGTGATACTAAATATTCCTGTGCTTAAACAGTAGATTCCAAAAGTAAACAATGACACCACAGAAATTGTAAAGACAGAAGAAAACTCTGAATTACTGAGTTTTGTCTTTCCACATAACCACTCAGTTTTCATTTATATTTATTTTAAAGCAGTGACACAGAGAAGTATGAAGAATGAGTTTTGTTTGGATACTATAAAATTTAGTATATGCATGAAGTACTTAATTTCATTAATTCCTTTAAAATTAAAATTCATTCAGGGCATCTGGGTGGCTCAGTCATTTAAGCAACTGCCTTTGGCTCAGGTCATGATCCCAGAATCCTGGTATCAAGCCCCATGTTGGGCTCCCTGCTCGGTGGGGAGCCTGTTTCTCCCTCACACTCTTTCTCTGTGCTCTCTCCCTCTCTCTCTCAGATAAATATATAAAGACTTTTAAATTTTTTTTTTAATTTAAAAATTTAAAAACTGTAAAAAAAATTAAAATTCATTCTTTTATTGTTATTTTCAACTGAATAATCATGAAAATAATTTCTATGACAGACTTCCATCATCATTGTTGAAAACAATTTTGGTTATCCACGTATGGCAATCCATGTATGATCAGAGTATGAATTTCTCTGACCCAAATGTAAATATGCTTGGTACACCTCTAGCTTGAACCCTTCTTCACTCCTATAGCAGCAGTCAGCCAGAGGCCATCAGATACATGAAATGCAGAGACTCAAATTAACAAACCAAAAAGATGGGGGCCCTGGGTGGCTCAGTTGATTAAGCTTCTGCCTTTGGCTCAGGTCATGATCCTGGGATTGAGCCCTACATGGAGCTCCTTCCTCAGTGGGAAGCCTGTTTCTGTCTCTCCCACTCCCCCTGTTTGTGTTCCCTCTCTCACTGTGTCTCTCTTTGTCAAATAAATAAATAAAATCCTTAACAAACAAAACAAACAAGCAACTAAAAAGATGAAGCAGAGACCAAGCTGAGACAGAATCCTCAGATAGAAGAAAATATTGCCTCCATGAATAGAAATAACAAGAAGAGAATGTATTTCTAAGAGAAAAGAAAGAAACTTTCAGAGAACAAGAAAAGACTTCATGAGAATTAAAAATATAAATTCAAAATTAAAAATTAATAGGAAAAAAAGGTAAAATTGAGAAAATCTTAAGTAGAAAAATAACAACAATGAAAACAACAGGAAAATAAGAGATAAAAAGATTTTTAAAAGTAGAGGATCAGTTCAGAAGGTCTGACCTCTGACTAATAGAAGTTCCAGAAAGAACACCAAATAAACAGATGGAAGTAAAAAATCAGATAATATAGGAAACTTTCCCAGAACTAAAGGCCATGAGTTTCCAAGTTGAAATAGCCCACCAAGTACACAGCACAATAAATGAAAAACAAACCACACCAAAGCAAACCACTGTGAAATTTCTGAATATTGGGAATAAAGAAAAAAGTCCTTAAAAATCCCGGACAGGAAACACAGGGCAAATACCAAGGGCCAGGAATCAGCACAGCACTGCATTTTCTAAAAGCACTCCAACTTCAGAAGATGCTAGAGCAATACTATCAATATCCTAAATTTAAAAAATAGTTTTGATCTAATATTTATTTCATAGGAAGCCAAACTATAAATCAATGTAAGTGTACAGTAAAACTTTTCTGACACACAAGATCTCAAAAAGTTTACTTTCTATGTATCCTATGTTAGAAAGCTACTGGAGGGTGTGTTCCATAAGAACAAGAGAATAAACAGAGATAAAGGAATGCCAGACATCCGGAAAATGAGGAATATGTGAAGAGAATTCCTTGAATAACAATGAATGAAATACCCAGGTCAGCAGCTATCCTGCAGGCCTTGAAAGTCTTCAAGTTCAGATTGGAGGGGGAAAATTACTCCAGAAACAGCTCCAAGAAATGGGGGGGAAAAAAAAACACGGAAAAATTCCTGAAGTCATGGTGCCCTGGAGAATGGGGAAACCAATTAGTGTTGCGATATAAGACTAAGCAGATTTTTTTTTTTTAAGACAATTTGAACTCTAGGAAAAACAAAAAAGGAAATATAATCATATTACATTATTTTACATCATATAGAGAGGCTTGAGTGATATTTACATTGTCTTAAACATAGAAACACTGTGTAATAATTTAACAAATAATGATGATTTAACTGCACTGGAAAGATGGGGGCTGGAGAGAAAAATAAGTGTGTGGAAGAGGGATCAGCTTCCATCTTTCATATGAAAAGTAATAATCATAGTGAGAAGTAGCAGTTTTATTATATTATTTAGATATACAGATGTTCAATGCTAAGGAATAAGTTAAAAGAAATGGAAGCAGCTGCCTTTGAGGAGTATGACCTGTGATGGGAAGACCAGGGACTGCTATTTTGTTTTAAATCTTATGCTACTATTTTATTGCTTAAAATTATGGACACCTATTACTTTGGCAAACCTATTTAAAGGACAGAAGCAGGAAATTTGAATTTTATTGGAAATCCCCAGGTTTAAGGTGTTGCAGTTACAACATAAAATGGTGGGGGCATTTCAGTTTCCAACAAAACACTGTCCTAATCTCTGCATGACAGATCAAGCCTCTTGGCCACAGGAAGGCCTGAAGGAAAAAACAGTGAACATTTCTGCAACACCTCCTACATGCTGGTACCATTGTAGAAAACTGTCAGAGATCTTGGTGACTGATCCTTACCACACCCCTCAGGAATTGGGGAAGTGATTTCCAGATAAGATGCCACCTCCGTCCAGGATGAAGAACTTGATTGCAGGTATTTGTTTATATTTCCAAGTGTGAGCCCCAGGCTGTCTGTGGACAGATTATCATCACAACTTCGGAAGATATGTGAAGCTATTTTACAGATGAGAAAACAGAGTCCTGGCAAAGTCAAGTGGCTTAACCACGTCATAAAAATGGTAAGTGCAGAACCATGATCGGGCTCCAGCCTCCAATAGAACACCTCACTCTCTGAACCTTTGGAGAACAGAGACTGTTTTATCCTGGTTGTACCTCCAGCACTAAGCACACTATGCCCGGCACAGAGGAAATGCTCAGCCAAAGTCCCCTGTCTAAAGCAGGCAAGGCCCTGGAGAAGTGTCACTGGGCTTGTCAGCCCAGGAGAATTTCCAGCAGAACCAAGCCCCCAAATGCCTCCTCCTTCAACCTGCCAGGCATGTGACCTACACAGAGGGTGTCTGGATAAAGTTCCTGCAGGGACAGGGCCCTCCATCAAAACAAAAGAGAACCATTCAGCTCTCCTTCAAGAGACCCAAGAAGCCCGTTTATAGCTCCAGGATGTAGGCTTTCATACTGAAATGTCACACACTTTAAATTATAGGACAGTAACAATGTCAGTCTTTGAAAACAGAAAAATCAAACCCTTAATGCAAAAGCAAATGAAATCGTGGAAACAATTTTGAGCCCACAGGACTTTTGAAAATGTCATTAACAAACTGTGAAATCAGGGAGATAACAATCAGATGTCCCTGGGGGAACAGCAGTGCCCCCAGTCCAGCCTGTCAGCCCGAGTCATGGAGAATCCGGTTTCCATTCTGCAGGTCCAGGAAGCAGGGGGTACAGAGCTAATGCACGTCTCCTGCTCCGCACTGGCTCCCAGGGTGGCGGTATTTGTAAAACACAGAATGAGCGAGCCTCTCCAACACGTGACGCTGGACCTGCTGGAGATGGAAAGGATAATACATGGAAACCAGCCCCCTGGAGAAGGCCTGGGAGGCAGAGAGGAGCTCTTCAAAGAATCTTGGAGCAGTGCGTTCCTTCTCCAGGCTTCTCTTTGCCTATTCCACGCGTCTGAGAGAGACTTAGAATTACAGAACCTATCTTCAGGGCTTCCACAATAATAAATTTAAAATTATTCTCGGGGGAAAAGTACTTGTTGTAAAGTGCTATAGAACATGTATGGAGAGCAGGGTAGAATACCAAATATTTTCAAAAGATCCTCTTGTTCTCTAAGAACTTTATAGCCATGCTAACATTAGCAGAATTTATGTTCCGCTAAAAAATTCAGAGTTGGCTATCTTTATTACTCACAGACAGTTTACAGAGCTAGAAAGATGGTGCAAGAATATCCAAAGAAGTGTGTCTGATCCTTACAGGTTAGTAGCCTATCTAAATTCTCTGCCACAGGTGCCAGGTTCAAGAGAGAGGGAGCATGATGGGAAGAAGAAGAGAGGGAAGGCAGCAGCATGGTCTCTGAGCCCATGTACAAAGTGTATGGGTCTGTGGGGGCTGCATCCTGCAGCCCAGAAAATACATAGCTAATGCCCCCCCCCATCCTCAGGAAAAATCACACTCAAGTCCCCCAGAAAAGAATTCAAGGATAAGAAACCTAGGAATATTTCCATGGCAGTTCACACATGAGGCCACACAGGTCCAGCTTTTCTGAACCTGCTGCCCCATGCCTTTTTTGCTTTCCTGATCACTGGCTCACAGGAATTTCTGAAGAACTTAACCAGTCCTCTGGAATATCACATTGTCAGGATCTTCTCTCCAAACACAAAGTTGCAGAAAATTGCCAGAGTAGAATAGTACTTAGAATTTCAACACTGACTGTTACACATTTTGGAAGCATCTGTCCCAATACCAGGTACCTGCTAGCCTTCCCTGGAGCCAGCCTCCTAGGGCAGGGTAAC